>NW_016107377.1:2601054-2660914 GCF_001604975.1 Cebus imitator
TTCTTTTAGCTCAGAGAAGTTTGTTATTACCTACTTTCTGAAGCCTGTTTCTGTCAATTCATCAGACTCATTCTCCATCCAGCCTTGTTCCCTTGCTGATGAGGAGCTGTCATCCCTTGGAGAAGGAGAGGCATTCTGGTTTTGGGTGTTTTCATCCTTTTTGTGCTGGTTTCTTCCCATCTTTGTGGATTTATCTACCTGTGGTCTTTGTGGTTGGTGACTTTCAGATGAGGTCTCTCAGTGGATGTCCTTTTTGTTGATGATGAAGTTGTTTCTGTTTTTTAGTTTTCTTCTAACAGTCAGGCCCCTCTGCTGTAGGACTGCTGGAGGTCCACTCCAGACCCTGCTTGCCTGGGGATCACCTGTGGTGGCTGCAGAACCGTAAGGGTTGCTGCCAGTTTCTTCTTCTGTTATCTTTGTCCCAGAAGGATACCGCTAGATGTCAGCCTGAGCATTCCTTTATGAGGTATCTCTTTGGATATACGGGGGTCAGGGAGCTGCTTGAGGAGACAGTCTGTCCCTTACAGGAGCTCAAGTGCTCAGCTGTGAGCTCCGTTGTTCCATGCAGAGCTGCTAGGCAGGTACGTTTAAGTCTGCTGGAGTAGAACTCATAACTGCCTTTTTTCCCAGGTGCTCTGTCCTGGGAAGGTGGGGCTTTATTTATAAGTTTGTGACAGTGCTGTTGCCTTTTTTCAGAGATGCCCTGCCCAGCAAGGTGTTAGCCTAATCACAGTCTGCCAGCAGAGGTGTTGCTGAGCTTCCATGGGCTCTGCCCTGCTGCTGTGTGAACTTCCTTGCAGTTTTGTTTGTAGAGGTATAGTTAGAACTGCCTCAGTAACAGCAGTCTGCCTCAGTAATGGTGGACTGTCTCTGTAATGGCGGACTGTCTCTGTAATGGCGGACTGCCTCGGTAATGGCGGATTGCCTCGGTATTGGCAAATGCCCTTCCCCCCACAGAGCGGGACCATTCCGGGTCCAGCTGTGCTTGCTGTGGAATTCTCAGTGCAGAGCGTTTCAGATTGCTGGTCTTTGCGGGGGTGGTGGTAGAGAGGGACCTCCTGAGCCAGATCACCTGGCTCCCTGTTTCAGCCCCCTTTTTTTCAGTTGAATGGGCAGCTCTGTCTCCCAGGCATTCCAGGCACCAGTTGAAATGATTGCCCAGATTTGTGTGAGTTTTTGCATAGAGACCCACTGCACCGGCTGAAACAGCTGTGCTGGAGACTCATGGCGCTCTTCCGCCCAGGAATCTTCTGGTCTGTGAGCAGTAAAAATTGATTTGGAAATACAGTGATCACTCACCCTCTGCATTCTCGCTAGGAACTGCACTCCAGAGCTGTTCCTATTTGGCCATCTTGGATTGCTGCCCAACAATCCTTTAAGACACATATTATTATGCTTATTTTACAAAAGAAGGAATTAAGACTGAAGATAGTTAAGGAGCTTGCCCAAGGTCACAAACTAGTGTGGTAGAATTTGATATTCGAACACAGGGTCTTTCTGCATAGTGAGCACTAAAATCTCCTCCTTAAGTGAAGCTACCACTATTAACAAGGCAAGGTGTACCTGAAAGCTCCTTCTGAAGTGGAGAGTAATTCAACATAATTCTCCATGGATTTACACATGATATTCTGACTGGTCCTACTTGGTCCTTGGATCCTGACTGAGGTTACCAGTTGGTCTACAGCTCCTAACCTGATTCATTTTTATTTGAATCTCATCTAGAGATTTTCACCCTTTTTTAAACTTTGGTCCCTAGAGTCATTTCCTACCAGTCAAAATGATAGGAAGAACTTTATTTTCTATAGATTATAAAACCAACAAGACCATATAGAGTATAATTGTTCTACACTGTAATCCCGACCCTATTCTGTGTTCAATATTACTGTCTATCCTACCATGTTAGGTCAGTCACTCACCTACCATGATTCCAGGTGACTCAGTCAACATGTCTCACTATTATTGCAAAATTCTCTAGGGTAGTAATTCTTAAGAGCTCCCACCTCCTCCCTGGTAAAAACAGCAGAGGTTAGTTCGCCAGGATCTGCTGCTCAAATTGACCATTGCTTATAGCTCTTCCCAGCAAGATGAATAGGTTTCCTATGAAAAAGACATTGCTTCATAATTTACAAGCTTTATCCAGGACCTAACACAATATAAGCCTATATCTGATGGAAAAGAACAGAAGAATAAACAACTATATAAATAAGTCAACTAATTACCTTATGCCCCTTTTAGGAGGGACAAAAATTTTATTTATCATCTAGAATGTGTGAGGTCCTATGCCAGGCATAGGCTGTCTGATAAAGAGCAATGCAGCTGTGGTCTTTGCTCCTCTGGATTTTAAAGTCTGCTGGGGAAGTAGACATTAATCAATTGCAAACACAATGTGATAGCCCCCTCCTCTGAGGCAAGCAATGGCTGCTGACACAGTATTATAATGGAGTCACAAAATCAAATATATTTGAGGCCCAAATAAGCATTAAAATGTATAAAAGATAGAGAGTAAATAATAGGGTAATATGCCCATGTCAAAAGAAAGTACAAATTTCATCCACAAGTGTATACCAGTCTTTGATGTACTGATAGCTGTACAAAGCATATTTGTAGGCTCTACCTAGCCTGCTGGTTGTATGTTTGCCATCCCTGGAAAGAATGCTTCAGAATGTAATTTGTGGCTTCAAATTCTGAACTACTACTTTCCTACTATAGAATTAAGTGGTAGACTACTTTTTCATGGAAGCCAAATCTTAAGTAAGTTTTCTGTAAATATGATATGGTTTTCAAATCTCATATGAATTATAGTTCCCATAATCCCCACATGTCATGGGAGGGACCAGGTGGAGATAACTGAATCACAGGGGCAGTTTATCCCATGGTGTTCTCGTGACAGTGAGTTCTCACAAGATCTGATGGTTTCATAAGCATCTGGCATTTCCCCTGCTCATTATTCTCCTTCCTGGTGCCATGAGAAGGATGTGTTTCCTTGCCTTTCCACTATGATTGTAAGTTTGCTGAGGCCTCCCAGCCCTGTGGAACTGTGAGTCAACTAAACCTCTTTCCTTTATAAATTGCCCAGTCTCAGGCAGGTCCTTATAGCAGTGTGAGAATAGACTAATATAAAATACTTCATATTCCTTCTTCCCTGCGTAATCTGAGGCCTCTGTTAGGGTTTTTATAAAGCAACTGTTTGTTCAAGCTGAACCATTTCATTAACTAACCTGAAATCTTGCCATTCCTTTAATAAGACAGAAAAAATTAACTAGACCGAAAGAAAGGACAAACAGCTGCTGAACCATGACCAACAGATGTCAAATATGCAGGTACTTCTTACAGAAAATCCTCTGAGTGTTCATGCTCTTTCCACTGAATGACTATTAAGCTCAAATGTATTTTCCACCAAACAACGTTGCTACCCCAAAGACAGAGAAAGGAAAAAATCATTTTTAGAAATAATAGCAGTATTCATCTTATTATCATCTTTGCCTATAATGCAAGGAAGACAACAAAATTAAATATACCCTGTACTTTCTGTCAAAGAAGTCTTATGATTTGAGATCTTGAATAAACATACATGATTAGAGCCACACATTTCTATATTGTTTGTATGAAAATGTTGTTTTTGATAACTGTATTGACAATAGACATGAAAATCTTTAAGCTGTCATAGATTTATAAGCTGAATGTGAAAATATTTATTATATTACCTAAATTATACATTGCTAGTTAATCTAGTTAATCTCAAGTGGCAATTAGTAAATATTTACAGTTCTACAATAAATGAAGTTTACATCTATTTTTAGAATAATTTATTTTGTAATAGATCTTAACAGTGCCACTATTAAGAGGCAACTGGGGAACAGAAAGGTAGTTCTCTATTCAATACCTATTTTCTCTTTTCTCTTTACAAAAAGCCTAGATTTGGGGGGTGGAGGAGTAAATCAATGTGTCTATATATAAAAAAAATTTCTAGTTGAAGTTAGTAGCCATCTAACAGAATTCTCGTCAAGAATATATAGATGGAGTTGTTCGGTGCTTAAGGAAAACTCTTTTAAAGAGTGATAGAGAGGTCTAGCCTTTGCTGCAGCTCATGGATGGTAACCTTTAAACCCTTGAAATTTCCTGAATAACAGGATTGTTATTTGTGGTGGGCCCCTCTAACCACATCTGATAGTATATGTTAATCAGATAATTCATGGTAAGCCCCCAGATAGTTTACACTAAGAAGAAGACTCGTGGCATAGGCTGGCCAAACCACAAAGGCCAACCATGTGATTACAGTATTGGGGCTTTGAGCAATCCAACAGCCCAACCTCTGGAGAGGAAAGAAGGGGAACCTGGAGACTGAGTTCTACCAGGTAGGTAATGATCCAATCAATGATGCCTATGTAATAAAACTCCAATAAAAACTCTGGCCACCAAAACTAGGTGAGCTTCCTGGTTGGCAAAACTCCAAGCATATATTGCTATACATTAATGCTAGGCAGGTAATGAGTCCTTAAGGATGATTCCAGGAGGGTAACAAATCTGTAAGAATAATGGAAGCTTCACATTTGGAACTCTCCCAGTCCCACATTCTCCCCTATACATTTCTTCCTTTGGCTGGTTCAGATTTATATCTTTTTGCTGTTAAATAAAACTATAATTGTAAGTATAGCACTTTACTGAGTTCCGTGAGTTATTCTTGCAAATTATCAAACCTGAGGAAGTCTGTGAGGACCTACAAGTTTGAATCTAGTTGTTTTGAAGTCAGTATGGCATTAAGAACCCCCCAATTGTGGCTGGTGTCAGAAGTCTTGAAAAAGCTGGCAGTCTGGAGGACTCGGCCCTTAGCCTCAAGTTTGGCAACCTTGAGTAGGCTTTGTTTTTCCCTTCTTCTTTTCTAAATGTAATGCTGGATGTAGGAAAGCCATCTTGTGACAATGAGGAGAAAAATATATGCCAAGTGTATCAGACAGGGTTTAGTCAGGGAAACTATTTCAAAAAAGATGTAATGCAGGAATGAAGGTCCTTAAACACTGAAAGAGCTGGAAGAGCAAAAGACTGAAGACTGAAGATCCTGCTGTAGCAGTCTTTTGCCCTTCCAGCACTTTAGGTGTGTCACCACAGCTACAGTCCAGAGAAACAGGAGGTTGCTGTGGCCACTCAGGATAGGAAACCACAGTAATCAGGAACCCTGAGTGAAGGCAAGTGATTGAGAATGAAATGCCCAGAAACAGATGCAAAACCTCACAACTGGTGAAGTCCCAGTATCTGTCAACCACACTGCCAGAAAAAAATACTGCAGTCTTCACTGGCAGAAAGTGAATCACATCTAGAACTCCAGAGGGAAGAAATCTAAAAAATGTAATTTCTCAGCCTCCAAGTATCTTCCATATATTTTACTCAATGAAAATGCCTTTTACCATTCTGTTTTTTGTGGGTTTTTTTTTTTTTGGGAGACTGGGTCTCCCCCTGTCACCCCAGCTCAACTGTGATGGCACAGTCACAGCTTGCTGCAGCCTCCATCTCCTGGGCTCAAGCAATCCTTCCACCTCAGCCTCTGAAAGAGCTGGGACTACAAGTATGTGCAACCATATATTTTTTTCTTTTTTCTTTTTTTTTTTTTTTGTAGAGACAGGGTCTAATTATGTAGCCTAGTCCGGTCTTGAAATCCTAGGCTCAAGCCATCCTCCCACGTTGACCTTCCAAACTGTTGGAATTACAGGCATGAGCCACTGAGCCCAGCTCTATCTCTTGATCTTAAAGTTTTTTTTTTTTTTTTTTTGCGAGTTGTATAGTTAAAACTACCACGGTGTTTGGTATAAACGATAAAAATTTTCTCACTATATGAACATACACTGTTTATCAAGAATTCATAAAGAATATTGTGGAATGGTATTCTTTACATTTTTCCCCAACCTTGAAGTTTTAAAAGGTATGAATCATGAAAGCCTCTTAGTGAAAAAGGGGGTATGGCAGTACCTCCTACCTCATGGCAGCCAATGAAGGTATACAGTTTATTATTTACATGAAAAAGTGACCTGACACCCAGAGTTATGGTCTCTGAACATTTCAATCCATCAATAAAATTTTTATCAACTCCATCGATAAAAACTTCTAGGCATAAACATCTAACATATATATATATTTATCATGTACAAGAGCTACTATACTAACATATCATGGATATTATAAAGCATGGAAATTTAGACAGGATGTAAAAAAAAGATAATTGAAAATGCTACAAAATACTATTCAATATTGAATATAGGTCATTATTTTTTTATTTTGTGAAATTTTTCTATTGTGATAAATGTAACATAAAATTCACCATTTTGAAGCGTACTATTCAGAAGTTTTTTAGCATATTCATAATGTTGAGCAACTGTCACCACTAGTTAATTCTAGAATATTTCCATCATCTAAAAACAAATCTCATATCTGCTAGCAGTGACTCCCAATTCCTCCTTCCTCCAACCCCTGGCAATCATTAGTCTACTTTCTGTTTCTATAGGCTTGCCTATTCTAAACATTTTATATGAAAATAATCATAAAATATGGGTCACTATTTTTAATATATTTGTTATAGCAGTTTACAAAACAACAATGAAAACTTGTTTCTGCATCAGTTTTTTGATTCATGGTTTTGTTATCGTATCTAAAAAAGACTTACAAAGATCCACAGACCCAAGTAGACATATATCATTTTTTCAGTCTCACTCATCAATCATTTTGTTGAAATTTGACTAGGAAATATCTACTTTCTCTAGGTAGTCTTTATTTATTTATTTTTTTTTAGAGACAGGGTCTCACTATGTTGCCCAAGCCAGAGAGTAGTGACTAGTTATAGGTACATTATAGCCTCTAATTCCTGGCCTCAAGTCCTCCTCCCACTTCAGCATCTCAATAGCTGAGACTCCAGGCACATGCTACCATAACAACTTCTAGGTATTCATATGAATAAATCAGAAAGTGTTGTGTTTATATGCTTTTAACAATCAGTTCCAGATTCTCTGCAACTACTTGTATAAGTTTTAAACATATTTAAAATTTCTGATTCCAGGTTTTTAAGTGTGAAGATGTACGAGTTTTTATAGTGATGCATATTTTTCCAATGAAAAAAATCACAGAGGTGTTTAAATTGCCAAATGTTACAAAATGTCCATCTCTGTGAGTTTGCTTCCAAACATATTTACTTTGTCATTATTATAATATTAATTAAATTTTTTAGTAACCTGATATGCAGCATCCTGCAACAGCAATCTTTTTAAACCAATCACACATCTTATGAGGATTAAGTTAAAACTAGATTACCTGTAAATCTACTTAATCTAACACATGCAAACTGCAAGAAAACTGTAACATTGTGGAAATTAATATACGAGTATGGACCCCACAATTATTCCTCCAAAGTGTGCATGTTCCATTCTTCCCTGAGGTCACTCTCAAACCACCTGAGACAAGTGGTCACTGGGCCCAGGGACTTCATAAAGCCTCAGTAATATGGCACACCAAATATTAGTACAGCTTAGTTTCCTTTGGTGTACTTATTTAAAAAAAAATACAAATGGAACTTCAGACATTTTTTCCCACATACCAATGGATCATCTTACATATTCCAATGTAGAGGCCATCAATCTTTAAAAAAAAAGGTTAAAGTTTTTTTGTTTTTTTTTTTTTAAACTTGAATTTAGCAGTGACTAATTATATTAGGCACTTGGAAAGTATTTATGGAAGGGAATGAGGCAAAAAGGAAAGAAAACAGTGGATAAAAAGTTAAAAGTTCATATAGTCTGAGGAACAAAATCTTGATTATAAAAATGTTATTTATGAAAAGAGGTTTTTTTAAAATAAAAAAAAAATTACTATTATTTAAAAATGAAGTATTTAGAGTAGATTAAGCAATTAGGTGGCGAGACCTAGGGTGGTGAGTCTAGGGTCAAGGCCAACGCTTGCCTTTACTTATGTTCTAAAACCAGGTATTTAGAGATAAGCAACAGAATTTACAGTGGAACCAAGGGCCCCTGACAGAAAAAGAGCAAGTACCCACATCACCTAAATGTAAGGTGACATAAGTACATTACGATTTTTAATTTTATTTTAATTTTATTTTAAATTACACTATAGTAACTACGTATGATTATAACTATATAAATCTCATACAATTAAAGAAGGATAATTGAAAAGTTAGAAAATACCTGAAATATAAATATATTCCAATTTGGTAAATAGCTATTATAAAATCAGTTGAATGACAAAAATGAAAGCCAAGGTATACAGTGTTCATAGATGACTAAGTGCATTGTTTACCACCACAAGTGTTCAGAACAAAAGGCAGAAGTACTGACTTCACAACCTCAACAGATTCATGAAGAAGCTCAAAGCATTTATGACTTATGAGAGCTATGAAAACTGAATTTATTTCATAGGTCATCCAATGAAAATAACACAAAAAGAACTTCCTACCTTTGTGATAAGAATTCGGTATCTATCCAGCATTGCCTGGCTGTCATGGCAGCCTGCCAGTAACTGCCATACCTCTGCTCTCAATGCTTCGGGGACGCCACTCTTCACCAGAGTAGATAGTCCTTTCGGTCGTGCACCAAGGTTATTGTGCCTAAGAAGACAAGAAAATAATCCATTCACACTCCCTTTACAACTCCTGAGCTGCAGTTGCTATGAAAAATATATTAGTTTATATAAAAGTGTAAGCCTGGGTCAAGAGAAAAATGTTTGGGGACAGGGCATTAAACAGTAGTACTACTTAAGCTCAATTATATCTTCAACTTTTCTTCTCATCTTCTTTATTGGTGAGCCTGGTAATTCCACCTCCAGGAAAAGTTTTTTCTTCCTCTCATTTACTTTTAAAAATCATCCTATGAACTTATTCATAATAATTAATGTGCTAGTTATATAATTCAAGGCAACATTTCAAGGCATAAAAAGAACCATGTGAATTCCCTGAAATGAATGTACAGCAAGTTGGACAATGATGTGTGGCAGGGAATGGGTTCAGGAAACGATGCTGAAATGGATCATAGGCCTGTTACACCTTAACTATATCCCCTTCTCTGAGGCCAAGCTGAGCTAGGCCAAGTGCCAAAACCAGGCTCCACAGTACAGGACGCATAAGGCATATAAATTATACTCAAGTTTTACATGGCACCACATCCTGGCTCAAAGGTCCTCCAGGAAGCCCTATCTCTTGATGATCTACTTGGAATTCTTTGTTCTAGCATAAACTTAGATATCAATGATCTTCCAAGTTAAAATTACCTAAGACAGGTTTTCCAGTAAGAAGAGTTCATTATTGTTTATGTGTCTGAATTTGTCTCTCAACAGCAAGTGCTCACTAAAGGAAGGACATAGCCCTTTCCTACAATCACCAGAACCTACAAAACTCCACCTTGCGGGAGAAGCAACATATACTTTCAGGCTTTACCAAATCCCAAGGGTATGCAGCATCAGAACAAAGGCACAGATCTCTCCTCCTAAAATCAATGATCACAACATAGTAAACATGCTACTATGTCCATGTGACCAAGAAACTGAATTGCTTATCTCAATATAGTGAATGTAATTTCATTTATCATCTTTTTCCTGGTGCCTAGCTTAAACCTGGAACTATATTCTATGCCTTTTTGCTCAGACTTGGCTTTATTTGCTGCTTGCTTTTTATCTCTTACAGCTCACTCTGGTGCAACCACTGGGATTCCAAATCTTGACAATGTACTCTGGTTTGATCTAACATCCCAGGCCCTGGTTTCAAGTTTTGAGCCTCAAAAGTCATAGAATCCACGTGTCTATTTTCTAAAAGTGGCCTCCCACCAACTTGACTAGATGATACACACTCTTCCACCTCTAGCTCAGACCCCAGTAGTGGCATACCTTCCTCTGAAAATATATTCCTTGCTTTCCCCATACTGTCATAATCGGGCTACCTCAGAAAAAACTATAACTTCCACAACTGAAACAAGTTCAGGTAAACTCATCCCATTAAACCATCAGATTCAATGGTTTATTTTAGACTTTTCTAACTAAACTTTTGTATTGTTGGCTTAGAGAAACTAAGCTGATAATACTGATGGGCTTGAAGCAAAAATAAATTAGAAAAAGGTAGAGCTTATATGATTAAATATGCTACAATACCTTAAAATAACAGTTATTCTGCAAAATGACAAAAGCAAGTTTCAAATTAGTAAATAGGTGTTAGTTTAAATACACATACATACCCACTACTTTGAAACCTGCTTTTAGACATGCCTAGAAAAATAATATAGAACATACTCCAAAATATCTGTGTAATAGAATTAAGATAGAAAGCGGCCCTTTTGTTTTCCTATGCTGCTGAAATATTTATAATGATTTAAAATTCTTTTGTAATCATAAAACACAAAAAGTCATTTCAATTCTTTAAACTCTTCTCATAGCTTTAAATTAAAACATAATTTTAATTAATTTGGAAAAACATCATAGATAATTATGTTTCACAAAATATGTAATGTAGAGGAAAAGTATTAATTATTCTTGAGAAGACTTCCACCTGAATAAACTATTTGACAAAGAATAGTATGCCACAAGAGAGCCAGGATCAGTTATGAAGGAATCTTTTTGTAATTTAATGTTTGGCTCGGATTATACTTTTGAATAGGAAAAACATATGGTTTAAGGGTAGCTAAGTTTCTGTACTTTTAGTGTAGAAAACTGGGTTAATTAAAAGCAGTGAAGAGCAAAGCTCATTTCCTCTGAAATTCAATGCAAAATACTCTGAATTATTAGTCCCATAATTTATAATATCATGTAAGGGAAATCCAAAATAGTTAAATTTAGTATATGTTACAAGTTATATAGAGATCAGCAAGTCATCACTATGACTCCACAGCTATTAAAACTCCAATGAATTAAATTAATTAAAACTCCATGTAAAAGAATCCTTTCTTGGCTGGGCACAGTGGCTCATGTCCGTAATCCCAGCACTTTGGGAGGCCAAAGCAGGCAGACTGTTTGAGCCCAGGAGTTCAGACCAGTTCCAGACTGGGTAACATGGCAAAACCCCATCTCTACAAAAAAACAAAATACAAAAAATTAGCCAGACATGGTGGCACATGCCTGTAGTCCCAGCTACTTGGGAGGCTGAAGTGGGAGAATCACCTGAGCCAGTCCCAGAGCTAAATGAGCTAAGATCACACAAGCCTGGGAGTCTGAGTAAGACACTGTCTCAAAATTTAAAAATTAAAAACATTTTTAAAAATCCCTTTTTCAATGCCATGTGTAATTCTCCATCATACACTTAGCCTGTGCAACAAATTTCAAGAGTTGGTATAGAAGCACAATCTCTATTTCCTCCCCTCCAACTCCTTTCTCAATTCAGTTCAGTATGGATTCTGCATCTCTCCTTGAAAAGTTTTCACTTAAATGACCTATGACCTCCCTCCAGGCCCCACTGGATTCAAGACATATTTTCAGTCCTTTCACTGTTGACCACTCTGTTTTCCTTGGCTTCAGTGACAAAGTACTACCTCTTTATCCACCTTCACGAACTCCATTGTTGATTGTTTCTCCTCTACTAACCTCTTAAGTGCTTATAGTCCTGTCTTTCTACTCTTGCCCTCAGTGATCTCTTTCATTTTCTTGTCTGTATGCATTATCACCTATAAACATGTATCCTGAGTTCCAGAAGCTCAAAGGAACATCAAAATCAAAATGTCCAAGTCTGACTCAGTTTCTTCTCCCTAAACCTGGTTATTTTCCAGGGTATTCCACCTAAGAGGCTATTACCACAATCCATCCAAACAGGAAACCTAGAGGTATTTTTGCTCCATCATCTATTACTAATCCAAGTCTAATATATCTTATTTTCTCAACCTCTACCAAGTTCATGCATTTCTATCTCGACTGCAACCAACTTCATCCTCCCTAGACCTCTACAACAGCCTCCTAACATTTACTGGTCCTTCCACAATGTATTTCCAATATTGTAGGCAGGATGAAAATAACAAGCAGTTTGATGAAATATTCAGTAGGCTCAAACCGTTTTGTATGATTTAACTAATATTTTAAAGTCTGAATACCTCTTCCTATACATGCATACACGCATATATATACATACTCCTTAAGTTTAATAGTCAACAATTCCCAGTGAATACTTTACCGTAAGATAGCCCAACTCAGTTGACATTCAGTTTCTAGCTTATCCTCAGCCACTTATTCAGCCAGGCATAACCAAAAATATCTTTCCTCCTCTCTTAAAAACTGAGGCACTATTTATCTTTAAAGACTGACATTTAAAAAGAACTGGGTCACTCATAACAGTGCTTGATTAACAGCCTTGTTTTACTGGTTATCCCAAGTAATGGCAGAGCAATAACCATATTACATACAGCATCCTATCACTTGAGAGGTACTAATAAATATTAAGCCAGATGCTGCTAGCATATATCTATGATCAGAGAGGATCCAAATAAGTAAAAAATAAATTTATAAAAATAATCATTGCTTTCAATATTTCAGATCGAAATGTAACTACACATTGCCATTGCTTTTATACATTGACTGCAGCTAACAGGAACTTGAAAATAGGCAATCAGTTCTAATACATGCTGAACTCTACCCTAGAAACAAGACGGATACCTAATACAATTATTTTTAAAGTCACACATAAACCAATTATGTATTAATCATACAGTAATTGGCTAGGTTTTAATGCATTAATAGAAACTCCACAAGGGCAAGAATATTTGTCTTCTTTACTTATATATCTTAAACACCTAGAACAGTGCCCCGCATATAAAAGGCATTAAATACCTTTTTGATAAAGGAATGAATATAATTATGAAATAAAATGAATATGTCAATTACTAAAGCTAAACAAAAAGGAATGCTTTTTTAGAAGCAAACATTCTCATTGAATTTAATAGGATAAAAAAATGTCATGGACTCATCTAGTGGACTTTCTTTGCCTTCAAAGAGGATTTTCTTGAAATGACTTAGGCGTGTAAGAACTCTACTTTTAAAGGTGTCTACTGGGAGATAAAATTTCAAAGGGGAAGTGTTATTTCTAACAAAAAAAGGAAAAAAAAGCAAGAGATGAGGGGGACAAAAGTCATTGAATGTGACCACTGAAAAGTCACCAATGGAATTACAGCAATTTTGATAGAGGGGAGGCAGAAGTAGGTGGCTACTAGATATGAGAATATGACGGCAGCAGCAAGACCCATTTGAAAAAGTTGTCTCCAGAAGACAAGAGAACTACAACTGAAATTAAAAGATGAGGTAGCATCAAGAAAGGTTGGAAATTTCTCCAGCACGCAATAATGAGCATTAGATACAGAGAAGTTATATATTATACCTACATTAAGAAATGTTTCAAAAAAAAGATAAAGGTCATTATGAAGATGAAAAGCATACTGATTCAAATACATTTTCCCACTCTGATAAGTAATGAATAGCCACAAAAATATAATTAAAATGCCTATTAAATATGTATCAATTTTCTCATATTCAATAAAAGAGAATGACTAATTTGAAGGTGATTTTACTTGATGTAATAATCCAATACCCAATTTTATCCTCCGATGTTCACTTAATTTTTTTGGTTAGAAAATCTTCCTGCATAATACTCTTCCTGATAAAAGTTGACTTATGACTAAGTAGTCACAGTGAGCATTACCTTTTTTTTTTTTTTTTGGTCTTTAAACTTTTTCAAGTTTTCCACATATTTCAAACCCTGAAGCAGTTATCCAGATATTATTCTACCTAATTCCTCAAATCTTTTAAATAACTAGTAGTTAAATCATCACCACTACCATTCTGAACATATTCAACATATAAAAGAAACCTTGCTAACACTTTTAGTTTTGTTTTGACAAGTTCTCTCATCACAAATGTTTTTTTTTCCTCTCTCAACCTTTCTTTCTTTAGCTCACTTGCATTTTTCATGTAGTTATTTCTTCAACGTACCTTTAACTCCAATTTGTTGTAAAGATCTCCATTCCTGAACTTTTTATACTGTCTGCTCTTAGTTTTATTTTCTATTTTCTAATTATTTCAAATTAGCATTTAAATATTTTTCTTTTACATCTTTCGGATAGCATATTTAATTATGTGAATTCTGACTTTGTTCATGTTTTGCTTTTTTAATAGAATGATCTAGCTATTTAAGTTCAAAATATTTTCAAACACATTTAAAATTTCATTGAGAATACATACTGTCTCATCACTTTAAAAAATATTTCCCCAGGCCGGGTACAGCGGCTCATGCCTGTAATCCCAGCACTTTGGGAGGCTGAGGCGAGTGGTTCACAAAGTCAAGAGATCAAGACCATCCTGGCCAACATGGTGAAACCCCATCTCTACCAAAAATACAAAAATCAGCTGGGCGCGGTGGCATGTGCCTGCAATCCCAGTTACTCAGGAGGCTGAGGCAAGAGAATCACTTGAACCCAGGAGGCGGATGTTGTAGAGAGCCGAGATTGTGCCACTGCACTCCAGCCTAGCAACAGAGTGAGACTGTGTCTCAAAAATATGTTTATATATTTCCCCAAAGCACAAAGTGTAGGGCTCCATATGACAGGTGCTTTACCTACATAAATCACAAAAATGTCTTTATGTAAATGCCTACGTATTATTCTTGAGACTTAGGAAGTTTCTAAATCGAATGTTTCAAAAAGAAATTCTGAGCACAATTAAAAATTTTTGACAATCCTTGTATAAAAGACACAGTTTATACTTTTGTAGTTTGCGCAAATGTTATCTTTTTCATATCATGACATAATTATAATGACCCAAAGTAAAAAAAAAAAAAATTGAATTGTAAAAGAGCCAACAAATTTTCTAAAGGTCTAAGAATCAATTATCTTAGTTTTTTAAAAACAGTTCCCTGAGACTTCTAAATAATTTCTTAAAGTCCATTAATAAGATTATTAGAAATATTTTATTTCTGAAAACAATGTACACTGAATTTCAGCTGAGAAACTATGTGAATTCTACCTCAAAAGTCTTTTTCCATTTGGAGCCTCCTCTCCATACACAGGGACTGTGAGTTTGCTACAGATATCCTCAACCCATGCAATTACCTCCCAATTAGTTTCTCTGTTAATCAGTGTTCTTCCTACTCCAATATTACCTTCCAAAACAAAACACCAAGGGGAATCTCAGCTTAAAGAAATTTATTGAATATTGTCTTTACGTTGATAATTATTGAAGTTGGGCAGTGGGCATATGAAGCTTCACTGTATTATTTTACTTCTATGTACATTCAAAAATTTCCATTAGGTCTACAATGCTTATAGAAGGATTCATTTATTATATCAAAATTTTGTTTAAAGGTCTACATGCCTCTATAACATGGTAAACCTTGACGGTAGAAACTATCTGTCACTCATCCTTAAATCAGCACTGTCTGTTAAAGTCCCTAAGAAAGAGTAGATGATTAAAATTTAAAAGTTGAATGAATGAATGTACTTATAATTTTACAGGAAAAAATGATAAAGAAATTTGAAACAGCCTCAGTGTTTGTTACTTTATTAAATAATCTCTTATGAGTATGCATTCCCACCCACATTGATTATAAACCTCAAAGGTAGAAACTATGTTGTTTTCTATGTATTTCTAAGAGCCTAAGATGATGCCTCATAAATTTATATTGAAGCAAGTGATAAATCTTGCATTTTAGAATTGAGTGGAGATCTCTATGTGGTTGTTTATTTAGTCATCAAAATATTTTGTTTTCTTACCCACCATACTGGCATTCTCATAATCTCTCTTTAAACTCATGATTAGAAGCTTCAAGTACTACCTGGGTATCAATTTTCCTAGTTCATTCACTCACTCACTAGAACTCCCACATGCTCTTATAAAAATGAATCTAGCAACCTATCTATATTTAGGTAGGTAATGGCAGCCTGCCCACCTGGTTAAAAACGTTCTGGCTCTAATGGCCGGGTGCAGTGGCTCACACCTGTAATCACAGCACTTTGGGAGAAGAAGGCTAGTGGATCACCTGAGGTCAGGAGTTGGAGACTAGCTTGGCCAACATGGCAAAACCCTGTCTCTGCTAAAAATACAAAAATCAGCAGGGCATGATGGCATGTGCCTATAATTCCAGCCACTTGGGAAGCTGAGGGAGGAAAATTACTTGAGCCCAGGAAGCAGAGGTTGCAGTGAGCCAAGGTCACCACAGTACTCCAGCCTGGGCAACAAGAGTGAAACTCCATCTCAAACAAACAAACAAATAAAAAGTTCTGACTCTAAAGCCAGGGTGTCTCGATTCAAATAGTGGCTCTGTCATTTACTGGCTCTATGATCATGGGCAAATTACTTATCAGCTGTGAGATCTTGAGCAAGTTACTTACTTGCTGCCATTATGTTTCATGTATTTTTATACTAGCTACCTAACATAGCTATGCCTCAGTTTTCTCATCTCTAAAATGAAGATAATAATAGTACCTACCTCCGAGAGCTGCTGCAATGATTAAGTTCACTAACACATGGAGAGTGCTTAGAATAGAACATGGCACATAGTAAGTACACTTAACTGTCAGTTATTACCTTTGTAGCCATACCTCACCTTTCCTTCTATTACAATGAGCTATCTCTGCTCCTAAATTCTACCCCTCCACCAGTCAACATATACATCTTCTTTTGCCTATTCATCAATTTCTCCTACAATTATGTCCTCTCCCTCTGACACTAGCAGATTTTCTCTACAACATCCTTTCCAACAACATACAAACATGCTATATTGCCCATTTTAATAAAAAAAACTTTCAGCCCACATCCACTTACTAATGTGTCCTCATTTCCTATCATCCCTCTATAGCAAAACTATTTTTAAGAGCTATCTATATCTGCTGATTTCCAATCCAACTGGGCTTTCACTCCTGCCTCTCCATTGAAACTGCTCTTAAGATCACCAGTGACACCTAGATTGGTGAACCCAATGGAATTCTAGGATTCATGGGACTTGACCTATCAGTACTTGATTACTGTCTCCTTCTTGATAGACTCAGTTAACTTGATTTCTATCTTGATTCTTCTCCTACCTCACTGGTTGTGCTTTCTTGGGCTCCTCTGCATGATCCTCCTCGTATTTCCAACTCCCAAACACTGGAGTGGTCCAGGGTGCAGTCTTTGGATGATGTCTTTATCTAAACTCACTCCCTAAGTAATCTCGCCCATTTCACTCTAACCACTTTAAAAACTATCTATATACTAATGACTCCCAAACTCATATTTCCTTCCCTATCTTTCCCTTAAACTCTCTGTTATATATAATATATAATTGACTAATGGACACAGTCACTTGGATGTCTAAAATGCATCTCAACATCTCCAAAATCTTGGTTTTATCCTCCAAATCCCTCTTCTTCTCCTATATGTGGGTAAATGGCAAGTCTTCTAGTAGCTCAGGCCAAAAACTGACATCAGTGGTCTGTTATTTATTTTTCTCAGGCCACACAGAAAACAGAAGCAAATACTATCAGCCCTCTCTTAAAATATATTCAGAATTTGATTGCATGTCACCTTCTGCTACCAGCCTAGTGCAAGACATCCTTATCTCTCCCCTGGATTATTTACAATAGCATTCTAACTATTCTGCCTGCTTCCATCTTTTTTCCCTTAAAATTCACTTTTCATTCGGCAGTCAGAATGATATCTTTAAAATGTTTAAATCAAAATATCTCACCATGACATGATCAAGACACAAAGTTGTCAAGTAACAGTCCCAGGATTCAAGATGAAGCCAGATATAAGAAAAATGAATCTATGTATAATCTAACAGAATATTACAACTTAGATTTATTAAAAATTATGGAAGACAAAAATAATTAACTACCAAATACAGATATATAAAATGTTAAAAATTGGACAGAAATCTGTAATGGTCAGAGATACTTCAACCAAAAATTCAGTCAATAAATACGAATTGAGTACCTACTATACTCTAGGCACTGCAGATGTCTCTAAAACAACAGTGACTTTAAGGAGGTCACGTGCATTTGATGCAACTTTGGAGGATAAGAAGAGAAAAGTGAGTCAAGACAGAGCCCTATAATAAATACTACAAAATAAAGAGAGAAAAATGAGTATGAAGGTATAATGAAGGAACTGTTCTGACAAGAAAAAAGAACACACTTCAAATAGCCATCTATGTATAAGACATACATTTCATTTTTTTTCCTTTTTTTCATTTAGTGATACTATTCTCACTTCAGTAACTACTAGCAATTACTTGACAACTACTAGTCAAATAATTGTGACTTCCCACTTATTTAAGGCACAACTTATACACAGTAAAACTCATGATTTTAGTATACAATTCTGTGAGTTTTGACAAATGCATATAGATGTGTGACCACCACCGTAACCAAGATATAGGATAGTTCCATCATTCCCCCCATACCCAAATCCCCTGGACCCTATTGTAGTCAATATCACCAGTCATTGACAACTACCAACATGCTTCTTATGATGATAGTTTTGGCTTTTCTAGAATTCACACAAATAGAATAACATAGTATTAAGTCACTTGACTTTGGCTATGTCACTTAACATGATGCACTTGAGATCCGTCAGTTGTGATGTCTATCAGTTCATTCTTTTAACTGCTCAGTGGTATTCCATAAAATGAATATACAACAGATAGTTGATCCATTTACTTCTGAAGGACATTTGGGTTGTTTGCAGTTTGAGGCAATTATGAACAAAGCTATCATAAACATTCACATACAGGTTTTAATTTCACTTTGGTAAATACACAGCAGTGGGATTGGAATTGCTGGGTGGTATAAGAAGTATCTTCGGCCGGGCGCGGTGGCTCAAGCCTGTAATCCCAGCACTTTGGGAGGCCGAGGCGGGTGGACCACGAGGTCAAGAGATCGAGACCATCCTGGTCAACATGGTGAAACCCCGTCTCTACTAAAAATACAAAAAATTAGCCGGGCATGGTGGTGCGTGCCTGTAGTCCCAGCTGCTCAGGAGGCTGAGGCAGGAGAATTGCCTGAACCCAAGAGGCGGAGGTTGCGGTGAGCCGAGATCGCGCCATTGCACTCCAGCCTGGGTAACAAGAGCGAAACTCCGTCTCAAAAAAAAGAAAGAAGTATCTTCAACTTTATGACAAATACCAGGCTATTTTCCAAAATGGCTGCACCATTTTGCATTTCCACCAGTAACATATGAGACTTTCAGTTGCTATGCTACATTTTCAATTTCTCCACATCCTTGCCAACATTTGTTATTATCTGTCTTTGTGATTATTGACGTCGTAGTGGGTATGAAGTGGTATCTCACTGTAGCTTTGATTGGCATTTCCCAGATACTTAATGATATTGAGCATATTTTTATGTGCTACTTGGCCATCTGTATGTCTTCTTTAGAAAATGTCTCTTTAGATTGTGTGGCTCTATTTCTGAACTCTCTGTTCTGTGCCACAATTCTCAGTGTCTATCCTTGTATCAGTACTCTTTTGATTATTGTAGCTTGTCTTCCCATTTTGTTCTTCACTTTCAAAATTGTTTTGGCTATTCTAGTTACTCTGCCTTTCTATATAAATTTTAAAATCAGCTTGTTGGTTGCTACCAAAAAGTCTGCTGATATATTTTTATTGAAATTGCACTAATTTTAAGATTAGTTTGGGAAGAATTGAAATCTTAACAATATTGAAACTTTCATTCCATGAACATGATATATATCTTCATTTATTTCTCTCTTCTTTGATTTCTTTGATTACTGTTTTCAAGTATGTCCAAGTATATATCTAGCTCACAATTTGTTAGATTTCTGCCTATTTCATGGTTTTCTTTTATGGTGCTTTTTTGTTTCAAAATTTCTAGTTCCAGTTTTTCATTGCTAATATATAGAAATAAAACTGATGTGCACATATTGAGCTTGTATCTTTTAACACTGTAAAATTTATTAGATCTAAGAGTTTTCTGTTTGTTTTGTAGATTTCTTGGGGTTTCCTACACAGATAATCACATCTCTACAAATAGAGATAGTCTTATATGTTCCTTTCCAATCTCTTTTGTCTTTTATTTCTTTTTCTTGCCTACTGCACTCAGTAAGACCTCTAATACTATGCTGAGTAAGAGTCATGGCAGTAGATATCCCTACCTTATTCCTAATCTTGGGATCTATCATTCTTAAGTTAAATGTTAGCTGTAGGTTTTTCATAAGTACTTTTTATCAGATTAAGAGCTCCCTTGTATTCCTAGCTGGCTGAGAGGTTTTTCCTGTTTTGTTTTTTTAATCATGAATGAATGCTGAATTTGGTCAAATTTATCAAGAATGAATGTTAAATTTGGTCAAATGCTTTTTTTGCATCTATTGAAATGATTATATGGTTTTTCTTCTTTAGCCTATTGATATAAATGAATAACACCGATTTATTTTCAAACGTCAAAGGAGACTTGCATTCCCAAAATACATCCCACATACTCATGCTACATTATCCTTTTTAAAATTTATATATTGTTGGATTTGATATGCTAGGACTTGTTGAGGATTTTTTAGTCTATATTCATGAGGGATACTGGTCTGCAATTTTCTTTTTTGTAATATTTTCTTCTGGTTTTGATATCATGGTAAGCAAGTGACATAAATTAGTTGGAAATATCACCTTCTCTTGTGTATTCTGGACAAGTTTGTGTAGAATGTATATTCTTTCTTTTTCTTTTTATTTATTTGTTTATTTTGAGACAGAGTCTTGCCGTGTTGCCCAGGCTGGAGTGCAGTGGTGCAATCTTGGCTCACTGCAACCTCTGCCCCTAGATTGAGGCAATTCTTGTGGCTCAGCTTCCCGAGTAGCTGGGATTACAGGTGCATACCACCATGCCTGGCTAACTTTGTTGGTATTCTGAGTTTGAGAACAGCCTGGCCAACACAACTGTGGCTGTTCTCAAACTCACGGCCTCAAGTGATCCGCTTGCCTTGGCCTCCCAAAATGCTGGTATTACAGGCATGAGCCACTGCACCCGGCCTTATTATTTTTTTCTTAAATATTTGGTAGAATTTGCCAGTTTGGCCTCAAGTTTTCTCTATTGAAAACTTTTAACCTATGAATTCAATTTTGTCAACTAATATAGGACTATTCAGGTTATTTATTTCAAGTAAGCTCTGGCAATTTATGACTTTCAAGTGTTTGTCAATTTCACCTAAGCTTCTAAATTTATAGGCAGTGAGTTGCTTATAATATTCTTTTATACACTTGTAATGTCTGTAGTGATCTGTAATGATGGTTACAGATGATTCTTGCATCTGTGTTTTCTCTCTTCCTTGTTTTTCTTGATCAGTCTAGTTAGATGTTTATCAAATATATTAATCTTTATAAAAATCAGCTTCACTGTTAATCCAGCACTTTGGGAGACCGAGGTGGGTGGATCACCAGAGGTCAGGAATTAAAGACCATCCTGAACAATATGGTGAAACCCCATCTCTACTAAAAAAAAAAAAAAACAGCGAGGCATGGTGGCGGATGACCATAGTCCCAGCTACTCAGGAGGCTGAGGCAGGAGAATCGCTTGAACCTGGAAGGCAGAGGTTGCAGTGAGCCAAGATCGTGCCATTGCACTCCAGCTGGCGTGACAGAGTGAGACTTCGTCAAAAAAAAAAAAAAAAATCAGCTTCATTTTGACTGATTTTCTGTAGTGTTCTTCTCAATTCCATTTATTTTTGTTCTTATTTCCTTGCTTCTGCCTGCTTTAGGTTTAATTTTCTCTTTTTTTCCTGGTATCTAAAGATAGAAGCTTAGATCATTGACAGACTTGTTTTCTAGTATAATATGCCATGAATTTTAAATCTATTTTGAAATAAGGGCATGCAAAGGCCAAAAAGAAAAACATAATATTTTTTTCTATATTAAATTTTGTTTATAGTGTTAGAATATTAACTGCCAGGTAGAAAGGTTATGGATAAATAATTTAAAATCAAAAAGACTGACAAAAAGACAATGTCTGCCTCTACTTCTCTTCCCAACCATTCTCACCTTCCCATTTCTCCCAATGAACATGTGGACTTTTAACTAAATTTCATCTAAGAATCAAGAAAGTGTGATGTCTGTGCATATTCTCTTAAATGAAAGAGTCCAGACTGTTACTGTAAATTCCTCAAGAATGGTGATATAATCCCAAACCATAAAAAGACACAGTAAAAATTAAGGTATTTTCTCAATCTAAGGGCTAGGAAAAAGAAAAACAAAACAAAACTTTGCAAACGTTATTCTATTTCTGAAAGACAAAGCATGCATGCATGAACAAGTTTATAAACGCTTCACTGGAAAAATGGAACCCAAAAAGGCTAAATCACTTATGCAAGCCACCTGTCAAGTTAGCACTACAACTTGAACTCTAGTCGAGTTCTGAGTTTTAGCATAATGTATTTTTTCCCATTAAATTATATTCTCCTTCCATAGATCTTATCAAGTTGAAATTATTTTGTCTCTAAGAGTAAATTATGGACAAGAAGAAACATCTTATCCAAAGAAAATTAGTTTCCACAATACCTATATAGAGAGTATCTAAGAGCTCTGTTGCTGATTAATTTCCATTGGAGGATAAGGTGTTAGTTCTAGGTATTGCTGTATTTTTCTATACTAGAAAGAATGAATGTGTTGGGTCCGTAAATAGTAAGCACCCAATTCTCAGTAATGAGAAATCCAGTAAGAAGGGAGCCCTTGTTTTATGAAGTAGCCACAGTGGAAGAGTATGCCCCTGTTCTTGACCAGAGAACCGGGGAAAAATAAGTTCTGGCCATAGAGTAGAGCTGCTACAGGAGACATGCTGCTTATTTCCATGGCGCATTGAGGTCTATAAATTCCTAAGCCTTCCCCCAGGCTTAGGAATAACTTGAAGTGGGGAAGGAAGAAACCACATAACAACAGAAGCCAACCTGTGGAATCAAAGTGGATATAATGCTACCATTATATCCACTGCTATCCATCACATCCATACAGCTGGACCACAAAAGTACACTTTCAGACCAAAGATGAAGAAGATTACGACAAGCTGTTGGTGCTGTTTTTTTTTTTTTCTTGATTTATCAGTTTCCTAATAAATAAATACCTAAAAAGTGTGGATATTAGAAATACCTAATTCAATTGGCCCAGATAAATGGGTAAATGGTAATTAGGCCCAGCTTTTACCCTTTTCTAGTCATTTACCTACTGCCTATCAGCCTCAAGCCCACCCTTCTGTATTCTGCTCAAAGATGCAAGGACTGAGAATCTGCAGACTACATATCCCAAACTCCCTTGCCCAACGGCTTCCAGGTTAGGTTCTGCCAATGAGTAATAATCATGTACAGCTGGAAGGTAGAAGAATGGAAGAAAGAATTCCATTGCCAGCACCAGCTATACCATAATTCCTGAAAAATACTAACACTAGCCAGGCCAACAAGTACCAGCACCAATGATACAGTCTTCCCTCACCCACTCCTTGACCTGGGTATCTCTTCAGAAATGTGGAACTAACCAGTTGTCCCCTACTCTGACAGTTCCTTCTAAACACTAGCTGCTATGAGTATCCTCAGAATTCTACACAACCAGGATGCAGTCTTCTTCAGAGATCCCTGCTTCAGCTCCTCAGACCTCTTCTGAATTCCTAGATTCTGGTAACAGTACTTCTTTGATTTTATTCTCCAGTCCTATATGCCATAGCTGTTTCCTACTACTTGGGTTACTCCAGTTGTAATGTCTCCTTTCTGATATCTCAACCTTATAACACAATGTAAGCCAAATATCTGCATTAAAATGCTTCTGTTTAAAAAGTTTAGCATGGTTCCTGTTTCCCAGCCTGGATTGAGACTAAAAAAGTCCTCTGTCTCTAACCAGAACACACTCTCCCATCTCACCTCCTGCCCATCTTCATCCCCCATTGAAATTCTCCTATATCAGGATCATCTAAAAAGAAAACTGTTCCTCTTAAAGTAAAGGAAGACAGTAACCCTAAATAAAACAGATAAAAACATATGAGATAAATTTAGATTTAGGTGGACAATGCTTGCAAATGAGTAAATTAGATTCTGGACACAGCGTGGGGTAAAATTGTGAAAGATTTTTGAAATGGACAAAAAGATTACTGAACATCATTTCAATGGAATGCTGGAACATCTGGGAATTGTGTGACAATGCAGAAGTGTGTGTCTTTGTTTATCTTTGACTAGGCTAGTTTACAACTCTCAACATATATAACATAATGGCCATGCAAATGTTTACTGTTACTGTCCATAGCTATGCAAATGATTCCCATTCAAGGTAGTGCAAATGAATTGCCAGGTAAAGAAAATAAATCTCCAAATCAAATCCTTATTTTGACTGGCTCTACTACCTTACTGGTGCTCCATGTGAAAATAAAACTTGAAAGCTAAGGGAACCAAAAAAAAAAAAAAAACACTTTAAGTCTTGAGAGAGATGTGACTGTCATCTGAGTCACATATGGTTATAACTTCTGTTCTTGGATTATGGATTAAATCTCATCTTTCTTGTTTTGAACAATAGCTAGAGAGAATTGAATGATGTCATAGACAAAAATCTCTTGCCTTCTTCATTAAAGACCCTTGTCATAGATTAACATCCCTTTTGTCATTCTGCTTCACTTAGACCAGATAACAGAAAACTTGTGATTATTGCACCCTCTGTAAGAAAAATGTTAAAAAAAACATTTTTAACATTTCCCTATAACCAACCAAATTGCTGTAACTATGCACTAGCCCTGTATGAATAATGTTGTAATCCTCCTAAAAACTCCTTTGCCTCTGCCTATGTAAATGAAATCTTAACTTCCCTACTTTGGACGGCTGATTGCATTCCTTTAGAGTTGGTATTTCTGTGTGGTCCATGCTCATTATTTTGCTATTGATTAAATTCTCTTTAAATTAGATTCTGACCCTTTTGATTATTTTATGTTGACATTCATTAGTTAATGAGTTAAATAAGTTCTCTGAAATGTGTTCATTTTACATGATATGTGTAAGGATAAATAAAATGAAATTTTCTTTCCTTAATAAAGGAGATGCAGCTGGCCATTCAGGGTTTATCTCCTTAAAAATAATAACAAGCCCAATACTTTGGTCCAAATTTGATAAACCTAGTCTCCAGATTTTACAATGAAAAATCATGAGTCTTCCAGTGGTTAGAAGGGTAAATACATATTTCCTAAATTATAACACAGTAAACTCTCAGGATGCATATAGACTATCATAAGGAGCATCCAATTATCTCTTGAAAAGATAAAAGAGGTTTAAATTATTCTTTCCTCTACTGAACTGTGAAATTCTGCCCAGACTTTAGAGTCTCCTCTGGACTACCTACATGCATGTAATCTGATATGCATATTCAAAAATAAATTGAATTTCTATGTCTATACTAGTATGAGGAATTTTTTTGTGGGCAGGATTTTTTTTATTACACTAACATATGATAGTCATAATTATCCTTTTAAAAATGTGTTTAACATAAATATAAAGAGTACTTAATATAATAGAAAGAGTACTTTTTTTGTAATTCCACATAAAATACCCCAAAATTTAAAGTAATAGTTTTAGTTAGAAAGAACAAAACAAGCTGTGTCAGTTAACAATCAATGGTAAAAGAGAAATTCTAAACTATACAGCCCCCTTTAGTGGTAATAGACTTCGTTTTAAGAAATGTAACTCTTTCACAGTATACATTTAAATGCATTGGCAATACAGCATAAAATTGACTGTGTTAAATAATATGAAATAATAAGACAAATAATAAGGTCTAAGTGAAATAATAAGACAAAGACATCTTCCAAAAGTACGTTAAATAAAACCACACTGGGGATGAAGACCTAGCCAAACATAAAGAGTATGTCTAAATTGTATTTTAAGTTTTTAAACTACATTAAGATATTAAGATAGATTTTAATATTAATCCTTTAAAATCTATTTTAACACATAAATTTTGATTAATACAACAAATTAACATCAACTCTGTAAACATAAAATTTTCAGTATGAAAAATAAAATTTTACCATTTTCCTAGCAATTCTCCCCAAGAATATAGGATCTTCTCAGGACAATCCTTAGACACATCACCTGTTCCACTTGACAGTTCATTATCACTCTCTGCAGAAGAAACGCAAAAACCAATAAACATTATTTTATATATTACAGTAGATACTTTATATATCATAAAACAAGAAACATGTCTCTGTTTAATAAAACAAACTTCTCTTGATATTATTACATGCATTGCAAAAATAATGGTAATAACTTCATTAATTTATCTTTAGTGCCTAGATATTTTAAAAAAACAAACTTGTATGAAAATCTCATATACAGTTTACATAACATGAAACTCAAAATACCTATAAATAAACAGCTGTTTCCAAAGAGTAATGTTTAAAGGCTAATGGTAGCACAATTGGAAATTCCTATATGGTGTTCTACTCACCAGATATTCTCAAATTTTATTAATGGGACCAACAAACATGAAAATTAAGGGTCAAACACGTATACCTAACTATAACACTGAGAGACATATGTATTATGATATGAACACACAAACAACCAGAAATGTAAAAAAAAAAAAAAAAAAGGTTTCTTAAGATGTATTCATAAAAAAAGCTATTTTGAACTAAAGGAAAATTGAAACTGGCCTTTTTATATGACAATTTTACAAAACACCTCAAAATGTAAAATAATAGGTGAGGAAAGAATATGGGTTGGTTTTACAGTTTATAACCAGTGGTGAAAATGACCAATACTAAACTCTGTAAACCTTTTAACCAGTAACGGACATAGTAGAGAAAGGAAAGGAAGGACAAGAGACACAATTTATCTATTATAAAATAGGCTTTGACACAGTACTAGATAAGAAAAGGCTGGAGAAGTACTATCAGAATAAAATAAGATAGCTGAAAAGCTGTCTGGCAGATAACAAGTACCAAAGTTTTATCAACACTGTGACAGTACAATAGGGATTGGCATTTAGTGGCTTGCACAAGGATCTGTGTTAAGAATGGTATTACTTAGCAAACCACAAAATCCAATGATCCAGTATTACTTAGCATACCACAAAATCCAATGATCCAAGTCTATGCAACATCAGAAAACATTAACATAGTAAGTAACGGTTTATTTGGTCAGGTTCAAACATTTGGTCATGACCATACAAAAAGATTTGACTGCACATTTAGTAAAATATAACCAAAACACATCCACATACAGAGACAAATCCTTTATCATCTTTAAAGCAATACTAGGTAAATGAGAATTATAAGGAACACTTAATGCAAAAGTGAAGATCATTCTGTAAATCAAAATGAAGGCAAAGAGAGTACACAGTAGCATGACTATTCTAGAAATACCTCACATAAGCAACTCTATGAAGCTTGTAATAAGTTCATCATGAAAATAATAGATATTTTGAAAGACAAAGCAAATGAAATATTATAAAAGTAATATAAATAGAAACAACTGAATGATATAAATAGAAACAACTAAAGCTTTAGTATTATAATACCCTGAGGAACTATCCCATGTAAATAACTACCTTTTATAACATTTATAATTTTTTTATTTAAACTGAGGCACTTTTTTATAGTGAAAGGGGACTATTAAAAATTATTCTCAGTCAGGTGCAATGGCTCAGGCCTGTAATCCCAGCACTTTGGGAGGCCAAGGAGGGCTTCAGCTTCAGACTAGCCTGGGCAACATGGTAAAACTCTGTCTCTAACAAAATTATAAAAAATCAGCCGAGCTTAGTGGCATACTCATTGTAGTCCCAGCTACTCAGGAGGCTGGGATGGGAGGATCACTTGGGCCCAGGAGGCAGCAGTTACAGCGAGCTGAGACTGTGCCACTGCACTCCAGGCTGGGTGACACAGTGAGATCCCATCTCAAAAAAAAAAAAAAAAAAAAAAAAATTACTCTGGAAGACAGGTTAGACTATCTCACATGAACAAGGACTGATAGCCCGCTTTTAAACTGGTACCAAGTATAGGCACTTATAAATTTGTATTCAATTAAGCAGGATCCAAGATGATCCCATCTTATACTCTATTCTGATCCACAGTAAATAATAATATGCCAAGGTTTCAGAATATTTGATGAAGTTGTACATGCCAAATTAGAGATGAAAATCTAGGAACACAACGAAACAAAAAAGAGAAAAGGAAATAACCATTGCCGGGTATCATAAATCTCGATTATAATAAAATCAGAAATAATACTGATAGAAAATCTTTCATATTCTTAATACACTTGTTGGGAAAGGAATTTCTAAGCATAAGGACAAAATCAAGATACCATAAAAAGGGTTAAGAAATCTGACTACCTACAAACTAAAAGCATCTATGAATGTATAGAATATGTATATTTTTTAAAAGCAAAAAAATTTCCAACATTTGACAAATGGCTGCTTTTACTAATATACCACAATTTTACTAATCCAACAGAAAATTGAGCCAAGGATATCAACACAGTACAGGTCGCAATATGTAAAATATGACTAAAATAAAAGTGTTAAAGAAAGCCCCACTTCATGAAATCTTTTAAATGCAAATTAAAACAATGAAGCATATCTACCATATACATTGACAGAGAATATAAAAATTGTTAATACCTAGTTTTCCTAAAAGCATATGGAAACAGGCAAGAAGGTTGATGTTTAAATAAGAACAATATTTTGGAATATATTAAGATTCTAAGTTAATATATCATTTGATCCACTTCTAAAAATTTATCCTCTTAAAAAAACATACTCTAAATTCTAAAAATTTATCCTCTAAAAAAAAGGATTTTTAGTGTATCACTGCTTATAATAGTAAGAAATTGAACTATCAGCAATCCATCAATATGTTTTATTAACTAAATTATGGTATATTCAAGAGTAATCCAGAGAATACAGTACTATCAATTTAAATGAATGGGATAAATCGGCTATGCTAGCAACCACAGATAAGAGGACAAGTATGCTGCCAGGTAGTCTGCTTGCGTGCATGTGTGAGAGGTGGCAGGCCTCCAACTCTGGTCTTCCCCACTGACTGTTCTAGCACCATGTTTCCAGCCATGAACCAGTTCAGCACCCAGCCAGTAGAAGCCATGGTAACCTTGTCACAGCTGCTGAAAGCCCACAGCAACAAGAACCTTGACAAAATTGTTATGTCTTTGAATGGTGTCATCAAACCAAATTGAAAGGAAGGAGAAAAGCAGAATTTTCCAAAACTAAACAGAGGACTCCAGCAATTTAAGACGAGAATACAATGGGTATTCCAACAGAATTCTGGTTTTTGGTAAAACCAGTCTGAGCTGTGGAGGAAGAGTAATGCCTGGAAAGAGACATCCTCATGGATAATCATTGGCCTTGCAGTTAGGAAATCATCTGGAATTGGAAAAGGAATTAGTCCTATGAATTGTCCACGTGTAAGTAACAAGAATACAAAACACTATTTTCCAGTGTTAAAAAGAAAGGCAAGCCTTCTGAAACAAAATGAAGTATTCAGGACACCAATTGCAGTTCTCAAGAGACCTAACCAGCTAAACAGAAAAAATAATATTACAGCTAATTTTACCAGGAGAGAAAATAGATTAAGCCATCAGAAAGACACTTCGCAGGTAACTTTTCTTTTCAGAAAGAGGCCTGAAGAAGGTTCAGGCCCAGTTGAACACAGAACAACTACTAGATGATGTAGTAGCGAAGAAAACTAGTCAATGCTGGACTTCCATCACAAATGCAGAAATTTGACTGTATCTACTGATAACCCTGGAGCAGTACAATGCCCAGTAACTTAGAAACCATAATTAATTCATACTGCTCTACCTTTATTCTTTAAAAAACAGCAGCAAGAGAATGTAAAGAAAGACCCTACAGGTGTTCTCCTACAATTTGACATGGTGTTGGAAAACAGACAAAGATGGCTTTGAATGAGCAGTTTGGATCCTGAGAAAACAAAGAGCCACTCTCATAAATAACAGAGGAGAAAGTCACTTTTCAACTGTGCAATAAATCCCATGTTACAGGGACCTCTGAGTGATGACGGTGTTTGAAAAGCTGAATTGCTTGAAGAGCTCTTCACAGAAATTTAGAAACTTTAGTTCAAAATATTCACAAGACTTAGTAACACTTATTTTTCAAGGTTTAATAAAAAAAAGTATAAAATAATGCCCTGAAAGAATATCAGAGAGTATACGTATCTGTTCTTAGATGTCACAAATGGCTCAGACAGAAACATTATTGTTTGACTTCTTCAGTTCCTTCAGCAGAAGATGACAGAAAGATATTGCTAGTGCTGAGCTTTCTTTTTCAAGACAGAGTCTTGCTCTGTCACCCAGGCTGGAGTGCAGTGGCACGATCTCGGCTCCCTGCAACCTTTATCTCCTGGGTTCAAGGGATTCTCCTGTCTCAGGCTCCCAAGTAGTTGGGACTACAGGCACCCTCCAACACACATGGCTAACTTTGTTTTGTATTTTTAGTAGAGATGGGGTTATGCCATGTTAGCCAGGCTGGCCTCGAACTTCTCACCTCAAGTGATCTGCCTGACTCAGCCTCCCAAAGTGCTGGGATTACAGGTGTGAGCCACTGTGCTTGGCCTAGTGCTAAACTTTTAACAAGAAATGTGGCTGCAGGAATTAGTCGCAGTTTAAAATGTTGGTGTTTAAGTCTGTAAACGCATATTTACAAAGTTGTCTGACATGGCCTTGGAGAAGGTCCAATTTAGAAATCTGAAAATTTGTTTAGTAAATGAAAGCGTAAGAGGAAGTAGTGAGCTGAAGGACAGATAACTCAGATGAAAAACTCCAAACTCAGGTCCTAGGTACACTGTTTGGATTTAGTGTAGTCTTGAATCTAGCATCCACAAATAATTCTTCAAATGATGTTTAGAAGAATTATAATTATTAAAATGAATTCAGCACCCTGGATATTTTGATAGCAAAATTAATACCCATAAAGTATTAGACTTCTTACTTGAGGAGTTAAAAATCTATAATCTTTAGAGCTTTCTAAATTAAATAATTTATAGCTCCAAAGACAAAAATGTACTTGTATGTGTCACCAAAAAATTCAAAATTTATAAAAGAGTTACACTGTAACCTTGTTGTTACCTTTCACTCTGATTTCTTGTATGGTATAAAGTTCAGAGGGTGGAGTAAGATGACAGAATAGAAGCCTACACCAATCACACCCCCACACCCCTTGGAACACCAAATTTTAACAACCATCTGCACACAGAAAAACACTGTCACAAGAACCAAATTATCAGGTGAGCGATCACAGCACATGGTTTTAACTTTGTATTACCAAAAGAGGCATCGAAGAAGGATGGAGAGACAGTCCTAAGTTGCTGATATCACCCCACCCATATCCCTCAGCAGCCGCCATGTGGTACAGAAAGGCAATTTGTTCACTTTGGGGATAAAGAACACAGCAACCAGGGCACTTCACATTGAATTCAGTGCTGCCCTGTCACAGTGGAGGATAAAGCCATTCTAGACTCAGCCAGTGCCCACACACAGAGGGAGCATTTGGACCATCCCTAGCCAGCAAGGAAGCACCCATCACAGCAGGTGGAACTTGAGTTGCTCAGCAATCCTCAACACTGTGGGCTGAAATGTTCTGGGATCCTAGGTAAACATGAAAGACATCTAGGACACAACGGCTGCAATTCCTAGGCAACTCCTAGCACTAGGCTGGGCTTAGAGCTAGTGAAATAGGGTGGCATGTGACCTAGATAGACATCAGCTGGCATGGCTAAGGAAATGCTTGTGTCACTTTCCCAAACCCAGGCAGTGAGGCTCCCAGAAACAAAAGTGTCTCTTTCCTTCTGCTTAAGGAAAGGAGAGCAAATAGTGAGGAAGACTCTATCTTGCATCTTGGATACCAGTTCACCCCCAGTAGAACAGGATACTGGGCAGAGTCATGAAGCCCCAGCTCCTGGACAACATTTCTAGGTACACCCTGAGCCAAAAAGGATCCCACTGTATTAAGAGAAGAACCCAGTTCTGGAAGAATTTATCATCTGCTAACTAAAGAACCCTTCGGCCCAGAACAACCAGCACAGATACCCAGGAAGCACACCATTGACCTTGGGCTCTGAGACATCCTGGTTTCAGGGGCGACCCAGCACAATCCCAAATAATAAAATTAGAGATAAAAAGGAGACATTAGAATGGATATTGCAGAAATTCAAAGGATCATTTGTGGCTACTATGAGCAACCATATGCCAATAAATGGTAAAATCTAGAAGAAATGAATAAATTCCTATACATATACAACCTACCAAGATTGAACCATAAAGAAATCCAAAAGCTGAACAGAACAATAATAAGTAACAAGATCAAAGCTGTAATAAAGCCTCTAAGTAAAGAAAAACTCAGGACTTGATGGCTTCTCTGCTGAATTCAACCAAATATTTAAAGAACTAATTCCAATCCTACTTAAACTGTTCTGAAAAATAGAGAATGAGGAAATACTTCCAAACTTATTCTAAGAGGCCAGTATTACCCTGATACCAAAACCAAAGACATATCAAAAGAGGAAAACTACAGGCCAGTATCAGTGATGAATACTGATCCAAAAATTGGCAACAAAATACAAGCAAACATAAATTCAACAATACATTAAAAGGATCATTCATCATGACCAAGTGGGATTTATCCCTGGGATGTAAGAATGGTTCAACATATGCAAATAAATCAATGTGATCCATCATACCAAGAGAATGAAGTACAAAAACCATATGATCATTTCAATTAATGCTGAAAAAGCACTCAATAAATTTCATCATTCCTTCATAATAAAAACCCTCAAAAAATGGGGATAGAAGAAACATACCTCAATCTAATAAAGGCCAAAAATGACAGACCCACAGCTAGTACCATACTGAATGGGAGAAAACTGAAAGTCTTTTCTCTAAGATCTAGAACAAGACAAGGATGGCAACTGTCACCACTGTTATCCAACAGGGTACTGAAAGTTCTAACTAAAGTAGTCAAACAAGAGAAAGAAATAAAGGACATTCAACCTAGGAATATAGCTAACTAGGGAGGTGAAAGATCTCTACAAGGAGAACTACAAACCACTGCTCAAAGAAATCAGAGATGACAAAAACAAATGGAAGAACATTCCATGCCCATATAAAGGAAGAAGCAATATTGTGAAAATGGTCAAACCGTCCAGTGCAATTTATACCCTCAATGCTATTTCCATTCAACTACCATTGACATTCTTCACAGAACTAGAACAAGCTATTTTAAAATTCATATAGAACACATGCACAAAAAAAAGCCTAAATAGCCAAGGCAATCCTAAGCCAAAAGAAACAAAGCTAGAGACATCACGCTACCTGACTCCAAAGTATACTACAGGGCTATGGTAACCGAAACAGCATGGCACTGATATGAATAGACACATAAACCAATGGAACAGAATAGAGAACCCAGGAAGAAGACTGCACACCTACAGCTATCTGACCTTCAACAAACATGACAAAAACAAGCAATGGGGAAAGGATTCCCTATTCAATAAATGGCATTGGGATAACTGACTAGCCATGCAGAAGATTGAAATTGGACCCCTTCCTTACACCATATACAAGAATCAATTCAAGATAGATTAAAGAGTTAAATGTAAAACCCAAACCTATAAAAATCCTTAAAGACAACCTCAGCAATACCATTTTGGACATCATCATAGACAAAGATTTCATGACGAAGATACCAAAAGTAACTGCAATAAAAGCAAAAATTGGTAAATGGTATCTAATTAAACTAAAGAGCCTTTGCACAGCAAAAACAATGACAACAATAAAACATTATCAACAGAGTAAGCAGACAACCCACAAAATGGGAGGACATTTTTACAATTTATGCATCTGACAAATGTCTAATATCCAGCATCAATAAGAAACTTAAACAAATCTACAAGAGAAAACAACCCCATTAAAAAGTGGGCAAAGGACATGAAAGAACATCTCTCAAAAAAAAAGACATACATGGGGCCAAAAAATCAGATGAAAAAAACCTCAATAACACTTATCATTAGAGAAATGCAAATTAAAACCACAATGAGATACCATTTCACACCAATCAGAATGTCTATTATTAAAAAGTCAAAAAATAACACATGCTGGCAAAGTTGTGGAGTAAAAGAAATGCTTATACACTGTTGGGGGAGTGGAAGTTAGTTCAGTCATTTTGGAAAACAGTGTGGGGATTCCTCAAAGAACTAAAGGCAGAAATACCATTCGACCCAGCAATCCCATTACTGGGTATACCCAAAGTAATACAAATTGTTTTATTATAAAGATACATGCACATGTATGTTCATTGCAAAACTATTCACAATAGCAAAGATGTGAAATCAACCTAAATGCCCATCAATGATAGACTGGATAAAGAAAATGTGGTACATATATACCATGGAATACTATGCAGCCATTAAAAAAATGAGATTATGTCCTTTGCAGTGACATGGATGGAGCTGGAGGCCATGATCCTTAGCAAACTAACACAGGAACAGAAAACCAAATAGTGCATGTTCTCACTTATAAGTGGGAGCTCAATGATGAGAACACATGGACACATAAAGAAGAACAACACACACTGGGGCATATCAGATGGTTGAGGGTCACAGTAAGGAGAAGATCAGGAAAACTAACTAATGAGTACTAGGCTTAATACCTGGATGATTAAATAATCTGTACAACAAACCTCCATGATACACATTTACCTATGTAACAATCACATATAACACAGAACTTAAAAGTATTTTTTAAAAAAGTAAAAATAAATAGTGTTCATATTGAAAATGAAGAAGTCACATTAAACTTGTTTACAGATGATACAATCTTATATTTGGAAAAAACTAAATTTTCCACCAAAAGACCATTACAATTGATCGATTCAATAAGGTTTCAGGAAACAAAATAAACATACAAAAATCAGTAGCCTTTCTATATGCCAACAGTGAACAATTTTAAAAGGAAATCAAAAAAGTAATCCCATTTACAATATCTACAAATAAAATTAAATGCCTACAAATCAACCAAAGAAGTGAAAGATCTCTATAACAAAAACTATAAAATGCTGAGGAAAAGCTGAACAGGACACCAAAAAATGCAAAGATACTTCATATTCATGGATTGGAATAATCAATATTGTTACAATGTCCACACTACCCAAAGCAATCTACGGATTCAATGTAATAATCCCTACCAAAATACTAATAACATACTTCACAGAAATAGAAAAAACAATCCTAAAATTTATATGAAATCACAATAGACTCAAAATAGTCAAAGCTATCCTGAGCAAAAAGAACAAAACTGGAGCAATCACATTACTGATTTCAAATTATACCACAGAGCTATAATAGCCAAAACAGCATGGGACTGGCATAAAAAAAAAAAAAAAAAGACATATAGACCAATGTAACAGAAGAGAGAATACAGAAACAGGTCCATGCCTCTACAGTGTACTCTTTTTTGGCAAAGATGCCAAGAGCATACATTCAAGAAAGGACAAGTCTCTTTAATAAATGGTGCTGGGAAAACTGAATATCTATATGCAGAGGGATGAAACTAGGCCTCTAACTCTCACCATATACAAAAATCAAATCAAAATGGATTAAAGACTTAAATCTAAGACCTGAACCTATGAAGCTACTACAAGAAAACACTGGAGAAACTCTTGAGGACATCAATCTGGGCAAAAATTTCTCAAGTAATACCCCACAAGCATGGGCAACCAGAGTAAACATGGACAAAAGAGATCATATCAAGTTAAAAAGCTTCTGCACAGCAAATGATACAATCAACAAAGCAAAGAGACAATTCACAGAATGCGAGAAAATATTTGCAAACTACCCATCTGACAAGAGATTAATAACCAGAATACATAAGAAGCTAAAACAACTCTATAGAAAAAAAATCTAAAACTCCAATTTAAAAATGGGCAAATGATTTTAATAGACGTTTCTCAAAAGAAGACATACAGATGACAAAGAGGCATATGAAAAGGTGCTCAACATCATTGTTCATTGGGAAATGCAAATCAAAACTACAATAAGATATCCTCTCACTCCAGTTAAAATAGCTTACATCCAAAAATCATGCAATAGCAAATGTTGGTGAGGATGTGCAGAAACAGGAATTTTCATGTGCTGTTGTTAGGAATGTAAATTGGTACAGCCACTACGGAGAACAGTCTGGAGTTTCCTCAAAAAAACAAAAATTGAGCTATCATATGATCCAGCAATCCCACTGCTGGGTATACACCCACAAGAAAGGAAATAAGTATATTAAAGAGATATCTGCACTCCTATTTTTATTGCAGCATTATTCACAACAGCCAAGACTTGGAAGCAACCTAAGTATCCATCAACAGATGAACGGATAAGGAAAATGTGGTACATATACACAATGGAATACTTTTCAGCCACAGAAAAGAATGAGAGTCTGTCATTTGCACAACATGGATGGAACTGGAGATCATTTTGTTAAGTAAATAAGCCAGGAACAGAAAGACAAACATCAAACATACTTACTTATCTGGAGGAGCTAAAAATTAAAACAACTGAACTCAGGGAGATAGAGAATAGAAGGATGGTTACCAAAGGATGAGAAGGGTAGTAGGGCGACAGGGTGAAGGTAGGAATAGTTAATGGGTTAAAAAAAATAAAGTTAGAAACAATGAATAAAGGCCAGACACGGTGGCTCACCTGTGATCCCAGCACTTTGGGAGGGCAAGGCAGGGAGATCACCTGAGGTCAGGAGTTTAAGATCAGGCTGGCCAACATGGTGAAACCCCATCTCTACTAAAAATACAAAAATCAGCCAGACGTTATGGTGAACGCCTGTAGTCCCAACTACTAGGGTGGCTAAGGCACGAGATTTGCTTGAACCCAGGAGGCAGAGGTTGCTGTGAGCTGAGATCACACCACTGCACTCCAGCCTGGAAACAGAGCAAGGCTCCATTTCAAAAGAAAAAAGAAAAGAAATAATGAGTAAAACTAGTAGTTGAACTTACAACAGGGAGACTATAATCAATAACAATTGTACTTTTTAAAATAACTAAGAGTATACCAGGATTATCTTAACACAACGGATAAATGTTTCAGAGGATGGACACACAATTTCCCATGATGTCATTATTATGCAGTACATGCCTGTACCAAAATATCTCATGTACCACATAAATATATACAGCTATTATATATCCATAAATTTTTAAAATAAAAATAAAATAAATAAAAAAGATAAATATCAAAGTCCAATATTAAGACAGGAGATGAAAACTAGAAAAACTAATTAATTAACTAATTGATTAAAAATCAAGAATTTATGGGGAGAAAGAGCTCCTCCCTCCCCCTCTAATGGAATAAGAGGAGTTAGTCTGTTGTGCTAAGATACTGCTAAAAGTCCTCGGATATTGTATACTATAAATTATGGTATAATGCCAAGTACACCAAAATACCCCAGCTACAAGTTATATGGTTGGTCATTTTGAAGCCTGACATATTAGTTTACTATAATGTTAAAAACATCTAAAGTTTCTGTTTCTCTAGAGCATATTACTATTGTTGACTTTTCCTGTAAAACTAAACAAAACAAAATATTATCATTCTTGCTGGCCTTGCATTATATACTAGACTTCATTGTTGTCTCTCATGTTTCTTGGGTGACTTATTGATTTATGGCAGCTATGGAAAGCTATCAATAGCAGTTTCATGTTTATACTAAATAATTAAATCTGATCCTTAATATCTGATATTTTGCAGGACTTCCACTAATAAGGGATTACTGTATGTCAGTTCACAGAATTCGAAAATAAATTCTAGTCTGTCCTCCGCTCTTTGATGCTTATCATGTAGGCCAAGTACTTGCTGCAAAACATTTTTGAATGTTTATATTTGGTCCAGCAACAGTATACTTTAGATTGGTTTTGAACTACTGGTAGCTTATTTCAAAGTAAGGAAAAGCAGCTAAGCATGAGTTTGTCTTTAGAATATTTTGTGAAAATATGGTATATATGTTCTTTTAAATAGTATTGTACAGAGCTATTATTAATGCCATTTTTGGAAACCTTAAAAATTGCCCCAAATACTGACATTAGGTGCATCAAATAACAAACTGTCTTTGGTACATTAAATTTTTGCTCTTCATGCATCTGTAAGTTCATTTTTAATATAAAATTTGCCTTTGGTACAAAATGTTTAACTGTTTAACAGTTTACAGTTAAATTTTTAAACATTTAAGCCATAAAACAGTTTAACAGTTACATTTTTAACATTTAAGCCATAAAACTCTTGAGTGCTCCCATGCTGTATGTAAACAATATGCTTTGTTGGAGGAAAATTTTTTCTTGGGATGTAGTTGTAGCCATCCTCGTTCAGATATTTAAAGTTTTTGGTTTTTTTGTTTGTTTGTTTTTTAACAAGATGCAACTTAAACTTTTCTTTGCATCAAGTTGTATACAAAACATTGATGCAGTGCATCACAAAATGAAAATTTTTATTTAATGAGGAGATGGTTTACACTGTACTTTTTGGTGTGATTTTGGAAAAGTTACATTTAGATCTATTCTGAGGCTGTCCACTTTTAACAAATAAAATGTTATAGGTCTCACATGAAAAAAATCTGTATGTGATGACATTAAAACCATCCAAAATATATTATTTTGTGATGAAAAGCAAGACACAAAAAATAATTTTTAAGTTTGGTTTTATTTTCATAAATAACATAACTTATATGACTATACAGATCTTTTTTAAAAACTGTAAGAAATTGTGCCAAACTATTAATAGCAATTATGTTTTAGTGCCTCCAACAGTATCCTATCACATAGCAAGCATTAAATATTTAGGGAACATTTCTTTTATTTCTGAGTTTTATATTTCTGAAAAATTCTAATCTCTTATAAGTATACATGATAATAAGCATACCAAATTATTTTTATTTTTTGAACAATCTCTATTGCTATATGAAACAGAAGCCTATTATTATAAACCCCAACAATAAGCCATAAAATCTCACTGATAGTAACAATTATTGTCTTCTTAACAATCTCCCAAATTATTTTCCACTACAAAAGGATATTAGAACGATACAAACCTAGATTAGCAGAGAAGAACCACAGGAAAAGAAAAGATAATGAGCACAATTTGAAGTAAAACCAGATCCCTGATGAACAAGTAAGGGAGAGGCAACAGCAAATCAGGGGCTAAACAGTTGGATGGAAAAATAGTACTTGGCCAAGGAGGCTAGGAACCCCAGGCTTTTATTAAATGTCATCCTTTTTTATCTATATTCCACTCAGTGTTCTAAATTTTAAAGGCATTAGCCCATTTAATCCTCTAAAAGCCTAATGAGGTAGTCATTATTAGTTTGCCCATTTTAAAAATGAGAAAACTGAGGCCGAGAGAGGTTAAGTAACTTGCCCAAGGTGACCCTGCTACCAAATGATAAAAGGTTACAATTCCATCTTGGTTTGAATCCACAGTCAAATACCAGATTCCCTCATAATTTTTCCCACCATGTTTTGTAGAGGAGGCTGTACTTGGCATTCAGCAAATACCAGTGTGTGTGCCAAGTGCCAATATCCAGTAAATTTTGGGCACTCATGCCAAAAATAGAAAAGCTAGGCACATTCAAAGCAACATGCCCAAGAAAATAAACTGGGGGCAAGATTAATTGAGAGACTTCAAGGGGTATAATTCCCCTTGATGCCCAGAAAGAACAAAAATTAAATTAAAATCCCAGTGACATCAAGCATATGACCCAGATCTATCTTCCTCTCTGAAGAAACCAATAATCATGAGTGTTTTAAACACTTATTGGGAGCCTGCCAGGGAGGAAGAAAGGAGCTGAGGAAAAGTAAATTAAATTTCCTACTGTAGTAGATAAAACAAGTTTCTAGATAGGATGAATAAACTAAAAAGGAAATAAGAATGAAAAGGCCACCGGAGACAAAAGTACAATAAAAGATATGCCTAGGAGCCTGGCAAGTAAACATGATGAAGAAAACAGAAGGAACAATGCAACATGCAGATAAAAGGGTAACTGAAGGTTCTGGAAAAGCAACTGTATCCCATTACATATGGAAAATAATAAGGAGGACAAATAATGGAGAGAAGCTTAGCTATAAATCCTACTTTTCCATCATAATTCAGGTTAGGGGTTACCCTCTTCTGGCTGGGTTAAATACTGTCCCCTTTAGGCCTATTCCATCAGAGTACTTAGCACATTATATTAACCATTTCCCTCCATTTCCTCTCATACTATGAGTTTATTGGTAGTAGTGATTACTTTTATTTCTATATTTCCAGTGCTAGATTGATACTTGGCAATGAGAATACTCAAAAATTCCTGAATGAGTGAAGGGAGAGGACAAAGGGAAATCCATTAAAACTAGGAAAAATGTATGCCCTGAAAATAAGTGACCCTTAGTATATAGGCATTTGTGTGCAGACATGGGTAAAAGGCAACTAGATTCATTCAGTCTGTTAAAGTACACCCCTCGCCAACAGAAAAAATGGACTCACTGTGGCTAATTGAGATGCGTAAAGAAAAGAGAGAACGAGACGGCCATCCTGGGTGAGGGAATGGTCATGTACTCTGTTCGCAGAAAGAGGTAAAAGTGTCACAGGCCCTCCCTTTCTATAATCAAGCCAAACCAGTTCCTGATGTCTATGCCAAGATAAATTTAAAATACACCCTACACCACCTACCGGCCATTTGAAAGAAACATCTGACAGAGACCTCTGGTTTGGGGCCTGGAAACCAACCAATCTGGGTTCACCTGCCCCAACTAATCAGGGATCAGCTGTGTCAACAAATCAGAACTCCACTGTTCCAACCATTCAGAACTACGTGAGTTTAAATATTTCATTTGCACAAATGGGCCTGATTGGGAATTTAGGAAGCACATTTTTCTATACAATCCAAACCTTCTCTTTGTTCTCTGGAATGCATTCTTCATTCTACACTGAAGGCTATGTCTCCCTGGTTTGCAAACTGTTTACTAGAAAAAAGTCTCTTTTCTCCAAATTCCTTTTTAGAGAATTTTGTTTGCAAGTCATTCATAATGTACAGGTCCTGACGCCAAAGGGCCTAGATTCGAAGCCCAGTTCCAGTGATACCGGTCAAGGTACTTAAACTCCCTGTGCCTCAGCTGTTGGTATCTAAAATGGGGATGATAACAGTACCTATCTTAAAGAGTAGTTGTAAGAAATAAGCAAGTTACTATATGTGAAGCATGTTATTATGGTGTCTGGCAAAGGGCAAGAATTCTATAAATGTTAGTTATATAAGCCATTATCATTTCACAAATATGAATGCCTACTGGCACAGGTTTGAGGAATATATGAGAGGGAAGTGGAGACATTAAATGTACATTTTTCTTTACCCAACTCATGAAATGTAGAAAGATGAGAGAAAGGTTAATATAGCTAAAGAGAACTACACAGTCAGTTCAAGCCTTATATTCCCTTTATCAACCCCCATTTCCTGGAAAAATGGCCAGTCCTTCCCTTTTGCTCCTACGTAGACTTGTACTATAACACATATAAAACTTTGATAAAAACATGTTTGATTTACTCATGTACATTCATGTTTACATGTCTTTTCTCTTTCCTAGAATCCAGGCAGGCTCTTTGAGTGTTCAGACTATATCTTATTTGTCTTTATATAGTAGCTTTTAGCACATGACACACAAATGTGAAATAAATAAAAGAATGTCTTTGTTAGTGTTTTATTTTTAGAATATGTTCACACGGTTAGGGGAAAGAAAAGCAATAGAGAGACAAAGACAAGGAATCACGTAAATTCCTTAAAAATACGAAAGTGTCCAGATTTGGGGACGTGACTGATCAGGAGGGCTTTTTATCTTTTGACTTGGACTTTGGAAAAGTATGAAGATGTTAAAAAAGGAAATTAAGAAAATTCATAGCTAGTAGTCCCAACTTCCTCTATAAATTTTAACATTAGAAGAGATCTCTGAGAGACTATTCTAAATTCAGGGAGAATTTGGTGAAGTCTCCTTTAATATGCCTAACTTCAACTCCTTTCCATGTACATTTTCCTCATATATTGCAGTTTACTGTTCTCCTTCAAAAAGAAGTACTACACATAGTATACAAGATGTCATCAGACCCGTACAGTAGGACTACCACTTTCTTCAGTCTAAACATGTGTTGAATGGAAATAACAGTCTCAATCAAATGGTGTTGTAAAAATTAAATAAAAATATATGTGAAGTACTAAACATAGTACCTGACACACAGCAGTACCCAAGTGTTAGCTCTCATTCTTTAAATTACTATTATTGTTATTGAGTCTTCTGTTTTAAGCCTGTCACTTCAAAGGTAGCTAGAAACGCATTCCAGCTTTGTTTTATCTCTTATTATCCACTGATTTTTAACATGCAGAGATCAGTAGCTAATTATGCAACACCAAAATAAGATACAATAGATGTAAATTTTTAGATCAAACAAAATAAATATGTATGATACTTCAATCAAAATAATTTCAGGCTGTTTCTCTTAACTTTGGTCACTCCCTACTTTGAAAAAAATATTGTGTTTCTATTAGCAATGCTTTTCATCCTAATAATAAAAGGAAATTTTCAGAATCAGTATGAATTGACATTATAAGAGAAATATTTATACACACAATTCTTTTTTGTTTTCAAATAAAGTTAAAAATAAATTACAAAATTAGAGGCAAAGATACAAAAAGTATAATTTTTTCTTTTCTTAACCAGAAAATTACTTTAAAAGCTGCCAAGTAGGACACAAATAAAATGTCATGACTGAAGGTCTTCAGGGATTTTTCTCTTAATTTTACTCTTTTTAGTAAATAAATCCTTGCTTTAAATAATACAGGCAATAATAGGTTCTATAAACTTTCCTCTAACCATACCAGGGGAAAAAACCCAAAACCTTATTAATCATTCAAACCTGTAGGAAGGAGCAAAGATCTGCAAAGATAATAATGATACTTGTCTAACTAGAATAATATAAAAATGATCTGTTTTCATTATCTCCTGGTAAATTAGGTCACTTTGGACTGTCAAAAACTGAAACCACATGTGTATGACCTTAAATGCAATATAATCTCTTGTTTCTCAAATGAAAGAATCAGAATACTATACTTGTTCCACAGGGAATCCGACATACAAATATAAATCATTAAAGCTAACACAAAAGATCATCTTTAAATTCTTAAATATTATAACATTTCCCACTGTCAAAAGCAGGGTGATTAATTATAGAGAGAAGATTCAAGGTAGGAAAGACTTCAACTCAAATGATTTCTTTCCCAACTTAAGCATCATCGCTGTCATTCTAAATCTAATAACAAGTTTTTAATTAAAAATCCCTGTGGTTGGTAAGCATAAGTGATTAATAAAGATGTATCATTAATCATTGAAACCCAATAAAAGCACTCCAGAGACCTAGGGCAGTCAATACATCTTACCTGAAGAACAGTTAACAATATTAAGCAAAGGGCTTTCTTAATCATAAGGGTAGCATATGGTTATCATTCAAGAATTGAGAAATGTCTATTTGAATTGATAACCTATGACTCTTTTCTCAAAGTAAATTGAGAGGTGGTAAAGGAGAGAACCACTTGGCAGATGACAGGAAAGAACATATATAAATAGCTACAGAAATAAATAAATAAATAAATAAATAAATGGCTACAGAGAAGATTAGTTTTAAACATATTATTCAAAGAATGGCTTTTTATAAGGCAGCCAATCAATTAGAATTAAAAAATTAAGCAAGTATTGGAGGTAACTAGAAGCAAAGCTTCCTTTGAGCTGAAGCTGCAAGGTAAAAACTAATAAAAATTAATTTAAAAAAAAAAAGCGAAGTAGTAGTGAAAGGGAAGAAAGAACCCATCAAGATAGCTCAAATTTAACTAATGCATGAAAAAGAAGCTTGCTAACATCTGCCATGTTAGATGTTAAAGCCCATCTCTAAGTGGGCAGATCACTGTCTTCAACCAAACATGGAACTCTAAAAGGGAAAATACAAAGCAATAATAAAGGAGAAATGCCTACAATGCTAGCCAAAACAGCAATATGAAATCATCAGATAGTCAAGGAAGTAACAGTGAGACTAGGTTCATATCTGCATTCAGATTTTTGTATAATCCCCTCCTAAAGTCTATTTGTATTGCTGTAAAGAACGAAACTGAGTTACTGAGCAAATTTGAATACCAGACATGGTAAAGACAAAGTAGCTATCAAGGAAACAGGCACTGAAGTGAGGAGAAAAGACAGTCTTAAATTGCCTACACCATCACTCCCTCATCCCTGGACAGTACCTGTGTGTTGCAGAGACAGAATTTGTACGTGGGGGAGACAGAGCACAGTTGACTGTGAAACTTGCATTGGAACTCACTGCTGTCCTGTCACAGTGGAAAGTAACAGGACAGAATTCAGCCCATGTCAAGGGAGGGAGCATTTAGAACAGACCTAGCAAGAGGGATGCCATCGGTCAATGAGTTCCAGCTAGCCTCATCACCATGGGCTAAAGCACTCTGGGGTGCTAAATAAACTTGAAAGGCAGTCTAGGCCACAAGGACTGTAATTCCTGGGAAAGGCCTGGTGCTACGCTAGGCTCAGAGTAGGGGGACATGAGGTGCATGTGACCTAGTTAGACACTAGGTGGACACCCAAGGGAGTGCTTATCTCACCATTACTGCAACTCTAGGCAGCGCAACTTGCAGCTTTGGGCAGCTTTGGTAGATACTCCTTCCAATTTGAAGAAATAAGAGGGGAAAGTAAAGAGGACTTTGTCTTGGAACTTAAATGCCAGTTGAGCAACAGTAAAAGCACCAAGCAGAGTCCTGAAGCCCCTATTCCAAGCCCTAGCACTCAGATAACATTTCTAGATACATCCCAGGTCAAACTGGAAAAGGGAATCCACTCTTGGTAGGATTCATCATTTGCTAAATGAAGAACACTTGGGCCTAAGATAAACATCAGCAGTAGCCAGACAATAGAGCCACAGGCCATGAACGAGACCCTGTACTATACCGGCTTCAGGTCTGATAAAGGACAGTCCCGAAGGTGGTAGCCACAGAAGTGGTTGTGTCACCCCTCCCCAAACACCAGGTAGCTCAGCACACAGAGAGAGACTCTTTGGAAAGGAGTAAGGGACGATAACAAGAGTCTCTGCCTGGTAATATAGAGAATTTTCCTGGATCTTACCCAAGACCACCAAGGAGGTACCTCTAAAATTCTGCAAGGATCATTACATGGCTTGGGGTGCCCTCTACTGCAGATGTACCTGCAGTCACCAAAGACTTAATTCGTAAGACTCAATTCCCATTCAATACATGGAAAGCCTTCCCAAGAAGAACCGGTACAAATAAATCCAAACTTGAAAACTATCATAAATACCTAACTCTTCAATGCTCAGGCACCCCACAAATATCCACAAGCATCAAGATTGTCCAGGAAATCACCAACTCCCAGGTGAACTAAATGAAGCACTAGTGATCAATCTGAAAATAACAGAGATACATGACCTTTCAGAGAATTCAAAACAGCTGCTCCGAGAAAGTTCAAAGACATTCAAGAAAAGACAGAGAAGGAATTCATAATCATATCACATAAATTTAACAAAGAGACTAAAATAATTTTTTTATATCAGGCAAAAATTCTGGAGCTGAAAAATTCAATTGACATACTGAAGAATGAATCATATAGTATTTCAACACCAGAACTGATCAAGCAGAAGAAATAATTAGTCACCTTGAAGACAGGCTATTTGAAAACACACAATTAGAAGAGATTAAAAANAAAAAAAAAAAAAAAAAGAATAAAAAGAATGCACCATAACTATGAGGTCTAGAAAACAGCTTCAAAAGGGCAAATCTAAGAGTAATTATTCTTAATGAGAAGGCAGAGAGAGAAATTAGGGGCAGAAAGTGTATTCAAGGGCATAGTAACAGAGGACTTCCCAAACCTAGAGAAAGATATCAATATTTAAGTACAAAAAGGTTATAGAATATCAAGCAGATTTAACCCAAAGAAGTCAACCTTAAGGTTGTCTAATACCCAAAGGTCAAGACACCCAAATGTCAAGACACAAAATGTATAACACCCAAAGGTCAAGAATAAATAAAGGATCCTAAATACAGCAGGAGAAAAGAAACAAATAACATATAATGGAACTGCAATATGTCTGGTGACAGATTGCTCAGTGGAAACCTTACAGGCCAGGAGAGAGTGCCATGACATTTTAAAGTGCTGAAGGAAAAAAAATCTTAGAATAGTATATTCAGTGAAAGTAGCCTTCCAACATGAAGCAGAAATAAAGCCTTGCACAAATCAACAAAAACTGAGAGATTTTGTCAACACCAGAACTGTCCTACAAGAAATGCTTTTTCAATCTGAAGGAAAAGGACATTAATGAACAATAAGAAATTATCTGAGGATACAAAACTCACTAGTAAGTACACAAACACAGAAAACGATAACACTATAACTGTGCTTTGTAAACTACTGAACCACTCATACTTTGGGTAGAAAGATAAAAAGAAAATGTCAAAAATAACTACAGCTTTTTAAGATTTAGACAAGATAAGATATAAATAGAAACAACAAAAGGTTTAAAAGTGAGGCAAACGAAGGTAAAGTGCAGATTTTTTATTAGTTTTCTTTTTGTTTTTTTGCTACTAAGTTGGTGCAAAAGTATCACGGTTTTTTGTATTGAAAGTAATGGCAGGCTGGGTGCAGTGGCTCATGCCTGTAATCCCAGCACTTTGGGGGGCCAAGGCAGGCGGATCACAAGGTCAGGAGATCGAGACCATCCTGGCCAACATGGTGAAACCTGGTCTTCACTAAAAATACAAAAAAAAATAACTGGGCATGGTGCCGCACGCCTGTAGTCCCAGCTACTCAGGAGGCTGAGGCAGGAGAATTGCTTGAATCCAGGAGGCAGAGATTCCAGTGAGCTGAGATCAAACCACTGCACTACAGCAGTCTGGACAACAGTGTGAGAATCTGTCTCAAAAAAAAATTAAGTAATGGCAAAACCTACAATTACTTCTGCACCAACCTAATAGTATGTTTGTTGTTGTAATCAATGTTAAGCTGTCATCAGTTTAAAATACTGGGTTATAAGATATTATTTACAAGCTTCAGGGTAACCTCAAGTCAAAAACCAAAGATACACAAAAAATAAAAAGCAAAAAAATTAAAGTATACCATCAAAAAAAATCACCTTCACAGAAAGGAAGATAGAAAGGAAGAGAATACCATAAAATGACAAGAAAACAAAATACAAAATGGCAGGAGTAAGTCCTTATTTATCAATAACAATACAACCTAAATGGACTAAACTCTCCAATAAAAACACAGACTGGCTAAATGAATTTTTAAAAAAATAAGACCCAACGATCTGTTGCCTACAAGAGACAAATATCACCTGTAAAGATACACAACAGAATGAAAATAAAGGGATGGAATAGAAATTCCATGCAAATGGAAGCCAAAAAAGAACAGGAGAAGTTATAATTACACAAAATAGATTTCAAGAGAAAAACTATTAAAAAAGACAAAAAAGGGGTCATTATGTAATGATAAAGGGGTAAATTCAGCAACAGAATATAATGATTGTAAATACATATGCACCCAGTATTGGAGCACCCAAATATATAAAGCAAATATTGGAGCTAAAAAGTTCAGCCCCAATACAAGCTAGAGACTTAAACACTCCACTATCAGCAATGAACAGATCATCCACACAAAAAGTAAACAAAGAAACACAGAACTTTATCTGCACCACAGTACAAATAGACCTACCAGATATTTGCAGAACATTTCATCTAGTGGCCACAGAATACACATTCTTCTCCTCAGCACATGGATCATTCACAAGGATAGGTCATATATTAGGCCATACAAAAGTATTAAATTTTTTTTTTAAATTGAAATTATATCAAGTGTCTTCTCTGACCACAATGGTATAAAACTAGCAATCACTAACAAGAGGAACTTTGGGAACTATACAAACACATGGAAATTAGAAAACATTCTCCTTAATGACCAGTGGGTCAATGAAGAAATTAAGAAGAAAAATTTTTAAATTTCTTGAAACAAATAAAATGAAAACACAACATACTAAAACCTATGAGATACAGCCAAAGCAGAACTAAAAGGAAAGTTTATAGCTATAAGCACCTATGTCCAAAAAGTAGAAAAACTTAACCTAACAATGCAAACTTAAAGAACTAGAAAAGCAAGAGCAAACCAAACCCAAAATTAGCAGAAAAAAAGAAATAATAAACATCATACTAGATATATATGAAATTATAATGAAAAAATATAAAGATCAACAAAATGAAAAGTTGTTTTTAAAAAATAAACACAATTGACAAAACTTTATCCAGAGTAAGAAAAAAAAGAGAGAAGACCCAAATAAATGAAATCAGAGATAAAAAGAAGACATTACAACCAATACTGCAGATATCTGAGGTATCATTAGAGACTTCTATGAGCAGCTACTTGCCAATACATTGTAAAACTTAGAATAAACAAATAAATTTTCAGACACAGACAATCTACCAAGACAGAACCAGGCAGAAATCCAAAACCTGAATAGACCATTAAGAACTAATGAGATCAAAGTCATAATAAAAAGTTTCTCAGCAAAGAACAGCCAAAGATCTGATGAATTTACCCAACATTTAAAGAAGAATGAATACCAATCCTACCAAAACTATTCCAAAAAAAGGGAGAAGGGAATATTTCCAAACTCATTCTACAAGGCCAGTTTTGTCATGATGCCAAAACCAAAAACACATTAAGAAAAGAAAATTATAGGCCAATATCCCTGTTAAACAATAATGCAAAAATCCTCAACAAAATGTGTTAATGTTTAACATATGAACTATCCTTGTGAATGATCCATGTGATGAGGAGAAGAATGTATATTCTGTAGCCACTGGATGTTTAATGTGTTGCTGAGTTTGGCAAACCAGACTCAACAACACATTAAAAAGATCATTCATCATGACCAGTGGGATTTATCCCTGAGATAAAAGGATGATTCAACATATACAAATAAATCAATGTGATACATCATTATCAACAGAATGAAGAACAAAGACCATATGAGCATTTCAACTGATGCTTAAAAAAAACTGATAAACTTCAAAATCCTTTCATGATAAACCCCACCCCCAAACAACAACAACAAAAAACTGGCTATAGTAGCAACATATCTAAATACAATAAAGTCCATATACAAGAGACCCACAGCTAGTATCATAGTGAATGGGTGAAAACTGAAAGTCTTTCCGCTAAGATAATGGAACACGACAAGGATGCCCACCCTCACCACAGTTACTCAACATAGTCTGAATCCTAATCACTAAATAGGCAGCAAAAGAGGGCAAAATGGCTATGCAAGCACTACTAAACCCAAGGTCTCTAAAGAAGTAGGCTTTGAGTAGCTGCAGACCTTCTACAACTACTTATGAGAATAAAAGTCCAAAGGCCAGAAAGTACTTCCTCACACTATGGAGAACAGATATAAAACGCTGACAGTAATCCCAGGCATGTGTAAATGCTCAATAAAAGCTGACGCCGACTGTTGTTATTATCATCACAGAGAGCATTCTCTAAAGATCACCACAAAAGTTTCAAGTACTACATGCTTTTAGACACCCTATATGCCTTAACCTTGCTGACAAACTATAAGGTATCCAGCTGTCACTAGAAATCATCATCCAGAACATTTACATTTCTTAGGTCAGTTGAAACACAATTAACATGTCTTATTCTAATGTCACTACATTTTGATTTGATTTATTGCCACCACACCAAGTAAAACTGGTGCCAGTCACGGGATGAAACAGGCCTAAATGGCCAGCAGCCACAGCACTGGCAGAGAAGACACTCAATAAGTATCTGAGAGAAAGGAAGAGACTTCTAGGGGAAGGCAAAAATCCCCTCACCCCAAGTAGGATGGATTATTTCTGGCTTTTTTTGTTGAGGATTTTTGCATTATTGTTCAACAGGGATATTGGCCTATAATTTTCTTTTTTAAAGAGCAGAAAAAAATCCATTTCAGTTCAAACATCAGAGATTTTAAATAAAACATCTGTGTATATCATGTACTCTGAACAATGTCAATAAAATACATGAATAAATGGTCAAGTTTCCATCCAAGTTGTTACACTGAACTTCCTATTCTACAACTACAGAAGTGTTGATAAAGAAATCGTACAACCAGCATTGTGTCAATGCCTCTAAGATAAATTAATTTTCATCTCCATCTTTCAAGCAACATTTTGTGAAACGAAACATGGCAAAGGAGCATCATATTAGTTGGCATTCAGAATCTGGGGAGTTGAGAAGTGAGGCACTTATCACACTTAAGTTAGAAAAAATGATGGACAGCTGTATACATATCATCACATGAAAACAGCATGAATTAAGAAAGGACTATCTATCCTTTCTAATATCCAGAGTCTTGGATATTAGAACTTAATGAAATTTACAAGAAAAAAAAAGAAAAAACCCATTAAAAAGCAGGCATTAAAAAGTTTACAAGGAACTTAATGAAATTTACAAGAAAAAAAACAAAACAAACCCATTAAAAAGTGGGCAAAGGACATGAACAGACACTTCTCAAAAGAAGACATTCATGCAGCCAACTAACATGAAAAAAAAAATTAACATCGCTGATCATTAGAGAAATGCAAATCTAAACCACAATGAGATACCATCTCACACCACTCAGAATGGTGATTATTTAAAAGTCAAGAAACAACAGATGCGGGCAACATCGTGAAGAAAAAGGAACACTTTTACACTGCTGAGAAATTATTTCAACTATTGTGGAAGACAATGTGGCAATTCCTGAAAGATCTAGAAGCAAAGATACCACGTGATTCAGCAATCCCATTACACGGTATATACCCAAAGGAATATAAATCATTCTATTATAAAGATACATGCACTGTATGTTCATTGCAGCACCATTCACAATAGCAAAGAGAATGGAATCAACCCAAATGCCCATCAATGAGAGACTAAATAAAGAAAATGTGGTATATATGCACCATGAATACTATGCAGCCATAAAAAAATGAGATCATGTCCTTTGTAGGAACGTGAATGGAGTTGGAAGCCATTATCCTCAGCAAACTAATGCAGGAACACTGCATGTTCTCATAAGTGGAAGCTGAACGATGAGAATACATGGACACATAGTGGGGAACAACAAACACTGGGGCCTGTCTGGGGAGGGGGTAAGGAAAAGCATCAGGAAGAATAGCTAATGGATGCTGGGTGATAGATTAATCTGTGCAGCAAACCATGTGCATATGAACACCGGAACTTAAAAGCTGAAAGAAAAAAAAAAGAAAGAAAGAAAAGGAAGAACTAAGGATAACACTCTATGGGCTACTGGCTAATGCAGAACTAATTTCTTACCTTCTGAAAGGAAGTATTTTAAACAAATTAGAAAGAAATAAAGAGAAACATGTTCATTTAATTCTTGGCAATGTCTCTTTACATTAATAATGTTTCATATCATATAAATAGCATATCTACAAAGTACTAAATGAACTAAATTTAATTTCACACTAGTGTGCAAACACCAAAAGATCACCAAGAAAAACTAAACTTACAAAAATTTAATAACCAAATAGCACATTTAAAATAAATCTTATTAATTCCTTTCTAAAAGCATACAATACAAAAAGTCATAGACACAACTTCGTATTTACTATAAAGCTAAACTTAAACTTCATGCAGTATTTTTACATTTAAGTGCAGTGGCTCATGCTTGTAATCCCAGCACTTTGGGAGGCTGAGGTGAGTGGATCACTTGAGGTCAGGAGTTTGAGACCAGCCTGGCTAACACAGCAAAACCCCATCTCTATTAAAAATACAAAAGTTAGCCAGGCGTGACAGCACACGTCTGTAATCCCAGCTACTTGGGAGGCTAAGGCAGGAGAATGAGTTAAACCCGGGAGGCAGTGAGCTGAGATCACTCCACTGCACTCCAGCCTGGGCAACAGAGTGAGACTCCATCTCAAAAAAAAAATTTTTTTTTAGATAAAATTGCCTTCAAAGAGCTTTAATAACATGGACCACTAATTCTTCCTCAACTAATTTATAAGCAATATAAAAAATATTCTTATGATCTTAAGATGCACTTTATTAGATTGTCCACTTATGATAGCCCGAATTACACATTTGGGACTTGCCAAAATACCCGACTGTACAGTTATAGCCTTGAATACTGACAGCTTGTTTAGGCTCACTTAACCAAATGAGAAAACTGGGTGCCAGCCATCACACCTATATAATGAAATACTAACTTTACCATGGTTTTCTTTTTCTCTTGCTACTTCACAAATTTCATTTCAAATAGATTTTCTACTAAGAACAAAGTCAATCTATGAAATTTGAGCTTTTGTGCTAAGGTTGTTTCAAAATGCAAAAAAAAAAAAAAAAAAAAAAAAACTTTAATTTTTTAAAGATATTTTCTATTAGAAATACACTAAAGCTTTATCATAACATACTATCCAAGTAAAAAGTTTTATAAGAACCATTTATTTTGAAGCACTAATCCAAAGAAAATTTATTATGTAACAAAATATACCAAAGTAACATGATACATACACAAGAAAATTATAGTAATATAATACATTCCACAGATTTTTGGGAATTACATAGAACATACTTAAATCTATTCACAAATATGCTGTGACTACTGGGGTCAACCAGCTTTTCTGTAAAGAATCAAACAGTAAATATTAAAAATGCAAAAATCATTTTTAGCTCATGAGTCCTAATTTGACAACTCGAGGCTCCTTTCAGAATACCTATTCATTTTTTATTTGCTTCAAAAATGTTAAAGATGAAAGAATTTTTAAAGTTTCCAATATTATACTTTTCTAAGGGAACAATTTCATTAAAAGTGAGAGTATATTTATAGCAATAAATAAATATTATTTATTATAATAAAATACCAGACTATATACCTTACAATTTACATATAATAGACATCAGTTCCCACATAAATAAAACAGGTTAAAATCAGATTTCAGTCCACCAAATTAAACAATATTACCACTTAAAAAAAATAAAACACTACGTTTCAATAAATTTTCCACCAGTCAAAAACAGGATAATAAACTCTCCAGTGATAAAAACATTGCTACAGGAGTTAATTAAAATATGTTCTTTGTCAAACTGAAAGGTCAGTTACTCCTTAAAACCGAATGAGGGTTTTTATTGGTAAAAGACGTACAACCCAGAAATCTGAAAATTTACGATACTTTCAGTGAATGCTGTAGATTGTCACTCTTGAGAAACTATTGTATTTTAAAAATACATAATAATTATATATGATTCAGGCTAGAGTAAGATTAAACCTTAACAGACTATAATCATAAATTTAATTTTGCTGTTTTGTATTTCAGAGCTTTAAATCAAATACAAATCACAGGGGAGAAAATTCACATTAAATGCCTAAATTCAGCTGATATGAGACCCTAACATACTCAAGCAGACAAGGTTAAACTGTTTTTGAAATACCACTAGTTATCTGTAGAGAAAAAGGTCAAGAGCCCAACTAATACTCTTAATTAGTCCCATAGCGCTTAGGATCTAAGCCACGCATTTGGCACTTGATTATATTTGAGTCAAATGCAACTCAAATTGCAATGTTTCACAGTATTCCTTAACTTCTGTAGTGATTTAAATTGTTTATTCCTATCTAAAATATAAAAACCTTAAAGGAACTTTTTGTCATCTCAGAATCAAACATAGCGCTAAAAATACAGCAGGTATGCAAATATTCTTTTTCATGCTCTGATCATTTTATTATTGACACACTTTTTCTCAAATATGACTTGAAATTTTAAGTCTCAAAAGTACCAGTTTTCTGTTAATCATTACCATAATTAGTATTATTAATAACATAAAGAAGTTTGTTAGTATGTTTACTTCACTTTAAAGAAGCTCTAAAAGGCAGAAACATTTGAATACATTATATATTAAGTTTTTCACCAATATTTTGACAAGTGAAAAATTTAATTATGTAAGTAAAGACAAGCCACTCTCCTAACAGTACCTCCCATCTCTATCCTCACTGCCCTCACCTTAGAAGAGCCGGGTCTGTTTGGGACAGGTTTACAAGGGCACCAAGGAAAAGAAGATTGTGGTTTACCAAATTGCTTTACAACTAGATTTGGAGTTTGGCTACCCATGCTCTAAACTTGGACATGACTGCGAAATTCTATACCAAATAATGTTTTGCAGTATTAGTTGTACATTTGTTATAACACACAAACATTTTTTTAATGAATGAAATTAATTAATACACAAATACGGTCTCTTCCAGGGCAAGCTAACTCAGAACCGAGTCCTTGAATATGACAATTAGAGGTATAATTCAGTCACCTTTTCCTGTCAATAATTTTCGTAAAATCAGTCATTTCTATTTCAAGGGCCAGTACGCTAGTTCAGGCTTGTATCCCCTCAAATGAGACTTACATATCATAGGTTCTCTGTTAACTACATTTTACAAAGCTTGCTTCCAGCTTAATCTTCCTCACTAAAATCTTAGCTCATGCTATGTCTTAGCTCAAATCCCTCCAACGATTCTCCATTGCTTTACACAATTAAAGTCCTTACTGTTCAATGTTTCTGTTGAGGCTCTTCATGGCCTGCTATCAGTCTGCCTCTCCAAACTCAGATACTGCCTCATAACCATACTTCATATTCTGCTTGCACCTGTATTTCTTGTTTTCAAAAATGTCAAAATGTTATCCTTTCTGCTTTCTACTTTTCCCTGAGACCTGCTAATTGTGAATATGCAAGCTACCATGGGCTCTAAAGCTGCAAGGAAATGAATTCTGCCAAAATCATGTGAGCTTTGAAGGGCACCCCAAACCTCAGAGACTACAGCCCTAAACAAAACTGATTACAGTCATCTGAGACCCTGAACAGGGGAGTCAACTAAGACATGCCCAGACTCTCGACCCATGGAAACTGTGATCTAATTAATGTGTGATGATTTAAGATGCTAAATTATTTTTTGGTAATTTGTTATGCAGCAATAGAAAACAACTATACTCTCTCCCTCCATATTTTCTCAAACACTCTTCCTTATCAGATATGTTTTTAATCATTTTAATTTGTTAGAATACATAATGTAAAAATGCGAGAATAAAACAATACTTTAAAATCCTTCCTCCTCCTCTTCCTCTTTCTCTCTCTCTCTCTCACACACACACTCACACACACACACACACACACACACAGATACACACACACATTTATAAACACTGAAATTATCTGATTGGTAAAGAAACAGCATCTATCATGCTAAGATTATTTTAATGAAACATATTTCCTCATCTGTAAAATGAATATAATAATTGTACCTACCATATAGGGTTGATACAAGGATTAAATGAGCTAATAGAAGATTTAAGCTCTTGTTTCTCAAAGCATGGTGTAAACAGGAGCAGTGGTATCAGGAGAGTTTTTAGAAAAGTACACCAGGCCCTACCCCAATGTAAAAAATAAGGCTTTCCCAGGTAATACATGTGCACATTTAAAGTTTAAAAAGCACTTCTTTAACCAGTGCCTGCCACACAAAAGCACTATATGATTATCTTTTCTTTAAAAGTTCATTTCTTTTCTATATCTTCTATCTCCTTTTCATCCAAGTATAAACAATTTTCAGGCAGGCATGGTGGCTGTCACCTGTAATCCCAGCACATTGGAAGGCCAAGGCGGGAGGACCACTTGAGCACAGGAGTTCCAGACCAGCTTGGGCAACATAGGAAGACCTCAACTATACTCTATAAAAAATTTAAAACTTAGCCAGCTGTAGTTGGCACATGCCTGTGAACCCAGCTACTCAGGAGGCTGAATCGGGAGGTTCAGTGGGAGATTCACTTGAGCCCAGGAGTTCAAGGCTACAGTGAGCTGTGATCACACCACTGTATTCCAGCCTAGGCAACAGAAGAAGACCCTGTCTCAAAAAAGAATCCTCATTTGCAAACTTGTTTCTATGGTTAAAGCTATGACAATTCAGGGGGGAATTTTTTTTTAAGATAGTATTTTAGCCACTCCAAACACAAAAACAACAACAAATGCAGATTTTACTAAACCTAAAAGGCACAACAAGTGTTAAGCTTATCTAGTGTAACCATGAACCTGGACATTTAAAATTACTTGGGCATATGTCTTTTAAGCAACAGAAATAGGATTTTTTGTCATCTCTCAGAATCAAGCATAGTGCTAAAAATACAGCAGGTACACAAATACTTGTTACACGAATCAAATTAATACACAAATATGCCCTCTTCCAGGGCACGCTAATGCAGAACTGAGCCTTTAGGATAGCACACTATATTAGCCGTTTGTTCTCTTCAAGTAGTTTCTTCCTGCAGCTTACTATCCATGTTACAAGTAACTAAATGCAAGTATGAGGCCAACAAACGGAAAGCCGGTTTAAAATTCATATGAAGCAAAACCAGGTGTCCCTCAAATTTCAACAGAGGCAATCCTCAGAATATGTGAGAGTATATACAGGTGACAAAAAGGATTAAAAATAATCCTTATAAAGCGGTATTGTTGGACTTAACTTTCTGCTAAGGTTACTAAAATTCAAATTAATACCCTTTAACACACTTCATTTTTTGAACAGCATTTGAAGGGTAGGCAAAGATACCTTAATTCATTTTACTTTAGATATTTCCCAGAAAATTAAAAGCAATTTTAGTCATTTTAAATCTGTATCCCTTTTTAGTTAAATTACAGGCTAAGGCAAGACAAGTTAGAATGACTTGAACTTCCACTTTTGCTTTGACAGGCAAATTGTCGAAAATAATTAAATAAAAGAATACTCCAATTCTCCACAGCAGGAAAGCATTTTTATGCCACCTCCACCTCTAACTTTTGATGTTTGCGTTGACAAAATGTCAATTACAGAACTAATAATAAAGCATATTGAAAATGTATGAAACACCTGATCTATAAAAGAAAAGAAACTATTCCTACTCTGTAATTTTTGTAGCTTTTTTTTTATATAGGTGATGGCTAATACACATTTCAAAAGACAAGGTAACATCTCAAACAGTGAAAAACTGTTAAGAACAGAAGTGAAAAAATTTTAAGAGAAAAACAGAAATTCAATGACTTGCTCCTATTTGAGCCACACGTAAGAATGATTAATTGAAAATTTTATGTTATATTTTTCATGTTTTCAAGTGCAATTCCAAAAATGTTATCTGTTTTTCTAGTCTTTCTCATTATTGAATAATTTTAAGATATTTTTTAAAAAAACATTCATTCGCATTACTATGTTTATTTTTATTCATTCATTCATTCATTATTAGTCATACTATTTACTGAGCCGGCAAGATCTCATTGAGAGGATAGCATTCAAAAGACTAGAAAATGGGGAGGGAAAGAACCATGTGTCTATTTGCAGGAAAAAAGAGCTCCAGGCAGAGAGTGAAGAGCAAGTGCAATAGCCCAGAGGGAGCAGTTCATCTTGCTTGTTTGTTGGAAGAATAGCAAAAGGACAAGTGTATAATTTATGAGGCTGGGGATGGTAGAAAAGTAGGTCAGAAAAGTACAACTCAGATAGCAAAATTATGTATGGTTTTGTGAACCATAGTAAAAAGAACTTTGGCTAAGTAAAATGAGAAGCCACTAAAGGATTTTCAGAAAAGGAATAATGTCACCCGACAAATTTCAAAAGGATGACTATGGCTGGTGTGTGGAACACAGACTGCAGGGGAGGGGACAAGGCTGGAAGGCAGGAAGACCAGTTTGAGGTACCATAGTAATCCAGTACAGAAATTATAGGGTCAGATAGAGGTTGGATTACAAATTCCTATTATTTGGAGCCTAAGAGCTACCACTTAATAACAAGAAAAAACTACAGATTTTGTGGGAGAATGAGGTTAGTCATTTCCTTGACCTGGAGCACAGATTCTCTTCATACAACAGAAAAGAAAGAAGCAAAACTATTTAGGAGACAGAATTCTGGAAGCAGGTCTCCATCGTACATGTGCTAGGTCTCAACGTGGACATATGACTAGTTAGCAGGGCCCTCTCTAGTTTCTCCTGTGTGCAGAGCCTTGCACATATAGAGAGACTTCCAGATCACCAGTGATAACTGCAGCATCTCCACTAATTCCCAGATCTCCATGTTAAAATCCTCGCCAATCTGTGGCTTTACCCAGCTAGGATTATAATCTCATGCTACTTGCAACACTGATCTTCCCATTCTTTTGCTACAAAAATCACTAGTTTCTAACAATACTCTGGAAACAGGGTTGTTCCATGCTCTGTTCCAAATCAAGTGAGACTTCCCTAGCATCAGCAGCAGTTACTGGTTTTCACAGGTTGCCCTACCCTAATAAAACTACCATGGTAGTAAGTCAGTGGTGAAAATGAGCAAAATGGGAGCAGCTTTGGGGGCTAAAACACCATACACTCCTCTGTTCTGACATAAGGTTCGGTAGCTTTTCACTCAGCCACTGCATTAAATGCATTTTTTACTTATTTTTGTTGACACGTAATCGTTATACATATTTATGGAGTATAATGTGATGTTTCCATATATGTACACATTGTGTAATGATATTATGGTAATTAGCCTATGATCACCTTAAATATTTATCATTTCTTTCTTGGGAAAACATTCAAAATTCTCTGTTCTAGCTATCTAAAATATGCAATGCATTACAGTTAGCTACAGTCACCTACTGTCAAATGGAGTAGCAGAATTTATTCCTTTACCTAGCTGTAACATTGTAGCCACTGACCAACCTCTCCCCATCTACCCTCTTCCCATTCTCCCCAACCTATGGTAACCACTATTCTACTTGCAACTTCTAGGAGATCAATTTTTTGGATTCCACATATGAGTAAGATTATGCAGTATTTGTCTCTCTCTGCCTGGCTTATTATACTTTGCATAATGTATTTTATTGTGTATATATGCCACATTTTCTTTATCCATTCATCCAGTAATGGGCATTTAGGTGGACTCCCTATCTTGGCTATTATAAATAAGCACGGAAGTCCAGCTGTCTCTTTGACATACAGATATCATTTCCTTTTTTTTTTTTTTTTCCTTTTTAAACTCTTGTTATTTTCTGAGGAACCTCCACACCATTTTCCACAATAGCTGTATTAGCTTACATTATCAACAACAGTATATAAGAGTTCCTGTTTCTCAGCAGGGCGTGGTGGCTCATGCCTGTAATCCCAGCTCTTTGGGAGGCCAAGAAGGGTGAATCACTTGAGGTCAGGAGTATGAGACCAGCCTAGCCAACATGGTAAAACGCCATCTCTACTAAAAATACAAAAATTAGCCAGGCATGGTGGTGCATGTCTGCAATCTCAGCTACTCAGGAGGCTGAGGCAGGGGAATCGCTTGAACTCAGAGGCAGAGGTTGCAGTGAGCTGAGATCATGCCACTGCACTCCAGCCTGGGCAACAGAGAAAAATTAAGAAAAAAAAAAATTAGATAAAACTGTCTTTGAAGAGTATTAACAAGACCAATCCTTCCTCAACTAACTTATAAGCAATATAAATATATTCCTATAATCTTAAGGTGTACTTTATTAGGCTGTCCACTTATGATAGCCTGAATTACACATTTGGGACTTGCCAAATACCCAACTGTACAGTTATAGGTTTGAATACTGACAACTTGTTTAGACTCTCTTAAATAACTAAATGAGAAAACTGGGTGCTGGCTGTCACACCTATAATATGAAATATTAACTTTACCATGGTTTCCTTTTTCTCTTGCTACTTCACAAATTTCCTTTCAAATAGATTTCCTACTAAGAACAAAGTTGCCGGGCGCGGTGGCTCAAGCCTGTAATCCCAGCACTTTGGGAGGCC
>NW_016107377.1:2661079-2673649 GCF_001604975.1 Cebus imitator
AAAGTTAATCTATGAAATTTGAGTTTTTGGCATCACTGTACTCTAGCGTAGGCGACAGAGTGAGACTCCATCTCAAAAAAAAAAAGAGTGCCTCTTTCTCCACATTCTCATCAATATTTTTTTGTTTGTTTTTGATAATAGACATTTTTAACCATAGTAAGGCAATACCTCATTATGGTTTTGATATGCATTTCCCTCACAGTGATGTTAAGCATTTTATCATATGCCTGTTGACTATACGTATGTCATCTTTGGAGAAATATCTATTCAGATGTTTTGCCCACTTTTAAATCAGATTATTTGGGGTTTTTTTTTTTTTTTTTTTGAATTAGTCTGTCTCTCAAAGTGACAGACAACAAGGCAAAGAGATTAACACATTTCAGAGCCAAACTAAAAGCAGGAACTCACGACTCGTTTTTGCTACTGAATTAATGCTTTGTCAAATGTATAACGTGCAAATATTTTCTCTGACATCATAGGCTGTCTCTACATTGTTGATTTTTTTCCTTGCTGTGCAGGAGCTTTTTTAGTTTGATGCAGACCCATTTATGTTTGCTTTTGTTCTCTTATTTTTGAGGTCTTATCTGAAAAAAATCTTTGCCCAGACCAATCACATTATAGTGTTTCTCCTATGTTTTCTTCTAGCAATTTCATAGTTTCAAGTCTCACATTTAAGTATTTAATCCATTTTGAATTGACTTGGGGGGGGGGTAGTTTCATTCTTTTACATGTAGTTATCCTGTTTTTCCAGTTACATTACTGAAAAATTTTTCTTTTCCCATTGTGTGTTCTTGGCACCTTTCATAAGTATCAGTTAGCTATAAATACATGAATTTACTTCTGGACTCTCTATTTTGTTCCAGGTCTATATGTCTATTTTTATGCCAATGCCATACTGTTTTGGCTACTATACCTTTGCAGTAGATTTTGAACCAGGTAGCATATGTCTCTAGCTTTGTTCTTTTTGCTCAAGATTGCTTGGCCTATTCAGGGTCTATTGTGGCTCCATATGAATTTAAAATTTTTTTTTCTACTTCTGTGAAGAATGTTATTGGAATTGTGAAAGAAATTGCACTGAATCTGTAGATTGCTTTGGGTAGTATAGACATTTAAAAAATACTAATTCTTACTATCCATGAACATACCTTTCAATTCGTTTATATATTCTTCAATTTCTTTCATCAATGTTTTATAATTTTCAATAAAATATCTTTCACTTCCTTAAATTTATTCCTAGGTAGGCTTTTTTTTGTTGTTTTTTTTTTTTAAGACAGAGTCTCACTCTATCACTCAGGGTGGAGTGCAGTGGCACAATAACAACTCACTCTAGTGCCAAACTCCTGAGCCCAAGCCTCAGTCTCCTGAGAAGCTGGGACTACAGGTGGGCGGCACAGTGCCCCAATAACTTTTTTATTTTTATTTTGGTAGAGGTAAGGTCTCCCCATGTTGCCCAAGCTGGTCGCAAACTCTTGCCTTCAAGAGATCTTCCTATCTCAACCTCCCAAAGTGTTGGAATTACAGGCATGAGCCACTGCATCTGAATTGTAAACAGGATTTCTTTCTTGATTTTTCACATAGTTTGCTATTGGCATATAGAAAACCCTCTGATTTTTGTATGTTGCTTTTTGTATCCTGCAACTTTACTGAATTTGTTTATTAGTTCTAACAGTTTTTGGTGGAGTCTTTACGGTTTTCTATATAAATAATCATGTTGTCTACAACAGGGACAACCTGATTTATTCCTTATTAATTTGAGTGCCTTTTATTTCTTTCTCTTGCTTAACTGCTCTGGCTAGAATTTCCAGTACTATATTGAATAGTAGTGGTAAAAGTGAGCATCCACATCTTGTTTCAGAAATTAGAGAGAAAGTTTTCAACTATTTTTTCTTTTTGCAGAAAATGAAAGTTTTATTATTGTCTTTTTTTTTTTAATAATTATTATGTTGAACTTTTCCTTATTTAATATGATGTTAGCTGTGGCTTTATCATATCTAGCCTTGTTTATGTTGAGGTACACTCCTTCTAAACATAATTTGCTGAAAGTCTTATCACAAAAAGATGAAGTTTGTCATGTGCTTTCTCTGTGTCAATTGAAATGATCACATAGTTTTATCCTTCATTCTGTTAGTGTGATGTATTGCATTTACTGATTTGCCTATGCTAAACTATCTTTACATTCCTGGATTGGATCCTTCTAGATAATGGTGAACAGCCTTTTTCATGTGCCTTTGAATCCTTATTGCTAGTATTACTTTTTACATCTATACTCATCAAGAAAACTGGCCTGTAGTTTTCTCTTTTGTTGTGTTTTTGCTTGGTTTTCAAATCAAGATAATGCTGGTCTTATAAAATGGGTTTGAAAGAGTTCCTTTATTTTCAGTTTCTTAGAATATTTTGTAAATAATTTGTATTCATTTTTCTTCAAATGTTGTATAGAATTCAGCAGTAAAACCATCAGGCCCTTGAATTTTCTTTGATGGGAGACTTTATTACTGCTTTGATCTTGTTACTCAATATTGGTCTGTTCAGTTTTCTTCTTGACTCAAGTTTGGCAGGTTGTATGTGTTCAAAAATTTATCCATTTCTACTAGGTTATCCAACTTGTTGGCATATAATTGTTCATAGTAATTATACGCCATGATATGATACACAGTATCTCTATGGTATCAGTTGTAATGATTCCTTTTTCATCTCTAAGTTTATTTAGTCTCTTTATTTTCTTAGTCTGAATAAAGGTTTGTCAATTTTGTCTTTTCAAAAAGTAAACTTTTGTTTGCCGGGTTTTAGTTTTTTTAGTTTTTTTTTTAAAGTCTCTATTTCATTTATATTTACTCTGATCCTTATTATTTCTTTCCTTCTCTCAATCTTGTTTTCTAGTTCCTTGAGACGCATAGTTAAGTTATTTATTTGAGATCATTCTTCTTTTTTGATTATGGTATTTATTACTGTAGACTTCCCTCTAAGGACTGTTTTGCTATATTATATTTCCATTTTCATTTGCTTTAGATAGATAGATGATTGATAGATAGATATAGATACAGTATTGATTGATTGATTGAGGGAGTCTTGCTCTGTCGTCCAGGCTAGAGTGCAATAGCACAATCTTGCCTCACTGTAACCTCTGTCTCCCGGGTTCAAGTAATTCTCCTGCCTCAGCCTCCCAAGTAGCTGGGACTACAGGTGCCTGTCACCACGCCTGACTAATTTTTATACTTTTAGTAGAGACAGGATTTCACCATGTTGGCCAGGCTGGTCTTGAACACCTGACCTGAAATGATTCACCCACTGGGGCCTCCCTAAGTGCTGGGATTACAAGCATGAGCCACTGTGCCCAGCCAAGAAACTTTTTAAATTCCCTTTTAATTTATTCATTGGATGCCCAAGAGTATATTGTTTAATTTCTATGTATTTGTACAGTTTCTAAACTTCCTCCTGTTGTTGATTTCGACTTTTACTCTATTACAGTCAGGAAAAACAGTTGATATAATTTCACTTTTTTGAATTTGTTAAGCCTTGTTTTGTAGCCAAAGATATGATACAGTCTTGAGAATTTTTCATATGTAGTTGAGAAGAATGTGAATTCTGAGGCTGTTGGACAGAATGTTCTGTAAATGTCTGTTAGGTCCGCTGGATATACAGTTCAAATCCAGCTTTTCTATGTGAATTTTCTGTCTGGATGACCTGTCCATTGTTGAAAGTGAGGTGATGTTCCCTGGTATTACTGTATTGCAATCTATTCCATTCGATCTATTAATGTTTGCTTTATCTTTTGAAGTGCTCTGATGTTAGGTGTATATATAGAGATATATTTACAGCTGTTATATCCTTTTGCTATACTGCCCCCTTTAACATTATATAATGGCCTTGTTTATTTCTTTTTGTAATTTTTTACTTGCATTCCATTTATCAGACAGAAATATAGGAATTTCTGCTTTCTTTTGGTTTATATTTACATGGAATACCTTTTTCCATCCATCATTTTCAGTCTATACATGTTCTTAAGGGTTAAGTGAGTCTCTTGTGGGCAGCATGTAGTTAGGTCTTATTTTTCGATCCATTAACCACTCTGTGCCTTTTCAAAGAAGAATTCAATCAATTTACACCCAAGTTAATTACCGATAGGTAAAGACTTGGTGCTGCCATATTATCAACTTGTTTTCTGCTTGTTTTGTAGAACCTTTGTTTCTTTCTTCTTACTATATTCCTTTCTGGGTAGGAGGTTTTCTCTATCCGTATGTTTTGATTTCTTACTTTTTATTTTTATTGTATCTATTACAGGTTTTGCTTTCTAGTTACCATGAGGCTTACCAAAAATATCTTATAACACATTATTTTAAGCTGATAATAATTTTGATCACAAAAAAAGGAAACACTAACTCCATTGCTCTCCTGTATTTTATGTTTTGGTGTCATAATTTATATCTTTTTATATTGCTTATATCTTAGCAAATTATTTCAGTTGTTATTTTTATTTCTTTTGTCTTTTATCCCTTCCTACCAAGGAAAGTTAAACCATATGTGGTTTATGTCCCACAATCGCTGCATTAGAGTATGCTGAATTTACCTGGATGTTACTTTTTCTTCTGGGTTTTATACCTTCAGATTTTTTCATGTTACCGAGTTGCATCCTTTTCTTTCAGTTTGAAAAAATCTCTTAATACCTTTTTTTGCAAGACAAATCTGGTTACAGAGAATTCCCTCAGCTTTTGTTTGAGAATGCCTTCAGATCTCCTTCATTAAAAAAAAAAAAAATAGCTTCACTATATACAGTATTCTTGGTTGACAGTTTTGTTTGTTTGTTTGTTTGTTTGTTTGTTTGTTTGTTTCCCTTCAGCACTTTGAATACATCATTCCACTCATTCTTACCTGTCAGGTTTCTGCTGAGTAGTCTGCTTCCAGGAGTACTGTAATTCCCTTATTTGTTATTTGCTTCTTTTCTCTCGCTTTCAGAATCCACTCTGTCTTGGATCTTTGGCAGTTTGTTTCCAATATGTCTTATAGTTGTTGTATTTGGGTTGAACCCGATTGGTAAATCTAGTCTTCTTATACCTGGATATTTGTATATTTCTCCAGTTATCAAAAATTTTCTTTCATTGTTTCTTTGAAAAAGCTTTCTATCCCATTTCCCTACTCTAGCCACTCTCAAACATCAATGATAAGTAGTTGCTCTTTTGATGGTGTCCCATAAATCCTATCAGTTTTCTTCATACCTTTTAACTCCTTTATTCATCTTTCTCCTCCAAGTATATAGTTTTGAATAGCCTGTCATCAAGCTTTTTCTTCTGCTTCATCCATTCTGCTGGTGATGCCCTCTACTGGATTTTTCATTTTGTTTATTATATCATTCAGCTCCAGGATTTTTATTTGCTTTTTTTATATGATTCAAATTTCTCTGTTGGATTTCTCTGATAAATTTCTGAATTGTTATTCTAGGAGTTTACTGAGTTTTATTCAAAGAGCTATTTTGAATTCTTTGTCCACCAGATCATTCACCTATGTGTTTTTGGATCAGCTGCTAGGATCTTGTTTTGTCCTTTTAGTGAGGCCATCTTTCCTAAGCTATTCCTATTATTTGTGAACATGCATCTCTGTCTATTCATTGACAAATTAGGTATTTATTCTAGTCTTTGAAGTCTAGGTTTGCTTGCGATCAGTCTATTTTAGTGAGCTTGTTTAGGAATCTGAGCTGACTGCTGTATTCTATTTCAGTGCCAGAAGGCACCCGAAGCCCAGGTTAGACACAAGTCTTGCAATGGCTCCGCCACTGATGCAAAGGATGGACCCACAGAAGATCCAAGAAGGGCCTCTAGGCCATGTGGGAGAGCCGCTCAGGCCCTCAAGTCCAGAGGATCTGTGGAACGTGCTTCTTGCAGCATGATGCCCATAAACAGCCTTTTAATGCAGCTCCTGTGGCAGGGATGATGAGCCACTTCCAAGTTCCACACACTGGCTGCTGCTAGTCCCACCCTTTCTGTTTGTTCCTAGCTGGACTCAGATGGTTGAGCCCCATCGGTACTTGTGTTGCTCCTACTGGGCCAGTGCAAAAATGAGTTTCCTGTGAAATGACCCAGGATTGTGGGGAAGCCAAACACGCAGCTCTAACTCATTTTTTCCACTGTAGAAACCATGAGTCCAGGAGAAACTTCCACATGTGGCACTGTAATGGCTTGGAGCCAGAGGCATCTCACAGAGAACCAATACTCTTATCTTCCAACTACAGTTTGTTCATCTTTGCAGTCCATGGGGTCTTTGGTTTGCAAGTTCAGGTTCCCTTAGCTTTTATGAAGGTACATTCATATGTGGATAGTTGTTCAAATTGATGTTTCTATGGGACACTATCACTGAATACATAAACTCTGCCATCTTGCTCCACCCACAATGCATTTTAAATATAATTTGCCAGAGTAACCTACTAAAAGCTCATAGAAAATATTTTGAAAAATGTCTTAGAAACTGCCACTATGCTAAAATTACTTTTTTCCCCCCATTATTAACATGCCTTTGTTGAAAAGATTACTAAGGTAGACTTAACAGGAAAAAACTCTAAACAGAGTAAATAGCATTTGCCAAGACATAGAAGCATGTCAGGAAATTGTATTGTTAAATGCATGGTGGTGAACTTCTCTCTATTTTTAGTTCTTCCTTTCCAACCACAAAGAAGCTCAAGTCTTTCACATCCTAAAATTGTCCTCTCTTGGCCAGAAATAATCCAGTATTTTCAGTCTAATCTCTTTCCTCTTCTAATCAAATTTCTTTAAAGAAACACTTTCTTTAACACTGTTCTTTCCTTTCTCATCTCTAGTCAATCCTCAATGCACTACAAAGAGACTTCTTTCCAAGTTTTATTAAAATCACCCTTGAAGAGCTTCGGTAATCCACCCCGCCAAACCAACCAACTCCAAAGGACGGGTTTTGGTCCTTATCTTATTAAACCTCCCTGTTTCTTTGACAACAATGAAGATCATTTCTTCTTTGACAATCTCCATCCCTTAGTCTATCCCATCTTGGCTCTCATATTGTCATCATTTTTCTGCAGATCCTTTAGCTAGGGCTTTCTCTTCCCGAACCTACCCCTTAAATATTAGTGATGTCCTAACATCTACTTTTAACCCACCTCTCACATTTTCCTCAAAGGTAATTTCAGCCATTCTCATTGCTTCATACTGATGACTCTCAAGACTTTATCTCTAGTTGTCAAATTTCTCTCACAGTTTTAAGATTATTTCTAATAACTGAAAAACAGTTCCCCTTCAGTGTTCCACAGTGAACTCAAAGTCATCAATGTTTAAAACTGAAAACATTTTCCTCCTACCTCCAAACCCACTCTTCCTCCTCCTGTGTTTCCTATCTCATTTGCTGGCACCAAGATCATCCAGTTACCTAAACCAAAAATTGGAATATAACCTTCAATTCTTTCTCCTCCCTTTTCTTCTGCCACCTATAGCATCCAATTCATTTACAAGCCTCACTAATTTTTATCTCCAGAATATCTCTAATCTATCTCTTCTGTCCCTCATTTCCTATATTTTGAAGTATTCACTTCAGTGCCACTGTTGCATGACAACTGTCAAAATGGCTATGAGAAAAATGAATATTGATCCAACTTAGCTCTTTGCTAAGACTTAAAAAAAAATTTTCCAATGATTCACCTACATGATTATAAGATCCTAGCAGTTGAAGTTTCTGGATACTTTGCAGGTTAATAGCATGCCAAAACTGTGGGGTCATTAGGCTTGCCATTTACTTCTAAGCATATCAGTTTTCTACTAATGTTGCTTTTCATAAGTAAACGACTCTTCCATTACAGAGCACATCTGCATAACTTTTAAATTTCTTCACCACTAAAGTAATTATCACTGGATCATAAAATACCTTCGAAAGGCTTTAAGGACATTGAGTAATTTATCATACAAAATGCATGGTAAATAAACTAAAGGTGTATTTGTTGTCTAAAAGACATTCTGAAGAGAATATTTTGGTTTTCAGTTGTAGATTTTTCTACAACTGATCCTTTGAAGAAGTATATGTGGATTCTGGCTGACATAATTTAAAATATCCTATACCTAAAGTTCCTTGATAACGTACTAGTTTTATTTGCATGCTTAAAACCACTTTGCAAAAATGTTTTCAATATGATGAAAGCTCCCTAAATAACGGTGTTTGGAAGATAGGGTTTCATGTTCTATTTTCATATTATATTTAATAATATCTAGCACAAGTCTGCAATTGTAGACAGATCCAGAATATTAAGCTCTAAAATGTCTCATCTGGAAAGGGAACACTAAAAATACTATCTTTTAACCAATTAAGAGTGAAGTTATATAGATTCAGTGATTTAAAGGAGAGTATCGTTATTTGTCTATCATGAAAAATCATGGCTTTCAGGTGAGATTTATATAGATTTGAATTCTGTATATTTATTATTCCTATGATCTCAAATGATTTACTTAATTTTTTTCAATCTTCTTCCTTACCTGTAATACAGATGATAATAGTTATTTCTCAGGGCTAAAATGAGTAAAATATAAATCTAGGTATATTAAGTATCTATTACATATGCCACACAACAGATACTTAAACTAGGTCAGTTATCCTTCTTCAAACATAGTAGGACAGAAGTGAAAACTTTTTTTTTTTTACTAAATTAGAGCAAAAGGCCAAATTATATACTAAAATGTATAATGTATTCTTATTGAGCAGCACCTGTCATTTTATTAATTTTATTCTCCTCCATGTTCTCCATATTCTAGTTCCATGTATTTTCATTTCTAAAGAAAATGGCATTTTTATATAGCATTACCTGAAATCTTGTTTTCAAATAACTTTCTAGTAGATGCTTCTCACATCTATTTATTTTTCTCCTTGAGCACACAGCTCAATTACATTCCCCAACTGCCCCTGTGGTTCTTGTTTAGCAGAAAAGAATGTGCACAGCTTCTAGATCTGCCCCAAAAATCTCCTGCATGTGATCTCTTCTCTTTACCCATTCATGTCAACTGAGATAGAGACGACCCCATCATTGTTTTTGGAAGTCTTTATAGAATACAGTAGAATCACATAATGTAAATAAGAGTTTAACTCTGTGATCTACAGAATACTGTGTAAGTAATAATGTATGACTCCAAGGCTGAAAAATATAAGGCACTGAAACCCTCCCCTTGGTCTCCTGGATTGCCCTCTTGGCAGAAGCAAGACATTGTATCATAAGGACAACCAAGTAGCCTCTCTGAGGAAACTTATGTTTCCTCATAAGGAAACTGATGTTACTTTCCAACAACCAGCAACATTTTGACTGCTATATGAGTAAGCCCTTTTGGAGATTCTTGCCCCACCCAGACAAGTGTTCAGGTGACTGCATGCCCAGATACTATCTGACTCTTCATGAGAAACTCTTAGTCAGAATTGCCCAAACAACCCACTCCTTAACTCCTAACCTGAAAAAACCATAAAATAAATGTTTTCTGTTTTTTAACCCCCCAAAAATAGGAAATTTAACCACTACCTGCAATTACATATGAAAACAAATAACAGATCTATATGTAAAATTCAAACTATAAAACATCAAAAGGAGCAAAGGAAAAAAATCTTTGTGACATTGAGTTAGTCACGAATTTATTAGAACACAAAAGTTATAAATTATAAAGGAAAAAATTGACAAATTAGACTTCATAAAATTAAACTTTTCATCTTCAAAAGACATTTTTCAGAAAATGAAAACAAATTACAGAATGAAAGAAATATTTGCAAATCACATCTGATAAAGAACTTTTGTCTAATGTAATAAAGAACTCTATTAAATCATTAAGACAAGTAACTGAATTTACAAATGAGCAACATATTCGAATAGACACTTGACCAAGAAGATATACAAATGGCAAATAGTCACATGAAAAGACACACAAAAGCATTAGTCATTTGGAAAATGCAAATTAATACCATAATATACTACAACATACACACACTAGAATAGCTAAATTTTTTTAAACTAGTAAGGTCAAATGCCGATAACGGTATAGAGCAACTTATTCACCTATTGCTGGTAGTGATGGAAAAGTAGCTTGGTGATTTCTTACAAAGTCAAACATACTTGCCATAAAACCCAGCGAACCTACTCATAGGTATTTTTCCAAGTGAAATGGAAGCATATGTTTGCCAAAGAACCGTAATCAAATTCATTATTCATGATAGCAATAGCTAGAAACAACCAAAACATCCATTAACTCCTGACTAAACAAACTGCAGCATATCTACACAATTGGTTACTACTCAGCAATAAACAGGAACCAACTGCTAACACAATGTAGACAAATCTAAAAGGCAATATGCTATGTAAAGGAGCCAGATAGAAAAGACTATGTACTAGAACAGATGAAGCAAAATGGCATGACAAGGTAGAGAGTGCTAACTAAATAACCACAGAGGAACATTCAAAAATCAATTAATGGGGCCGGGCACAGTGGCTCACACCTGTAATCCCAGCACTTTGGGAGGCTGAGGTGGGTGGATCACGAGGTCAAGAGATCAATACCATCCTGGTCAACATGGTAAAACCCCGTCTCTACTAAAAATTCAAAAAATTAGCTGGGCATGGTGGTGCGTGCCTGTAATCCCAGCTACTCAGGAGGCTGAGGCAGGAGAACTGCCTGAACCCAGGAGGCAGAGGTTGCGGTGAGCCGAGATTGCACCATTACACTTCAGCCTGGGTAACAAGAGTGAAACTCCGTCTCAAAAAAAAAAAAAAATCAATTAATATACTCTATCACTGGCTGGGCGCAGTGGCTCACGCCTGTAATCCCAGCACTTTAGGAGGCCAAGGTGGGCAGATCACAAGGTCAGGAGTTCAAGACCAGTTTGCCCAACATGGTGAAACCCCATCTCTACTAAAAACACAAAAAATTAGCCAGGTATGGTGGTGTGCACTTATAATCGCAGCTACTTGGGAGGCTGAGGCAGGAGAATCGCACGAACCCGGGAGGCAGAGGTTGCAGTGAGCCGAGATCATACCATTGTACTCAAGTATGGGCAACAGGGCAAAACTCTGTCTCAAAAAAAAAAAAAATGTGTATATATATATATACTGTATACACACACACACACACACACACACACACACACTCTCTCTCTCTCTCTATCACATCAACAGTTAAAGAAGAAAAATCAAGAAAAGCAATGAACAAAATCCAATACTTATTCATGATAAAACTCCCAGCAGACTAAGAACAGAAAAGAACTTCCTTATCTTAATAAAGAATACCTACAAAGACCTACAACTAACATCTTAATGTTAATGGTAAGAAACCAGATGCTTTTTTGCTAAGATCACGAAGAGAACAACAATGTCCCCTCTCACCATTCCTATTAAACATTGTACAGGAAGTCCTAGTAAATGCACGAAGACACTTAGAAAATAAAACAAAAGCTATGCAGGTTAAGAAGGAAGAAATAAAACTGTCTTTATTTTCAGGTGACATATGAATGCATGCAGAAATTTCCAGAGATTTGATAAAACAAACAAACAAAAGCTTCTTACAACCAATAATAGTAAGGTTACTTGTATACAAAGTCAATATATAAGAAGTCAACTGCTTTTCTATATACCACAAATAAGCCACTGAAATTTTAAATTTAAAACTCAGTATCATTCATACCAATAAAAAGAAGTACTTAAAATTAATCCAATAAAATATGTACATGATCTATGAGGAAAACTATAAAACTGATGGAAAAAAATCAAAGAATATCATGTCACCAGATCAGTCTTATAAGAAATGCGAAAGAGAGTTCTTCAACCTGAAAGAAAAGAATGCTAAGAAGTAAGAAAAACATTTGAAAGCATAAAACGTACTGATCTGAAAGTATAAAAGTTACTGATAAAACTAAAAATATGCAAATATGTAAAAAACACAAAATATGCAAATATTTTGTTGGCAGTATGTAAATCACTTACATCTTTAGTATTAAGGTTAAAAGACAAAACTATTAAAAATAATAATAGCTATAATAATTTTTTTAAAATACACAGTCTAGAAAGATACAGACTGTAGTATCAAAAATTATAAATATGGGAGGGAGAGATGAAGTAGAGTTTTATTTAATGTAATTAGATAAGCTGTTTTCAGGTTAAAATAACCTTTATAAGATGTTTTTCGTAAGCCTCATGGTAATCACAATGCAAAAGCATAGCAGATACATAAAAGATAAAAAGTAAGGAATCAAAGTGTGCCACTACAAAATATAATTAATCACAAAGGAAGACTGCAAGAGAGTAAGACAGGAACAAAAAGTCTAGAAAAAAAATTAAAAAGGAAAGAAAACAATCATCAAATGGCAGTAGGAAGTCTTTATCTAATGATAAATATCTTGCATATAAATGGATTGAGTTTTTCAATCAAAAGCCATAGAGTAGCTGAATGAATGGAAGAAAAACAAAACAAAACAAAAACACATCAACCCAATTATAGCTCCCTTCAAGAGACTCACTTTATCTGTAAGGGGAAAAGTTTACCTGAAACTCATGTGAGACTCACTTTACCTCAAAATGAAGAGAAGAAAAAAGTTATTCCATGCAAA
>NW_016107377.1:2673791-2675597 GCF_001604975.1 Cebus imitator
AAAAAAAAAAAAAAAAAAAATCTTATCAACCAAAAATCAACTGAGCACTCACAGTCCTGGTATTAACTTCTTATTGCTGAAAGAGGCACTGAAGAGACAGAAAAAAACAGTCCTGATTTGCCAATACCACCCTCTACAACCCCTGGCATCAGTGGCATGGTGGGGTGAGCATCTCTGGGCACTGGTGGAGGGAAAATACAGCAACTGTGAGGCACTGAACTTAGTTCTGTCCTGTTAGAGCAAACAGGAAAACCTGACCAAGCTCTGCTGATGCCTGCCTGTCCATGGAGGGAGCATTTACACCAGTCCTGGCCAAAGGGAAATCCCTGATCCCAGCAGCATAAATTTAAGTTCCTGCAAATCTTGCTGCCATGGGCTACAGTGCTATGTACAAATAAACATGAAAGGCAGTCTAGACCATAAAGACTGCGACTCTTAGGCAAGTCATAGTGATAAACTAGGCCCAGAGACAGTGGACTAGGAGGGAACACGACACACTGAGGCAGCCAAGGGAGTGTTAGTATCAACCCTTCCCTAGCCCCAGTCTGCACAGCTCACAGTTCCAAAAGACACCCTTCCTTACACTGGAGGACAGGAGAAGGAAGAGTAGGGAAGACTGTCTTTGTCTTACATCTTGGATACCAGCTCCACCACAGCAAGATAGGGCACCATCAGAATCATGAGGCCCCCATTCGAGGCTGTACCTGCCAGACAACATTTCTAGACTTACCCTGAGCCAAAAGGGAAACCACTGCCTTGAAAGAAAAAACTCAAACCTGGCAGCATTCATCACCTGCTATCTGAAGAGCCTTGGACATGAAATAACCAGCAGTGACACCCAGGTACTACATTGAGGGCCTTGGGTGAGGCTGAGACTTGCTGGCTTCAGGTGAAACTCAGCACATGACTAGCTGTGGTGGCTATGGGGCAAAACTCCTTCTGCTTGACAAAAGCATAGGAAAGAGTAAAGGGGACTTTGTCTTGCACCTTAGGTTCCCGCATGGCCATGGGGAAGTAGAGTACTAAGCAGACTCTTGTAGTCTCTGATTCTAGAACTTGACTCTTGAACAGCACTTCTCACCTTGCCCTGGCCCAGAGGGGAGCTCACCGCCCTGAAGGCTGAGTCCTGGGCCAGAAGGCATTCACCACAAGCTGACTTCAGAGCCCTTGGACCTTAAGGGAACATCATGGTAGTATGGCAGTACTCCTCGTAGCCTGGGCTGATGGTGGCTATGGGGTGAGCTTCCTCTGCCTTTGGAAAGCATCTCTGCATGGTAATCCAGAGAATTCTCCCATATCTTATCCAAGACCATCAAGGCAGTACCTCTATGAGTCCACAAGAACCATAGTATTACTGGGCTTGAAGTGCCCCTGAAGTAGATACAGCTTAGACCATAACACCCAAGTCCTTTCAAATATCTAGAAAGCATTCCCAAGAAGGACAGGTAATAAACCCAGGCGTGAAAACTACAATAAATACCTAACTCTTTGATGCTCAGACACTGAAAAATATCTACTAGCATCAACACTATCCAGGAAAATACGACCTCACCAAATGAAGTAAATAAGACACCAGGGACCATTCCTGAAGAAACAGAGATATGTGACACTTCAGAAAGAGAATTCGAAATAGCTGTGTTGAGAAAAATCAATGAAATTCAAGATAATGCAAAGAAGGAATTCAGAATTCTATCACAGAAATATAAAAGAGATTGAAATAATTTTTAAAAATCAAGCAGAAATTCTGGAGCTGAAAAATGCAATTGGAACTAAGAAACAGATCAGAGTCCTTTAATAGCAGTATTG
>NW_016107377.1:2675943-2695893 GCF_001604975.1 Cebus imitator
CTTCACTAAAGAAAGGCAGGAAAGAGAGAAAGAAGACAAGAAAAAAATTACAAAATGGCAGAAATATGTCCTTACTTAGCAATAATAACAATGAATGTAAATGGACTAAACTCTCCAATCAAAAGACACAGACTGGCTGAATGAATGAAAAAGCAAAACCCATTGATCTGTTGTCTACAAGAAACAAACTTCACCTACAATAACACACATAGACTGAAAATAAAGAGATGGAAAAAGACATTCCATGCCAACCAAAACAACAAAAAAGTAGGACTAGCTATACTTATACTGGAAAAATAGATTTCAAGACAGAAAACTATGAGAGACAAAAAAAGTCACCATATAATGATAAAAGGATCAATTCAGCAAGAAGATATAACTATTTTAAATATATCTGCACCTAACACTGAAACACCCAAATATATAAAGCAAATATTATTAGAGCTAAAGATAAAGATAAACCCCAGCACAGTAACACCTGAAGACTTCAACCCCCCATTATGAGCACTGGACAGACCTTCTAGATAAAAAAATCAACAAAGAAACATCAGATTTAATCTGCACTACAGACCTAATGGATTTAATAGATATTTACAGAACATTTCATCCAATGGCTGCAGAATACATATTATTTTCCTCAGAACACAGATTATTCTCAAGGACAGACCATATTTTAGGTCACAAAACAAGTTTTAAAACATTAAAAAAAAAAAACTGAAATAGTTTCAAGTATTTTCTCTGACCACAGTGAAATAAAAGTAAGAGTTATTAAAAAGAATAATTTTGGAAACTATACAAATACACAGAAATTAAACAGTATGCTCCTCAATCACCAGTGGGTCAAAGAAGAAATTGAAAAGGAAATTGAAAAATTTCTTGCAACAAATGATTTAGGAAACACAACATACCAAAACCCAGCAAAAGCTGTACAAAGAGGAAAGTTTATAGCTATATATGTCTACATCAAAAAAGAGGAAACACTTCAAATAAACATTATAATGATGCATCTTAAAAAATCAGAAAAGCATGAGCAAATCAAACCCAAAATTATTAGGAGAAGAGAGCTAATAAAGATCAGAGAAGAAATAAATTGAAACATAAAAAAATAAACAATCAATGAAACAAACCACTGGTTTTTTGAAAAGTTAAACAAAACTGACAAAACCTTTAGCCAAACTAAGAAAAAAAGCAAAAAGATACAGATAAATAAGATCAGAAATGAAAAAGGAGACATTATCACAGAGATGGCAGAAATTCAAAGGATCATTAGTGGCTACTATCAGCAACTATGTGCCAATGAATTTGAAAATCTAGAACAACAGAACGAATTCTTAGACACATACAATCTACTAAAATTGAACCATGAAAAAAATCCAAGACCTGAACAGACTAATAACAAGTACTGAGATTGAAGCAATAGTAATAAGCCTCTCACTAAAGAAAAGCCCAGGAACCAATGACTTCACTGCTGAATTCTACCAAATACTGTAAAGAACTAATACTAATCCAAATCCAACTACTGCAAAGAAAAACAGAGGAAGAGGGAACTCTTACAAATGTCCAAACTTGTTCTACGAGGCCAGTATTTACCCTGATACCAAAACCAGACAAAGACACATCAAAAAAAAAAAAAAAAAAAAAAAAAAAAAAAAAAAAAAAAAAAANAAGAAGAAGAAGAAGAAGAAAGAAAGAAAGAAAACTATAGGCCAATATCTCTGATAAATATTCATACAAAAAATCATCAACAAAATACTAGCAAACCAAATTCAACAATATATTAGAAAGATCATTCATCATGACCAATTGAGATTTATTCCCGGGATACAAGGATGGTTCAAATCAATCAATGTGATACATCATATCAACACAATGAAGGAAAAAAAAACTATATAATCATTTCAATTGATACTGAAATGCATATGATACTTTCCACATTTTATGAAGTTTTTCTTCATTCAGTATGATACTAGCTGTTGGCCTGTTGAGGTATGTGCATATGTATAAAGCACATACCTCAAAAGACCAACAGCTAGTATCATAGTGAACAAAGAAAAACTGAAAGCCTTCCTCTAATATCTGGAACACAACCAGGATGCCCACTATCACCACTGTCATTCAACATAGTACCAGAAGTCCCAGTTAGAGCAATCAGCACTGTTACCACTGTTACTCAACATAGTACTGCAAGTCCTATGGATTTGCTAGAGCAATCAGACAAGAAAAAGATATAAAAGGCATCCAAATGAGAAAGAAAGAAAGAAGTCAAATTATCCTTGTTTGCAGATGATATAATCTTATATTTGGAAAAACCTAAAGGCTCTGCCACAAAACTATTAAAATTTCTGAACAAATTCAGTAAAGTTGCAGGATACAAAATCACAATACAAAACTCGGTAGCATTTCCATATGCCAATGACAATTTCACATTGTCAACAATGTGAAAAAGGGATTTTTAAAAATAATCCCACTTACAATAGCCACATATGAAACTAAACACCTAGGAATGAGCTTAGCCAAAAAAGTGAAAGATCTCTATAATGAAAACTATAAAACACTGATGAAAGAAACTGAAGTGGACACCAAAAAGATGGAAAAATATCCCATGAATTGGAAGAATCAATACTGTTAAAATCTCCAAAGCAATCTACACATCCAATGCAATCCTTATCAAAATACCAATGACATGCTTCACAAAAATAGAAAAAACAATCCTAAAATTTATATGGAACCAAAAAAGGTCTAGAATAACCAAAGCTATCCTAAGCAAAAAGAAAAAAAATCAATGGAAGAATCACATTACCTGACTTCAAACTATACTACAGAGCTATAGTAATCAAAACAGCATGAGCTATAGTAGCCAAAAAACAGTTTTTATGCCAGTTTTTTGGCATAAAAAACAGAAACAGACCAATGGAACTGAAGAGAGAACCAAAAAATAAATCCATGTGTCTACAGTGAACTCTTTTTTGACAAAGGTGCCAATTGGAAAAAGGATAGTAAAATGTGCTGGGGAAAACTGAATATCTATATGCAGAAGGGAAAAACTAGTCACCACTCACCATATAAAAAAATCAAATCAAAACAAATTAAAGACTCAAGTATAAGACCTCAAACTGTATAAGTAATACAAGAAAACACTGGAAAAAATCTCCAGGACATTGGTCTGGACAAAAATTTCTTAAGTAATACCCCACAAACACAGGCAACAAAGCAAACATGGACAAATGAGATGATATCAAGTTAAAAAGCTTCTGCACAACAAAGGATACAATTAGCTAAGTGAAGAGACAACTCACAGAATGGGAGAAAATATTTACAGAATACCCATCTGACAAGGGATTAATAATCAGAATATATAAGGAGCTCAAACAATTCTATAGGAAAAAATCCAATAATATGATTAAAACATGGGCAAAAGATCTGAATAGACATTTCTCAAAAGAAGACATACAAAAGGCAAACAGGTATAAGAAAAGGTGCTCAGCATCATTGATCACAAAAAAAAAAAAAAAAAAAAAAGGACATACAAATGGCAACATCACTGATCATCAGGGATGATGATACAAGTGCTCGACATCACTGATCATCAGGGAAATGCAAATCAAAACTACAGTGAGATACCATCTCATTTACATCATCATTTACATTTGGATGTAAATAGCTTACATCCAAAAGGAAGGCAATAACAACTGCTAGTGATGTAGAGATAAAGGAACCCTTGTACACTGTTGGTAGAAATGTAAATTAGTACAACTAATACGAAGAATAGTTTAGAGGCTCCTCAAAAAACTGAAAATTAAGCTACCATATGATTCAGCAATCCCACTGCTGGGTATATACCCACAAGAAAGGAAATCAGTATAGCAAAGAGATATATGTACTACTGTTTGTTGCAGTTCTGTTTACAATAGCTAAGATTTGGAAATAATTTAATTGTTCACCAACAGATGAATGGATTAAAAAAAATGTGATATGTATATGCAATGGAGACTATTCAACCATAAAAAGGAATAAGATCCAGTGATTTGCTGGCCAAGTGCAGTGGCTCACACCTGTAATCCCAACACTTTGGGAGGCCAAGGCAGGCAGATCACCTGAGGTCAGGAGTTCGAGACCAGCCTGGCCAACACAGTGAAACCCGTCTCTACTAAAAATACAAAAAAATTAGCCAGGTGTGGTGGCGGGTAACTGTTATCCCAGCTATTCAGAAGGCTGAGGCAGGAGAATCTCTTGAACCCAGAAGGTGGAGGTTGCAGTGAGCCGAAATCCCACCCTGCATTCCATTCTGGGCAACAAGAGTGAAACTCCGTATCAAAAAAATGAAAATTAAAATTAAGAAAAGATACAGTCATTTGCAACAACATGAATGAAACTGGAGATCATTATGTTAAGTGAAATAAGCCAGGCACAGAAAGACAAACAGTGTATGTTCTCACTTATTTGTGGAATCTCAAAATCAAAACAATCAAAATCATGGACACAGAGTAGAATGATGGTGATATGGTTAGGCTTTGTGTTCCCTACCCAAATCTCATCTTGAATTGTAAAATCCCCTGTTGCTGAGAGACAGACCTGGTGGGAAGTGACTGGATCATGGGGGCAGTTTCCCCCACACTGTTCTCATGATAGAGAGTGAGTTCTGACAAGATCTGATGGTTTTATAAGGAGCTCTTCCCCCTTCTCTCTCTCACTCATTCTCTCTCCTGTCACCTTGTGAAGAAGATACCTGCTTCCCCTTCCACCATCACTGTGAAGTTTCTGAGGCCTCCCCAGCCATGTGAAACTGTGAGTCAATTAAGCCTCCTTTGTTTATAAATTACCTAATCTTGGGTAGTACCTTTACAGCAGTGTGAGAACAGACTCATACAGATGGTTACCAGAGGCTGGGAATAGTAGTGATGGGTTGGGAGGGGAGATGGAGATGGTTAATAGGTATAAAAAAATTGAAAGAATGAGTAAGACCTAGTATTTGATAGCACAACAAGATGACTATAGTCAATAATAACTTGTGTACAATTTTAAATAACTTAAAAAGTATAATTGGATTGTAACTCAAAGGATAAATGCTTGAGAGAATAAATACTCCATTCTCCATGATGTGCTTATTTCACATTGCATACCTTTACCAAAACACCTCTTGTACCCCACAAATATATACATCTACTATGTGTCCACAAAAATTAAAAAAACATTTTAAAGAGACAAAGAAGGTGATTATATAATAATAAACAGGTCAATTCAGCAAAAGACTATAATAATTGTCAATATATGCACTCATCATCAGAGCACCTATGTATAAAGCAGATATTAACAGATCTGAAGAGAGATTCTGCAATACAAAAATAGTAAGAGATTTCAACAACCCACTTTCAGCAATGGACATATCATCCAGACAGAATATCAATAAACATTAGACTTAAACTCTAGACTAAATAATATATGAGACATTCCATCTAACAACTGTACAATATACATTTCCTCAACTGTATATGAAATAATCTCTAGAAGAGATCATATGTTAGGCCACAAAAGAAGTCTTAACAAATGTAAGAAGACTGAAATAATATCAAGTATCTTTTTCAACCACAATAGTATAAAACTAAAAATCAATACAGGAAAAACTTTGGAAAATTCAAAAATATATGGAAATGAAACAACATGCTCCTGAACACCAAGGAGACATTTCAACTGATAAAATAGAAGTGCAAAGAATCATAAAATACTGTTATAGACTATTATATTCCAAAAATTAAACAACCTAGAAGACATGGATAATTCCTTTACACAGACAACCTACCAAGATTGATTTATGAAAAAATAGAAAATCTGAATAAACCATTAATAATAACACTGAATTAATAATAAGCAGTCTCCCAACAAGAAAAGAAAGCCCAGGACCTGATGGCTCCATTGCTGAATTCTACCAAAGGTTGAAACATGAATTTAATACCAACTGTTTTCAAACTCTTCCAAAAAATTCAAGAGAACAGAGTAATTCCAATCTCATTTTATGAGGCCAGCACTACACTAATACCAAAGCCAGACACAGACAAAGACATTACAAAGAAAGAAAACTACATGCCAATATGTCTGATAAACACAAATGTAAAAAACCTCTAAAGAACACTAGAAAACCAAACTCAGCAGCACATTAAAAAGATTATTCATCATGATCAGGCAGGATTCATCCCAGAGATGCAAGAATAAGTCAACATATGCAAATCTGTAAATGTAATGCATCACATGAACAGAATGAAGGACAAAAATCATATGATCATTTCAACCGATACAGAGAAAGCAAGTGACACAATTCAACATTATTTCATGTGAAAAACTCTCAATACGTTAAATATAGAAGGGATATACCTCAATAAAATAAGGCCATATATGACAAACCCATAGCTAACATTATATTCAATGGGAAAAGATTAAAAGCTTTTCCTGTAAGATTCAGAACAAGACAAGAATGCCTACTCTTGCCGTTTCTATTCAAAATAGTACTAAGTCCTGGCCACAGCAATTAGACAAGAGAAAGAAAACGCATACAAATTGGAGAAGAAGAAATAAAACTGTCCTGGTTTGCATATGACCTGATCTTATTTATAGAAAAACCTAAAGACTCCACCAAAAAACTGTTAGAATTAGTACATAAATTCAGTAAAGTTGCAAGATAGAAAAATCAGTAGCATTCCAACGGAGTAACAGCAAACTATCTGAAAAATAATTTTTAAAATCCCATTTACAATAGCTATGAAAGATAATTAAATACTCAGAAATAAATTTAACCAACAGGGTAAAAGATCTCTCCAGTGAAAACTATAAAAAATTGATAACAGAAACTGAAAAAGATACAAATAAATGGAGTGATAAACTGTATACAGAGATTAGAAGAATATATTTAATATGTCCATATTACCCAAAGCAATCTACAGATTACAATGCAATCCCATTTGTATGAGTCACAGTACCAAAAAAACCCAAAGAACAAACCAAAAAAAAACAATGCAATCCCTAACAAAATTCCAATGACATTCTCCACAGTAATAGAAAAAAAGAATCCTAAAATTCATACAGAGCCACAAAGGATCCCAAATAGGTGAAGCAACCTTGAGCAAAAAGAACAAAGCTGGATGCATTATACTATTTGACTTCAAAATCTACTACAAAGCTAAAGTAACCAAAACAGCACAAGATCAGCGTAAAAATAGACATATAGACCAATGGGATAGAGATAACAGAAATAATTCCACATATTTAGAGCCAACTGACATTCAACAAAGGTACCAAGAACAGACAATGGGGAAAGCACAGTTTCTTCAAATAAATGTTTTGGAAAAACTAGATATCCACAACAGGCAGAAGAATGAAATTAGACTTTTACCTCACAGTAACATACATAAAAATAAACTAAAAATGGATTAAAGACTTAAATTACTAGAATAAAACAAAGGAGAACAAATTCATGACACTGGTCTGGGCAATGATTTTTTGGATATGACCCCAAAAGCATAAGAAACAAAAGCAGAATTAGATAAATGGGATTACATCAAACTAAAAAACATCTGCAAAACAAAGGAAACAATCGACAGTATGAAAAGACAACCTACAGAATGGAAGAAAATATTTGCAAATCAGATGTCTCATAACAGATATGCATATATGTGTATGTTTGTATATGTGTATAGATATACATATATAAACATGCATATATGTATATCTATACATACATACATATATACACATATATATGTGAAATTCACACAACTAAATAGCAAAAAAAAAAAAAAAAAAAAAAAAAAAATATAAATAAAAAAAAAAAAAAAAAAAAAAAAAAAAAAAAAAAAAAAAAAAAAAAAAAAAAAAAAAAAAAAAAAAAAAAAAAAAAAAAAGACACACCCAATTTCTAAAAGAACAGAGGACCTAAATAGACATTTCTCAAAAGAATACATGCAAATGACTAACAGGTATATGCAAAGGTACTCAACATCACTAATCATAAGGGAAATGGAAATCAAAACCACAATAAGACATCATCTCACACCTGTTAAAATGGCTATTATCAAAAAGCAAAAGTAAGTGTTCGCAAAAATGTGGAGAAAAGAGAACCCTTGCACACTCTTATTAGAAACACAAATTGGTACAGCCATTGTGGAAAACAGCATGGTGGTTCCACAAAAAATTAAAAATAGAACTACCATATAATCTAGCAATCTTACTAATGCATATATCTCCAAAGGAAATGAAATCAGTATGTCAAAGAGACAACTGGACTCCCATGTGCACTGTAGCATCATTCACAATAGCCAAGATATGGAATCAACCAGTGTCCACTGAAAGATGAACAGATAAACAAAATGTGATTTATCTAAACAATTGATTATTATTCAGTCATAAAAAGGAATGAAATACTGACAACTGCTACAACATATATCAATGCAGATGAAAAAATATGCTCAAATAACATTATGCTAAGTGAAAGAAGCCAGACACAAAAAGACATTTTGTATGATTCCATTTATGAGTTATGCAAAATAGGTAAAGCCATAGAGATACAGATTAGTGGCTGCCAGTGGGTAGGGAAAGGGAAGAGCAGAGAGTGACTGTTTAATGGGTATAATATTTCCTCTTGGATGATGAAAATGTTTAAAAACTAGATAGAGGGATGGTGGACCAAAATTGTGAATATGCTAAAATGTCACTGAATTGTACACGTTTAAATAGTTAATTGCATGTTATGTGAATTTTACCTTAGTTTTAAAAATGAGGGCTTTTTTAATTTTTTTTTGACCCCTGAACTTTATATTGGCCTCCTGCTCCCCAAAGGGTCCCCTGCTTCCATTGGCTTAATGTCTCAGAACTTTGGTGTCATGGGTCTCAGGCACCACTTTGCCATCCACTATCCAGTGGGTGGTGGTCTTTTGGATGCTTTGCATGGAGTTAAAGCTGTCCAGGGCATCACCAAGACTGAAGTCCTCGCCATCTTCCAGCAGGAGGTGGTAGGTGGCGAGTTTGACCTTGATGTTCAACAGGGCCTCTACTGGACCTGGCGCTGTCCATCTGCCCAGGTCTGTGCCAGCTGTGACTCCAGGTGCAGCAGGATCCCATTTGAGCTGCTCTATCTGCAGGGTGTAGCAGGCCTCAGCCTCCCTCAGGCTGTTCTCCAAGCTGACCTTCAGATTGCTCATGGAGTCCAGGTCCATATCCAAGAACTGGACTGTATGTTTCAGCTCCATGAACGTCATCTCAGCAGCTCCAACTTTGGCGGACTGCGTGTTGACCACTATGAAGCTCTCCTCAACCTGCTAAGACCAGTGCTTGTCCAGCTCCTCTCAGCTCTTCCAAGCCAGCTGGTCATATTGGGCCCAGATGTCTGCCATGATCTTTGTGAGGTCCTGAAATTTGGGGACATCTACCTCCACAGTCAGCCCAGAGCTGGCAACCTGGGCTTGCAGGCCTTTGACTTCCTCTTCGTGGTTCTTCTTCATGAAGAGCAGCTCCTCCTTGAGAGCCTCGACCTCTGTCTCCAGCTGCAGCCAAGTGACACTGGTGTCATCAACGACCTTGCGGAGCCCATGGATGTTGCTCTCTACAGGCTGGTGCATGGCCAGCTCTGTCTCATACTTGACTCTAAAGTTACCAGCAGCAAGACAGGCATTGTCAATCTGTAGGACAATGCAAGCATCGTCCACAGTATTTGCGAAGATCTGAGCCCTCAGGTCCTCAGTGGTCTTGATGTAATGGCTCCAATCTCTGACCTGGGGTCCCTTCTTCTCCAGGTGCTCCCAGATTTTGCTCTCCAGCCTCCAATTCCCAGTCTCCTCATTCTGTCCAGTAGGAGGCCAGCTGGTTGTTCAGGCTTTGCATGGTCTCATTCCCACCAAACCCCTGGCCTTCCCCATGGCCAGGCCTCCGGACCCCATGCCACCCCAAAGCTAGTGGATAGGACACAGAGATGTGGGAATCAGAGCCCCCGGTGCCTGCATAGACACTAGCCACGCTGCTGACTGGCTGAGTGCCATAGCTGGGTGCCTGGATGGAGAAGGTGGAGCGAATGGTGAAGCTCATGCTGCCCAGGGAGGAGAGTGAGAGGACAGGACTCAGGCTTTGCCGACGACCAAAAGTGAGTTGTTTTTATGTTTCAGTTAATGGGCTAACTAGACAGAATAATGTCACAGTTACAAGTACATCTTAAAGTCAGATAGTCTGGACTCAGATCTCAGCTTTCTTACTTTGAACTGAGTGAGCCTAGCAAGTGATTATGCTCTCTGTGTCTCAGTTTCTCATCCTTAAAACCAAGTTAATAAGAGTATTCATAGGATTGTAAGACTTAAATAAGTTAACACATTTGAAATACTTGAAATGTTCTTAGCATATAGTAAGCAGTAAATAAATATTAGCTAAAAATAACTTATGTTTATGACAATCAAAGAAAAAAATAGTTTCACACAGAAGAAAGACTGGGTATTCTAAGATGCTTTTTTCAAAGATAATAAAAATTAGGAAATTTACTATTAATACACCCTACCATAAAAGCACATAATACAAGGATTTAAAGTAAACATCGGTCATTTAGCTCTAGTTCCAATAAAAAGAGTATTGAGCACAGAGCCAAATGATATGTGCCTTTTGTGAGGTCAGTTACCTCTCAGCAACAACCATGTAGTAAATAGACTACATACCCCCCTATTTCCAAAAAAGTAGTGGTAAGGGGTGCAGCAACAACAAAAAACAAGTCAGAACTGAATAATGTCAAATGAGAAATAGGACACAACATAACAAACATGAAAATTCTAAAATCACATGAGATCATTTGAAACTTCTCATTAGACACTTCAAAACTAATTGAGGCCAGACGCAGTGGCTCACACCTGTAATCCCAGCACTTTGGGAGGCCAAGGTGGGCGAATTACTTGAGGTCAAGAGTTCGAGTCAAGCCTGGCCAACATAGCGAAACCCTGTCTCCACTAAAATACAAAAAAATTAGCCAGGCATGGTGACGCATACCTGTGTTCAACTACTGGGGAGGCTGAGGCAGGAGAATTGTTTGAACCTGGGAGACAGAGGCTGCAGTGAGCTGAGATCATACAACTGCACTCCAGCCTGGGAGACAGAAGGAGACTGTCTCAAAAAATAAAAAATAAAATAATTGAAATAAAATAAAAAACAAAAACAGCAAAGTTATGCTGTCAAATTTAAATGGTTACATAAGTGGCACTAGGGACTATGCAACTTAGGAACCAAATGAACCAAACACTCTTCTGCATCCAGCAGACTCCAGCCTAAGGGTAACAGGTTAGGAATAACCATCACTTCTCCCTGCAACACACACACCTCCTCTGAAGATTGTAAGTAAGGTAGCTATGTAGACAAAAGAAATTGAGTAAGTGCAATTTCTTACCCTCCTCTGCTTCATCATCCTGGGGTGACATTGGACCCCCTCCACTAGTAGGGGTGACTGGTTCCTCCTTGTCAGACTCTCGCTGTAGACTCACCACCTCATATATTGCATCTCCAGCATTGGTATGGCCTTTTCCCTCAGACTGAGAAAGATATAACAATATATTTAAGTACTAGAAGTTTGAAGGAAACACTGAAAGATAGCATTTAAATAGTTCATTCAAAAGAGCTGCAATGAAGAATGGCATGTCACAGGAGGTTCAGAAAACTTTTAAGATGCATTGTCCTTCACAGGATATTCTAAATTTATATTCCTACAGTATTATTTTTAACTAATACAATGAAAGCTACTAATTATTTTGAGAGAACTTAATTTCTCTTCATCAGAAAAATCTGAGCCACCACAGGTTCTAGGACAGACAGATAAGCAAGCGATGCTAGACTCTTAGAACTGACTACCTTACACAAAACTAAAGTATATAGCCCGAAGAATTTTTACAAGTATATACGGTTGGGGAACCACACCCATACCAATATGACTTCCTGTATTATACCCATCCCTGATAGGTAGTCACAGATATATTTGTTATATTTTTTGTTACAGATATATTAGTTATATGTATGAAAAATATATATGTGGGTTACATATGTAAATATATATATGGATTTAATTGCTAATCAAATTATAAATTATACATATATTAGCAAATCAAATCCAGTTATATATGTATACATAAAACAATTTCAAATAAATATATATTCAAATATATTTCAAATCAAATACATATAAACCAAATTACAAATTTTATACAAACACATATAAAACAACACATCACAACCCATAGGGTTTAGTTGGGGAGTGTAAAGCTGGTTGAACACTGGAAAAATCAATCAACAATATCCACTATATTAATAGACCAAAGAAGTAAGACCATATGTTCATATCAATTACTGTCATATCAAACTAAAGGGCACTTGAGAAAAATCAGCATTCATTCATGTTAAAAATGTTCATTAAACTAATAATAATACAAGGAAGCTTCCTCAACCTGATATAGAGTATCTAAGAAAAACCTACACTAACACTATGTTTAAAGGTGAAAGGCTGAATGAGATGGAAAAAGAAGGAAGAATGTCCATTGTCACCACTCTAATTCAACATCCCATGGAAGTCCTGTCCAGTGCATTACAGCAAGAAAAAGTATACAGATTGGAAATAAAACTGTTCTTACTTACAAACAATATAATTGTCTTTCTCAGAAGTTGACAAATGTTTTTTTATAAACAACTCAACTCTGCTGTTGTAGTACGAAATTGTACAATAGTGGTAAAATATTTCATCTGCACTTAGTTTCCTATACAAGCAGAATCTGAACTATTTTGATCGCATATAGAATCTAAAATATTGCAACTAGAAACTGAGTTTCAAATACAGTACATTTTTATTAAAAAACACTTTGTTCCCAATATTCACATATTTTAGATAACTAAACAATCAATCTGTGTTTGTAAAGAAAATTGCCTGGTTCATATTAGCATTCACTACAGCTTAGCAACATGTAAATACATATTAGGAGCTCAATAAATATGGGTTGACTAAGTCACGTTACAAGATTCATCACAGTTATGCAAATGAACTCTAAAACCTTTTCAACATGGCATGCCATTAACAAATATTAAATACAAAGTACAGTATGCTGATATCTCTATAAATTCTCTAAAGTGACAAGTCTCAACACCTGCTATAAATGAGGAAATCAGATCTGAGCCTTTTATATTTTAAACACTAATGCCTAATCCTTAGGGCAGGATTTAGGAATCTGGATTTTTTTTTTTTAAGGGTCACAAGTTATTCTAATACAAAGCTGAATTGAGAACTGTTGCCTAGAAGACCTGCTATTTTCAACAAGAATGTCTATATAAAACACATAACAGAATCAAATATTCTCACTAAGCAGCAGATACATAAAATCACTTCAAAAAAATACATTTCCAAGCAGTTTCTATTTACCTCTGCAGAGGTGACAGTAAAGAACACCAATGCTAATCAGAAGTACGAAATTTAAAAAAAAAATGCCCTCCACAGATTATTTTCCCACAACTTTATAAGTACTCCACGACCTTGTTAATTTTCATCTTTCTGCAATTAGAACACTTATTCTTACTACCCAGTTACTTTTGGTTATTTATTGACTGATCATACTCTGATTTAAATAGGTTTAAACCAACATGCATCTTCAAATGGGAATTGTCCTTTTATTCTTTTTAATTCTAATAGTTGATTAAAAGTTTGTCTCCAACTTACAGGAATGTCAGGCACTCAAAAGCAAAGAAGAAATCTGGAGGAGAGGGCAAGAAAACATTTGATATTTTAATACCAAACCTACATTTAGCATAGATCAAAAAAGTAGCTCTCTTCCCTGTACTGAAAGTCAAGTCACAGAAACATCTGAGAACAACTAACCTCCTGTCCTGGCCTGAAGACTATCCTTTTCTTATAGGCAAGCCTCTTTCCTCCAAACTATCTCTTGTCTGAAAACCAAAAACAGGGAGTTGGCATTTGGAGAACAGATTTAACAAGAGAAAAGTTTCTCCTCCCCCTTAATTCTTCAGGTGAAGTACCACTTCGTGTCTTTTTACCATTACGGCTCTTCTCAATTCATTCTAACTTTCCCTCCTCTCTTGTTTCTTGAGACCTCTCTCTTTTCTGAATCCAAATTCTATTCCAAGCCAGATACAAAAAGCAAGTAAAGTACTTAGAAAAATGCTCAGCACACAGGAAGTGCTACAGACGTGTTATTTCTTGTTATCATTTTGTGCTGTCGATGTTAACACTATAAGGCATGAGTGAGTCTAACCTACAGTACAATATGCAAGTAATGTTCAGGAATAATGAAGCAGAAAAAGTGGCTTCTGTGTTCTAGTCTAGCGCTACTCTGGAAATTCTCCAAAAATAATTACTATGGTAATAATAATAAGGATAGCAAGAATTCAACCCTAACAACAATCCAAGCTTGTCCATTATCTTAGAACTTTTACATTAGCTATTCCTTCCCTGGATCTTCATATTGACAGTGGCAGAAGGCAGACAAATCCTAGGCAGACAGGGGCAGGTCCCCAGTAAAACCCAACCTTCAAGTCAAAAGACAGTTTAAAGCCTGAAAGCCAAGCTACCAGTCAAATCCACAAACTTGACTGAGAATCTGTCTTCCCATTTGGCACACTTTCCACTGACTGATCCCCAGCCTTCACCTATTTCACATATAGCTATGCTTCCCTAATTGACTTTTTACACTGTCATGCCCAACTTTGAGTGGTGCCTTTGTTTTAACCTTTTTGCATACTCACAAACCACTCACCATTCTGAGCCCATAAAAGCCTGGACCCAGCCACAATGGGAGAGAGGCTACCTGACATTGAGTGGAGGCCACCCTGCGTCCCCTCTCTGCTGAGATCTGTTTCGATACTCAATTAAATTATTCTCCACCTTCCTCACTCTTCAATTCTCAACATGATCCTATTCTTCTTGGACATGGGACAGGACCCACCAAAAGTGGGTACACAGAAGGCTGTACACTGCGGCCCTCTGCCCTCTGCTGGCAGAGGACAACTGACCCACACAACAGAAAGCAGCAGTAGGGCTGAGCCAGGCCTGCAGCCACAGACCAAAGTGGGGCAAGGGGCTGATTAGCATGCTGTAACACCCGCTGAGGGGCTTCAGAGTCACGGGCATCACTGCCTAGGCACCACCACATTCCCCTTGTCTGAACGTCAGAGACCACCACTGGAGTGGCTTGAAACATGCCTAGTCCAGCCACAAGCACCACACAAAGCCTACTTCTGTGTCAGCACTTGGAACAATTGGCCACACCCAACACTTGCTCGCTCACACCCACACTACAATCAGGGGCCAAACACAGAGTCACAGTGGCCATGGGATCCATGACCGACTGCAGGCCGGGCACAAACTAGCAGGCCAAGTGAATGGAGCATCTCCTGTGGTGAACCCAGGCCCAGCAAGGCCTGGGGAGGGGCACTGCTAGCCAGAGGTCTCCAACTGGCAAACTGACCAAGAAAAATCCTGTCACTATGGTGAGCTCCTTCTTGTCATTCAGTTCTCAGACATTTATTTATTTATTTGAGACAAAGTCTCACTCTGTCACCCAGACTGGAGTGCAGTGGTGCGATCTTGGCTCACTGTAACCTCTGCCTCCCAGATTCAAACAATTCTCTGCCTCAGCCTCCAGAGTAGTTGGGATTACAGGCACCTGCCACCATGCCCAGCTAATTTTCGTATTTTTAGTAGAGATGGGATTTCACCATCTTGGCCAGGCTGGTCTTGAACTCCACCCACCTTGGTCTCCCAAAGTGCTGGGATTGCAGGCATGAGCTACCACACCCAGCCCAGTTCTCAGACATTTAAATGTCACTAACTCAGACAGGTCTTCCTCCACTTCCCAATCTAAAACATCCACCCACTCATCATATCACTGATATTCCCTACTATTTTATCATTTGTTTGCCTGAATGTCTGTCTCCTCCTTGTAAGCTCCATGAAGCAGGGACCTCAACTGCAGCCTTTACCACTATATCCCCCAATGTCTACAAAAAGTAATTTATCACAGAGTAGACACATAATGTTTATTAAGTGAATAAATAAGTAAATGAGCAAACAGCTCTATATGGTAGATGTTATTATTTCCATTTTATACATGAAGAAGCAGAGACCCAAAGACACAACCATCAAATGGTAGAATGGGGAACTAGCCAGATGTCTAGTATCAGAATCAAATCATTAATATTTTGGCTTACCTTTTGTGTCACTTTAGAGTCTACAAAGTGATAACACAGACATTATCTTATGTGCTAACATATATTCTGCTCTTGATTTCTGCAGGGCCCAGAAAATGACTCAAAAATTTCCTCAAAGATACTTCTTTTAACTATCACTTTGTGTCATTCTACTGTAGTGGTTCCTCCCACAGAATATGCACAATGCTGTGGCGATAAAGAGAAACAACCACAGCATTGTGCATAGCATATTCTCTTCATGTGACATTTATCATATGCTCCCTTGTATAATGGTAATTTTTATAAATTTCCCTATTAATATGAGGTCACACAGATCCTTTGAAGGATTATATTTTAATCATCACATCCTCACTATGGCCACTACCATACCACAGATGCCAGAAATAAGCCTGTACTCTTCGAATTAATATAACTATAACAATCATAGAATTATTTGTGCTAAAAACTTTTAATGTAGCTCGCTAATTCAAATGTCACAGAATTTTAGAAATGAAAAAAACTTCAGTAATACTATTAACCTACATTTTTATTTTAAAATAAGAAAACTAAGGATTAGAAAGATGAAATGACTCCTACTAGGACTTAGTTTTTTATTAGCTATTGAGAACCAGCCTCATCTGACATACTTATTTTATATATAAGTTCAAAACACTTATTTCCTGTCCTAAATACAAATATGTGACACTCATTACATATATAAATTGGTATAGGTGATTCCTTTTAAACAAATGTAAAATACAGTATGTCTTTTCAGGACAGTTACTTCAATAATTAGATACAAATTAATTTTTTAATTATTAGAGTTGAAAAATGTCCACAATAAGCAGCCATATATTTTTCAGAAAATTTGTTCGTGATAACCAAATGTGCTAATAGAAATTATTTAAGACTTACTAATTCTAACATATGCTTTCTATCTCAAGAAATGTCAATCTACATTAAAATATGCCATGCCAGCCTCAAAATGCTTTAGATTTCCTAATCTTATGTAAATAACAGTTTACTATTACCTTGAAAATAAATACCACATAAGCATTTTTCTTTCATAACATTTTTTCTATAATTGCCTCAAATTGTTCTTTGTAGTGTTTTACCTATCTAAAATAAGAATTCAAGAGCCAACCCCCTACATATTTTCACTGCTCTTGACTCAGTCGACCCCTTGAGAATTTAACTGTTTTACAATAAATTAATCGAATCATCTGCTCCTATTTTTCCTGATACTTTCTATTCTCATAGATGTCCAATTATGAAATAAAAAATAAGTTTTGAATTTTCCAAGCTCCTATCTCTATGCATCCACTCCTTCATGCCGAAAATAGCTATAGTGTGATCAGTTTTTCTTACATTCTGGCACCATCACAAAATATAAAACAATTTTATGAAGAACACCACACTTTATGAAGAACTGATTTCAAAATGTTGAATGCATATTATAAGAGTAATACTATAGTTTTAAAAACAAGAATATTCTCTGGACCCAAAGAAAGTTTACCTATGAACCAGAATTTCATCACTAAATATCAATTATATTGGGTATAACAGGGGAAGATAGCCAAGTGTCTTCCGCCCCCACTCCACTCTCATACCTGAATAGAGCTATTTGTCACATACTCTTCACGTACTGATAAGTCTATTGTTTTTGTTACATATTCAACACAGTAAAATAATACAAATCTTTAGATAGTGGGTTAGGCCTGTCTCATGGGCCGTGGTAGTGCTTTCTTGAACTTCACCAAAGAAAAACAAGAGAGAGAAATACTGATATTTAATGAAAAAAATCCCAAGTCACTGTCCTTACCATCTTGCTTTGCTTAAAAAATGGCATACTACTTTTTAAACGCATTGCAAAAGAGTATATGTAAGCAAAGACTCTCTCTGGTTTTCAATTTCAGATTTTTAAATGCTAATTTTTCAGAATCAATCCTATTCTGTACACGTTTTTGATGAAAGCCATAATAAAACCCTATTTTCCCTTCAGTACCTGAAGGACATACTGTTATATTGTTCTGTTTCCTTTGATGCAGGCTTATGATTACAACCATGATGGGGTTTAGGACACACCACTCCAAAATATGGCAACTTGGCATTTGAGTAAACCAGAAGTAGCGAAGTCACTCTCATCTTCCCCTCGCCTCTTTTCCCTTGAAGCAGGTCATAAAATCTAGCCAACCTTCCACAGAAAGCATAAAATTTTCATTCCAGAAGCACCCTTCCTACACTCAAAAGAAACAAACATCCTTATCCTTGAAGCTACAATAATGCCAAGAAGACTCTGAACAAACCTTGCCCCCCATATTTTTGCCATTAGATTATAGATTATGAAGAACAAAGAGATTTTATAATGTTGAACAAATATACTAAAAGTAATACTATAGCCTTAAAAGCAAGAATATTCAGAGAATATTTTTAGAAATTTTACCTAAAGTTTACCTGGAAAATCACCGGAATTTCATCATTAAACACCAATTACATCTAATCACACTTCCACATTACTGTCTACTCTTCATCAAATCTAAGCATAAAAATAGTTTTCCCTGTTTCTTTGTGTTTTCACATATGAAGGTTCCTATTGAGACAGCCAGGTGGCAGGGGATGCCCAGAAAAACTCCAGTCAGAATGTGCACTGGGGTGGAATCTTGAGAAGTTCCTAATGTTTGCAGTGGGAAGAGCCTGGCCTCTCCTCTTCCTGTGTGGAACCTAGAATTCAGACTGCAGGTGGGAAGTGCTTTAGCAGGGACTCTGGCCTAGTGACAGTCCCTGGTTCCCACTTTTCTGCCTTTTCACCCGATAAAACCCTACTTCTCTCACCCTTCAAACCATCTGTAAACTTGGAGTTCCCCATATAACCCCATATAAGCAGAGTGTTCCTTGAACATCAGGATCACACGTTACTGAATTTTACGAGCCAAGAGCCTATTGTCTTAAAAGGGTATGGTTAAGTACAGTGTCAATGTTTCCTATGTTACAAGTCCTTAGATTTTCCTTATAAACTCTTCATATAATATATAACCAATTTAAATAGTGATATCAATAGTCAAGATGGTGCAAGTAAGGAAAAACCAACTGTAAGTAGAATATAATTTTAAAAAAAACTAGTGCTCATGAAGAAAAGTTTTCAGGGAAAAAAAAATCCTAATTTTAGGTATTAGACTACCATAATTTTCCATTTCCCATAAACATTCATGTGTAAGTTTCAGGGTCAAACTGCTTAGATTCAATTCCTGGTCTACCACCTAATAACCTTCCTGTGCGTAAGTACAAATCCAGAAAATGGAGGTAATAATGGCACTTATACTCCAATAGGTTTACTGAAGATTACACAAATTAATCCATGTAAAGTACGTAGAAGAGGGTATGGTATATAGTGAACTAATTAAAAAATAATTAGCAGTGGCTATTACTATTATTTCTTACAGTAATAGTCATAGAAATTATTGATCTACTGAGTAAAGATCACAGAAAAACTTTATTATAGAGCTTGACATAATTGACATTTATAGGATGCTCCACTCAACAACTGTAGAGCACACATCCTTTACAAGTCCGTTTGAAAAATTCACCACAACAGACCATATGCTGAGTCATAAAATAAGTCTAAACAGTTTAAAAGAATTCAAATCATATAGAGTATACTATGTGACCAAAATGAAACTAAATCAGAAGTCAATAGCAAAAAAAAAAAAAAAATTAATAATAACTAGAAAATCTAAAAAAGTTGGAAAATCAAACAATATGCTT
>NW_016107377.1:2696483-2709796 GCF_001604975.1 Cebus imitator
AATACAAAAAATTAGCTGGGCATGGTGGCGCGTGCCTGTAATCCCAGCTACTCAGGAGGCTGAGGCAGGAGAATTGCCTGAACCCGGGAGGCGGAGCTTGCAGTGAGCTGAGATCACGCCATTGCACTCCAGCCTGGGTAACAAGAGCGAAACTCCGTCTAAAAAAAAAAAAAATAATAATAATAATAATAATAATAAATGATCTAATTTTCACATGAAGCTACAAAAAGAAATACAAGTGAAACTAAAGCAGGGAAAATAATGGAACAATAAACAGAAGAGAAAACAGAAAAAAAAAAATAAGAAAATCAAATCTGGCTCCTTGAGGGGAAAAAGTCAATAAGTTGTGGACTTCTACCTAGGCTGATTAAAACAAAGGGAGAAAACAAATAAATTAACCAATGCCAGGAATAAAAGAAGATCCTACAAATCCTACAGATGTTAAAAAAATAAGGCAACATTTTGAGCAATAGGCTAGATAAAATTGAAAAATTCCTTGAAAGACAAATCACCATTTCAAGAAATTTAAATAATAATAAATGGATGGACAGGTGCAGCGGCTCATGCCTATAATCCCAGCACTTTGGAAGGCTGAGGTGGGTGGATCATGAGGTCAGGAGTTCAAGACCAGCCTGACCAATATGGTGAAACCCCATCTCTATTAAAAGTACAAAAATTGCCCTGGCATGGTGGCACATGCCTATAGTCCCACCTACTCGGGAGGCTGAGGCAGGAGAATCACTTGAACCTGAGAGGTGGAGGTTGCAGTGAGCCAAGATCATGCCACTGCACTCCAGCCTGGGCAACAGAGCAAGACTCCGTCTCAAAACAATAAATAAATGCAATAAATCCAATATCTACTAAATAAAGCATATTCATAATTTAAAAAGCTTCCCACAAAGTAAACTACAGGCCCAGATGGTTTCATTGGTGAACTCTATCCAACAACTAAGGAAGAAATAATACAAATCTTATAAAAATTCTCCCAACAAATATAGGAAGAAACAATTTCCAACTCATTTTTTTTTTGGGCACAAGACAAGATGAATACTAAAATCCAACAAAGACATTATAAGAAAACCATAAACGAGTATGTCTGATAAAAATAGACATAAAAATTATTTTAAAAGATATATAAATATAGAGTGATATATAAAAAGAATACCATATGACCAAAGGAGACTTAACCAAAGGAATGCAAGGTTGGCTCAATATTTTAAATATATATATATATAATTCAATATATGGATAAGAAAAAAATGGGGAAAAAACCCAGTAGGTGCAGAAAAACATTTGATAAAGTCCCAACACAGTTCACGGGGGGGGGAACTAAGCACGACAAGAAAAAGAATGTATAGGCATTCAGATTGGAATGATTCAGACGACATGATCATATATAGAGAAAGCATTAAGAATCTAGAAAAGAGCTGGGCAGTGTCTCATGCCTATAATTCCAGCACTTTAAAAGGCTGCAGTGGGAGGTTTGCTTGAGTCCAGGAGTTTAAGACCAGCCTGGGCAACATGGCAAGACCCCATCGCTACAAAAAAATTAAAACCTAGCCAGGTGTGGTGGCATATGCCTGTAATGCCAGCTACTTGGGAGGCTGAAGTGGAAGGATTGCTTGAGCCCAACAGGTAAGGGCTGCAGTGAGCTATAAGTATGACACTGTACTCTTCCCTGGGCAAAAAACCAAAACCTTTTCAAAAAAAAAAAAAAAAAAAATCTAGAAAAGCTTCAAAAACAAGTTAATTTTAGCAAGGTTGCAGGAAATATGGCTAATATACAAAAATCAATAGTTTTTATATATTCTAAAAATAAAAAAATTAAAATTAAAATTTGAAGAATGCAACTTATAGTAATATCAAAAACATGTGTGTTCTGGGGAATTACATCAACAAAATGGCAGAATAGGAGGCCCCAAGCTCTAGAACCCATCACAGAAATACCAACTAGCAACTATCCACATATAAGAACATCTTTGCAACAATTCCAGAAGCACAAAACTTAGAAAAGTTGTATTGGAAGTGTAAGTGGAACAATTTCAATGTGATCATGTTGCCACGACCCCAGGCCAGCACAGTCTCATGCCAAGAGAGATGTGCTGAGTCTATGGTTTTGCCAGCAGACCAAAAAACAGCATAAGGTGAACATCTAGCTTCCCCAATATTCCAGGATGCTTCCCAAAAGGCCAAATTCTGTCTCTTCTTCTACAGAATACTGAGAAATTGTCAGGACAAGACCACATGCAACAAGCACATGTATCTTGGCAAGGCACCACATCCTGCTGACAGCTTCACCTGACAAGGAGTCCAGGCAGCAGCTCCTCCCACCTGCAGAGCAATCCTGGCACCCAGTCTGGCCAGGGAGTATAGTTGGAAGTACTATGTGGCTGGGTTTCCCAGTCAGCTATCCAGTCCAGCTGCAGAGCACAGCTGGCAACCATGCCCAGACAGGGAACCAAGCCAGCAGCCCTAAGTATAACCTGCAGTCATATAACCCACCCAACCAGGGAGCCTAGCCAATAACTACATCAAATAGTGAGGAGCAGCCTCCAGCCCCAACCAAGTAGGGAGTCCAACCAGTAGCCCCACCTGACTGTAACACCATCCAGCTGTAAAGCCTAGCCAACAACCCTGACCAACTGTGGGGCACAACCTGCAGCCCCACCTAACCAGAGGCAATTACAAAGCCCATCCAACAGTCCTACTTGACCTCAGATACCAGTCAGTGGGCCTGCCCAACCATGGAGTTCCACCAAACCTTAGAGCAATGGCAGCAGCCCCACCAGATCAGAGACCCCAGCCTCACTTGCTTGCATATGCTACCAGCTGGCCCATCCAGAAGCCCAGGCTTAGCAGACTAATAAAGGTCCTTCCTTGGCCAAAATGAACATGTAAAGGCTGAAAGAGGTGATCACTTCCTAAATTGTGCAGACACTAATACAATGCTATGCAGATCACAAAGCATCAGGGAAACGTGATACAACTAATGGAAACTAATAAAGCTATAATAACTGACCCTAAATAAATGAAGATATGAAACTAACAATGTATTTAGAATAATCCGTTTAAAAATCAGGGAACTACAAGAAAACACAGACAACTAAACTAATTAGGAAAACAATACATCGAATGGTGATTATTCATGTGTATAAACTTGTCAAAACTCATCAAAATGTACTATTAAATGGGTACATTTAACTGTATGCTAACTACCTCAATAAAGTTGATTTAGAAAAGAACTCTGAATGTGGACTCCAAAGTTTCACATGATCAGGGTCCTGGTTTCCTCTCATCATCAATTATTGTGCTTCCAGTCTTTTTAGTTCTCTGGGCATTTATACTTGCCTTTTTCCCACTTACACCTAATTAATGTCTATTCCTGTTAGATCTCAGGTCAAACAACGTTCTCCAGTTTACTTTCCCAGCTTCTGTTTCCATCCTCTTGTTAAGTGCTCTTTTTGCTCCCAGTAATTGGAAAATGAATGAAAATGAAATGCCATTTGGCCCTGAGTGGACACTAAACAGGAACAAAACAGACCTTCCTACACCCCCAATGCTCACACATAAAGTCCTGCTATATTTGAGAGAAGAAAGCTACCAAGAAAAAATAGTTTGGGAACAGGGCATCTCATCTACTTTGGTATTGCCCCCAGGAGTCTGGTCTAAACCTGTTTGGGTATAGGGCAAGTTCTGGTTTCATTCAATAAGTCCAATACTCTCAGAATGAAAGAAAAGTTCTAGGTGTCTAAATCACTTAAAACTGAAATCAATGCATTCTCTCTTTATTTCTTTAAAGTAGTAATGGCCTAGACCCATGTTTTCAAAGGTAACTTAGAATCACATTAGGTGCTCACCTAATTCCTTCTTTATACCAACGTTCTATAGTTTAGACCAACATCTCCAGTTACCAACAACCATCCCAAACCAACCCACTCTTTGGAGCTGCAGAAAGAAGCTAGTCTGGGCTTACAGCAGCATAGTCTGGTTAAGGTAAGGAGTTGTAGTCTCAGATCTTGCAATAATTACTTGCATGAATTTTAACAATTACTTTAACTTTTCTCTCTCTCTCTCTCCATATATATACACACACACACACACACACACACACACACATATATATATATTTAATGAATAATATATGTAAATGAACTAATATATATTTATATATATATACATGAACTAATGATCTTAGGAACTAATTTTATATATATATATAGAGAGAGAGAAGTTAAAGTAATTGTTAAAATTCCTGTAATTATTGCAAGTAATTATATATACAGATGAACTAATGATCTTAAGAATTAATGATATATATAGATAGATAATAAATATAGATCTAGACATATAGAGAGAGAGACAGACACACAGATAAAAGTACTAGAACTGGGAAAAACCTAACTTTTTCTCATATCTTTATAAGGTACAATTTACATTATAATAATTTATCATCATTAGAATAATGGCAACTCACTTTCTATACAGCTCCTTTATTCATGATTATGCAACTATGAATAATTCTTTGGGTCAAAATGAAGAATTATTGGATAATCATAACGAGTAAGCTATTTAAAAAAAAAAGGAAGGACAGAAGGTTGGGGAGGAAGGAAGAGAGGGAAAAACTCTCATAATAAAATATTAAAAGATGCTCAGGAGACTGAAGTGTGAATATTGCTCATATAACCTTCATTAGCATATGCTATAAAAGCAGTTCACACAGTAATGAAAGGTGAGTCAAGTAACAGCCATAATAATTTTATGAAAGATTTTTTTAAAACCACAATAATTTCCAAGTACATAATATATGAAGACAAAATGAGCCATGGCAAGTTTTTTAATATAAAAATGAGTAAGAGGCTTCTATATTTGTTCCCTGTGCTGATGCCTGCTTTTATCACACAGCAGTTCCCATATTATCATATATGAAGCAGCAAGCATTTTAAAACTTGGGAGAATTGAAGTACTAACAAAAACAGCATATAAAAGATTTTCATTATTCTAACAGAACATTTTTATCCTGATTTTTAAAAACTGACACTATTAGAATTCAAGTTATTTTTCATTGTTATCTGTTTCCTTCACTATAATACAAAAATTACATACTTTACTAACACTAGCTAATTTAAGGATATTATAGAAACCATAATTTTGTTCATTTAATATTAAAATAATTTTATAACCTCACTAAGTCCAACAAGATGTTCATATAAAGCTGTCTAATATTACAGGCAGAAATAACAATAGAAATTAGGTCTTTCTTGGAAACTTTTTCATTAAAATTTTATAAGCCTATGATATTTCTGTGCATTGCCTTTTTAATTTTAAGTAATTGTATGTAAAAGGCAAAAAAGTTATTTTATATGCAGAATCAATATTTCTGTTAAGAAGGTTTATGACATTACAGGTTTCTAGGGAAAAAGTATATAATTATTAAACTAGCTGGGTTTTTTTTAGCTTATATTACCTAGATGTGAATTTTTCAGACACTCTATTGGTTGACTTCAAATATCATTTGATTTCTTTGAGGAATTGTATTGCTTTGCAACTTCAGGAATTATCTTGGCATTAAAGAAGAGGTGTGGAAAGAAAAATGTATGTTACCATATGAAGAGAACAAAAAGGTCCTACCTGTTTCAATCTCATGAAGAAAGTCTCTGTGAAAGTCTTTCTGCTGAAATACCAAAATCGCTCATTTGCAGGGTACACACGGACTACTGTCTCCAGGAGAAAGCGAACAGGCTCTACCACCTCTGTGACTACCATATCCACTGCCACAGTCATGTATACTCGTTTATCTGTAGTAGAAATTTTCAGGGTTTTATGCCAGTTTTATTATTCCTTGATTATTTTAAACAAAGTTTCCTCACTTATGAAAGAATTAAAGTTCTTTACAATTATAGTAACATCTATGTTTATATTTAAATGTTATATTGACATTATGATTAAATAAGTATGCAAGTATTCTAAGCATGTTTCTTAGAAACTAATGATCCTAAGTGTACATTAATAAATTGCCTGACAATTTTTCTTTTTCCATTCCCCAAATTAGATTTTTAATATAAAAATAAATAAAATACAATAGTAAAGGATATCTTTTAGTCTAAAACTATCTGACTTCCCAAAGAACCTCTAGAAAATCACAGAGATTTGTCCCTTCATCTTGTAAAAAAGAAAATAGAAATTACTAGGTTTGTTTAATGAGTTGCATGGGAAGAACTGTCAAAAGAGACACTCGCCTTCTCTGTGTTAAACTTGTATACATAAAATGTGATTGAAAGCTGGGAATGATGGCTCACAACTGCAAAAAACTTTGGGAGGCCAAAGCAGGCAGATTACTTGAATCCAAGAGTTCGAGACCAGCCTGGGCAACATGGCAAAACCCCAACTCTACTAAAAATACAAAAAATTAGCTTGGCATGTTGGTGCACGCCTGTAGTCCCAGCTACTCAGGAGGCTGAGGTGGGAGAATCACCTGAGCTCAGGAAGTTGACACTGTAGTGAGCCGTGACTACACCACTGCACTCCGGCCTGGGCAACCAGAGTGAGACTCAGTCTCAAAAAAACAAAAAAAAAATGTTACTGATATAAATATTTCCATGCTGTATGCTTCAAGAAAAGTCTCCAGAGATTTTTCAGTACCCTCGTTGTTGTAATACATATTTACCCTTAGGAAAAATTAATCAAAGTTTCAAAGAAATAGTCCTGTGTAGTTTTCATATATATATATGAATATACATATAAATATTCATGTATGTGTGTGAGTATATATACACATATATATGAGTCCTGGCCAGTGCTTTTAGACAACAACAGTATGTTTTATCAGCCAAAATTCTAGTTATGATTTGAAATGTTTACTAGGCCACAGCCTTCCTTTAATTAGAATCTAGAATCTTCTAGGCCAGTGTCTATAGGTTTCTTCAGTTTCACTATGACGGGTTGAAACACGAATTTCATTTTATTTACTCTGCTTGATATTCATTGAGGTTTTTGTTTTTTGGTTTTTGTTTTGAGATGGAGTCTCGCTCTGTCGCCCAGGTTGGAGTGCAATGGAGCAATCTTGGCTTACTGCAACTTCCGCCTCCAGGGCTCAAACAATTCTTCTGCCCCAGCCTCCCTCGGAGCTGGGATTATAGGCACCCATCACCACACCCAGCTAATTTTTAACATATTTTTATTAGAGACGGGGTTTCACCATGTTGTCCAGGCTGGTCTTGAACTCCTGACCTCAGGTGACCCGTCCACCTCAGCCTCCCAAAGTGCTGGGGTTACAAGTGTGAGCCACTGCACTTGACCTCATTGAGGTTTTTGAACCAATTGCCTGGTTATTTCATACCATTTTGTAATTTCCTCATTCCTTTATAAATATTTTTAAAACCTATTTGTCTACAAATTTTACTTATCTGTTAAAGGAAAGTCCAAATAACCAAGGCCATTATTAGAAGAAACCCTCAATAGTGTTTTTTAATATTATACAACATTTAGATTCATCAACTACTTCTCTATCAATATCAAATTCAGTAACAATTTTATCACATTCTTACTAAATAGAGTCTTACTAAAAACACCTGCCAATTCAAGAAAAACTAAAATTTGCTAGACATTGTACTTGACCTGGAGAACCTTAGAGAAAGAAGTAAGAATAACACAAGACAGAATGTAACATTCAACTGAATCTTAGTGCAGTGGAAATATCCAAGGCTTTTCATCTCTCAGGGCCTCAACTTCTTCCATTAAAATCAAACTTTATTTGATAACAAATTATCTGACTAATGTGTAATTTCAAGGACATCATTTAGAAATTTTAAAGATCAGGGCAATATTTTTGTGTGGCATATGAAATAATTTTAAATTTAAAACATATACTTTGGATCGGAATAGTATACTATTATATCATTTATTTTAATAAATATAGTTTATTAGTAATAAACTAATAAATTAAAATTTAGTTTATTAGTAATAAATTTTAAATTTATTTTAATTTATTAAAATTTTAATTTATTAATTACTAATTAACAAATAGTTTATTAAAATAAAGTATATAATAGTATATTTTCTTTTATTTGTGGACCAAATGTATATTTTATTGCAAAATAAAATTAAACTAGGTGTTACATTAAAAACATGAAAACTTTTTATAACTTGATATGCAAAATTCTTATATTTTGTTCTTCAAAACTGTCAACTGGCTTATTTCTATTATTTTTGTGGCTTCTTTCTGAACAAGTATAAGAAAGAAGGTTACAGGTATTTGCATGCCTGCCTCCAGAAATAACAAATTGTGGGTGTAAAAATTATTTACTGTTAATAAATGGTAAGTTAAATTTTATATAATCTTTTCTTCTTTTTAGCCCTCATTTTTAGACACCTCAATATGTGATCAAATGCATGTGATTTACATAAATGGTGAATATTCTCTTCAGAAAATGAAAGAATTATCATTATAATGCTCTTTATTAATATATTATATTTTCATGTCAGTATTCATGAATGCTTCTTGTCATTAACCGAAAATCTACTGTGGGTATAAACTAAATAATATAAAATTAATGATAAAACAAACTGATCCATTATATTCTAAATACAAATTAATGGTTGAATGACGGTAAAGTATTTAGGATAGGAATATAACTCATTGGGTAGTTTAAAGGTAGATGATGAAGGAGCAAAAAAACATAGGCAATTAACAGCTATCTGGATAAAGTAAGAACAAGAAAACACAATGGAAAAATGACAAATATAACTAACATTTATATATTCTGTTCAATATTAGATATGATAAATAAAATAAAAAGGTAAAAAGCTAAGAAAAAACTATTTGCTACAATTGAAATCTTTACTATATATTACTAGCATCCCAAAGGCCAAAAGACTGGAGCCAATAATTAATAAATGAAAAACTATTAAGTAACTATAATACAAAAATAGTTAAAATAATAATTTTAAAATATTCAAAATTCCAAAATATTTCCTTTTCATCATATTCTTTAATATTTCTCTATCACTACTCTCCCCAAATGAAATAATTCTATAGTGGTTTATAAAAAACAAAGCCCAAATGCTTTCTCTATAATCTAATAAAATTAATTCAGACCAAGTGCAGTGGCTCACATCTGTAATCTCAGTGCCTTGGGAGGCAAGATCAGTCAAGGCCAAAGGTTCAAGACTAGCCTGGGCAACAAAGCATGACCCATTGCTACAAAAATAAAATTTAAAAATTAGCTATGCATGGTGGCACACACCTGTAGTTCTATTTAACAGCTACTCAGGAGGCTGAGATTGGAGGACTGCTTGAGCCCAAGAGTTTGAGGTTAAGTAAGCTATATAGCATACAGTGAGCCTGTACTCTACCCTGGGCAACAGAGTGAGACCCTGTCTCTTAAAATAATAACAATAACAAAATTCATATATCTTTTGGGGAGGATTCTTTTAAATGTGGAGATTTCCCCCACAGAAGCATAAAGTATAAAAATGAATCTCAAATTCTCAATAAAAAGAATATGTCCACTTTAAACGAGTTCCAAATAAAAAAAAAAAAAAAAAACGACAAAACAACATTGTTCATAATATAAAATGTAAAGCAAATAATTAAGGAACTTTTAAGAAAAGTCACCTTTTGGGGTTTCCTCATTAAGTGCCAGAAATATTGGTGCATTGGGGTTCCACATGCCAGTGATAACATAAGCTCTCCCATCATAGCTCTTTCCCATGGATTCCTATAAAAATTCAAACAATATTTACTGATAAAAGACACATCAAGAAAATCACCACTTTTAATTATACCTACTTTAAGCAATCCAATTTATTAAAATTTGGATTTACATTCAAGCAAAAGCTTTATATTCATTGTAAATTCTTTTCATCCTACAAAAGCATTTCTTTAAATATTAAATTCTTCTACAGCTTTCTTCAAGCACAGTTTCTATTTAAAGACATGTACCCTTGGATAAAAGGTGGCATACACTTACATGGTGAATCACAAAAACATAATATTGTTACAAAGTTATATTTAACTCGATCTTGATGCCAACTGTCCAAATCTCATATACACATAAGGATGCATATAGTTTCCATTAAAACAAGGATATAGAACTAGCTAAAGACAGTTAAAATGAACTAATAGCTAATCCCAGCAGGGAAAGTTAATATTTTTCTTCTAATGTTCTAATTTTTAATAAATTCTTAAAATATTAATTTACTTTATAGCAATTAATACCTTTAAAATTAACACTTTTCTATATGTCAGATATTTGTATATTTTCTTACAATCGTAAATTAGTATCAGGAGACTAATTCTGGTTTGTAAGCAACACCCAAGTTTATTAACTCTCCCTCTACTGTTACACATACTCCCTCTTTCTTCCCTTCTCTCGTTCCTCTTCTTTTCCATTAAGACTTTACCAAGACAGCAACTCCCATAGCGAAAGCAAGGCTACTTGTAGCTTGTGTATATGTGTGTGGAGAGAGGAGGGGTAGAGGTTGTCCTATGAAAGAACAACACACATCATACAAGTATTTCCATATGCAAATGAACAGTATCTACAATGTTTCAATTTTTGTAGCAATTTCCTCACATTACGAATAGAGACTGTTGAAAGGGTCAGACTAAAACAAAGAAAAACTTTTCTTTTTTCATTATTGCCCATTCACAGATGAATCCCCTATAAAATTGTGTCAGTCATTGGGTAATTACTATGTATATTTTTCTAGTGTATTACTAATATTTCACTAATCAGATTGTGTAGCTTGAGTGCAGGGACCATGCATTGCAGAGATGAAATACACTCAAGGTCATTTGTAAACCAAACCAACTCAGCAGCCCCAACACACTCATAAGTTAATGGTCTCTCTCCCCCTTCTACACACACACACACACACACATACGCACACAGACATACACACCTCAGCAGCCCCAACACACTCATAAGTTAATGGTGTCTCTCCCCCCTCTATACACACACATACTCACACACACAAAACCAACTCAGCAGCCGCAACACACTCATATGTTAGTCTCTTTCTCCCCTCTACACACAACACACACACACACACACACACACACACACACACAGAGACAGGTACACAGGCCACTATCCTCCATCTCTACTCCCTAATTAGGGCGCCCATTTGGAACAGGAATGGGCATCTGACCCAAATAAAATTCAATCCCCTTCAAGATCAGAGCTTGTGCTGTGCTTTAGTGCTCAGAATCTCTTTCAATTAACAAATACCAAAGAAAGAGGGCAGTCACTAGTGGAAGCTAAAAGGTTTTCATGAGAAGTCAAGCCATGATAAGCCACATATAAGACAAAGTTATAAGATAACAAATATGAAGTAGGGAAAAAATATATAAAGAACAACACAGTATTAGAAAACTGTTAAGTGGTAAGAGAAATGGAGAAAACAAACATAAAAAATCCTTTAAAATTATAAATCATGCAGACAAAAAACAAAGGCAGATTATGAAAGACAGAAAGAGAGGGAGGGAGCAAGTATAAGACAAAATAGCAGAAAACATCATACATGTAAAACTGTTTCATCAAACTCTTACTTTTGTTTTTTTGTACAGTATAAGTATGCTAGATCACAATATAAAATGTATTTTTAACTGTGGGTACAGCTACTGGTCTAGTGTTAATATATGGCTAATTATAAAGACCCATGAACTTTCTGAGGAATCTCTAGGACTTTAAAATTTTAAATTGTGTTCCAATTCCAAGAAACCTGGTTCTACTGAGTTTTCTGCTTTTCTTAGTACCTTGCTGCTATGCTTTTCCCAGGTATCAATGACTGTGGATCAAAAATTATCATTTTTGGCTGGGTGCAGTGGCTCAGGCCTGTAATCTCAGCACGTTGGGAGGCCGACGCAGGTGGATCACCTGAGGTCAGGAGCTCCAGACCAGCCTGGCCAATGTGGCGAAACCTCATCTCTACAAAAAATAAAAAAATTAGCCAGGCATGGTAGCACACACCTGTAATCCCAACTACTAGGGAGACTGAGGCAGGATAATAGCTTGAACCCAGGAGGCAGAGGTTGCAGTGAACCAAGATCACACCACTGCACTCCAGCCTGGGCAATATAGAAAGATTCTCTGTCTCAAAAAAATAAAAAATAAAATCTCATTTTCTCATTCCTATACTATAAGTACCTTTACCAAAAATATTCTCATTATAGGAAAAATATGGAATATCTGTTACTTTTACTCTCCCCAAAAAAACTAATTTTGTGTGTACACACACAAACACACACACACAGAGTCACCTGTTGCTTAATGATAGGGATATATTCTAAGGTATGTGCTATTAAGTGATTTCTTTGTGCAAAAATACCATACTTACAAAAATCTAGATGGTATAGGGGCTACGCACCTAGCCTGTTGCTTCAAGGCTACAAACTTGTACAGCATGTTACTGTACCAAGCACTGTAGCAATTGTAATACCAAATTATTTGTGTACCTAAGCACAGAAAAGGTATGGTAAAAATACATTATAATCTTACGGGACCACCTTCAAAGTATGGGTCCATCATTCACAGAAATATCCTTACTCAGCATGTGATTGTTATATAAACGTAATCTGGCTATTTCACTGAAAAATATATCTTCATTTATAAATAGGACTTTCCTTTCCTTTCATGAAGCTCACATGCTATTTGGGAGTGTCATAGAGGAAGCAAAAGTATTAATATCTTGTTCTAGAGGACAGAATTAAGGCTAATTAGACAAAGTTACAAGAACTATGATTTCAGGTGATTATAAAAAATAACTTTGTAATAACCAGAACTGTCCTTTAGACTTTAACATAAGGTAATGAGTTTCTTTTCATTAAAAGTAGTCTAGCTGAGGGTCAATGTCCACTATGAAGATTAACAACACTGGGTAATAACAAATCACAACTGTTAACCATTGCAAATACAAACCCTCCTATTTGCCCAACTACCTGTTGCAAGTAAGCCCCTTCTCTGTCTAAGAGCATGAATGCTGACAACTCTTTTGATTTAGATACGAACTCAAAGGTGGGGAGGACTCTTCTGCAAGTTAGAGAGACATGGTGAAGGAGCCTCAGAAGTTTATACCAGTCCTATAATTCTATAATCCGAATTTAGGTTTTATGGACAAATCCCTGCAGTAATTCATCTTAATCTTTTCAACTCTGAAAGACCATGATTAATTAGGACCTAGGATCTTAAAAATTTTTAATACCTCAATCCTCCTAACCTACTTTCTCAAGGAATTTTCAGGGCTCCAAAATGCTAATGGCTTGCCTTAGGTAAAATCACTTTCATTACTGAGATGTGGTTAAAAATATATAT
>NW_016107377.1:2709845-2766263 GCF_001604975.1 Cebus imitator
TTATGTTTTAATACACAATTCAACTGGTTGTCTTTACCTGACCAACTCAGGCAGTACTTCCTCTGTATTTCTGTGGCCTGTTGTACCTCCAGATACTGAAAAGCTTTGTTTTCCACAAGACCATGAACCCACTGATGGTAAGAGCTATATTTTACTCATATGCATAACCTCTGCCTTCACTTAACACTTAGCACATAAACAGGTGCACAAAAGCCTGAATGAACCATTCCTGTACTGCTATAAAAGCAGTATTGATATTACCATGAAATTACTTAAAAAAAAAAAAAAAAGTGACCTAATTAGTAATGTTTAACCTGACATTTGCAAAACACAGCTGAAAAGAAGAAAGCATGTAGTGCTTATTATCACTAGCTATAAAAAATCTCAGTTCATTAAGAAACTTTATACATACTGTAAGATGATTATTTTCCTATAACATTTCTAAATCACAAATTAAATGTTTTCATTAACTTCAATATTAGAAGGTATTTCTATTTGAAAGTTAAAACAGCTTGCTACTGTTACACTAAATATTGACGGTTGAATATACATTAATCTTTAAGGACATTCCTTAAATAAATATCACTCCTAGAATAAATGTACTTTGCTAAAGACAGGTAATTAAGAAGAAATTCAGAAAGGGAAATGCTTTAAAGAAAACAAAAGTACCCATCACAATACTCAAATTAACAGCAGTGCATTAAAATAAACGAAAGCCTCCATATTCACTCTGAAGATGCTTGTTATAATCATGTACTTGTTACTCCAGGCTCAAAGAAAAGACATCGAAGGAGCCAAAAAAATAAATGGACATGGTCATAACACAATCCTTTTATTTGCTTTCAACTTGGATATGACTGTTTTGGTGGAAATTGTACTAAATTCCTCTTTCACAAGAAATTCTAACTTTGCATTTCCAAATTTAATTATTACTATCACACAGCTGCAAGAAATAATTTTGACAAGATGACAAAAATTTGTAAATAGAAAATACTTGTAAAATATAAAATAACTATCATCTATACTTGGTTAAGGTGCTTAAGATTATCATTACCATATCCAGTAAATGCATGTCACTGTTCTTCACGTTTCGACCTGGGCTTAATAACATTCCAAAACATCTGAAAATATTGGGGGGAAAAAAAAGCAGAAATAAGGTATCAAGAATATGTAGAAGCCCAGTGAGCAAAAAGCCTTTTTACGATAACTATACAATCTAAGCTCTGTATTTACAAAAAGCTGTAATTTTTTTTTCTAAGAACACCAGGAATAAGTATTTATGAAGATACATAAGAAAATCACACAGAAATAAGTTATCAAAATTTCCAGATTTTTATTTGCATGTAAAAGATTACCAAGGATGAGAAACTTCCATAAAAGTGACCATAAATTGTTGACTGAAAGAAAATACGGTACTGAGATACAAATTAGTTTCTAGGGAGATAAGAGATTTTATTTGCCTTAAAGTTATTTCACACATATAGGTCAAAATCCATTAACCCAGTTAAACCAAAAAGAAGGTTTTTAAAAATAAGAAGATGACACTATACTCTCTCTACATCAAACCAGATTAAAAGAAAGCAAACTATTACCCTGGCCCTCCACAATCATCTTCACTAAGTGGCATATTAATACTATATCCTCAGTTTTAAAAAAAAGTTATACAAACTTTATTACTAAATATGTTATTATATTAGTTAAGATATATCCAAAATCCTATTAATGTACTGTTAACTATTTAATATTGCTCTGTGCTTCTTGATGCTAGAGAAGCTTTAGAAATCCCATCAACATTACTACTTTATTTGTAAAGAATTTGCATAAGCTTTAAAATTCAGCTAAATCTAATATTTCTATGTTTGTTAGGATATTATTAACTCCACTTTACATGTAAGCAAAGTCCAGAGAAGTTAAGCAATTTAGCCAAATTTATATTGCTATATTATAGGTCTCGTAATTTGAGAAGCAACGTGATCTGTCCACACAAGTCTTCCTCTGCTAACAACACATACCCACACGTATAAGAATGTTTTTATTGTAGCTTCCCCAAATTTCAAGATATGCTATGTAACAATTCATAGAAAAGCGTAAAGAATATGACATTAAATATAAGATTTTTTTCAATTTCAAAGTATTGGCAGCTAACCAGTCAATTGTTATTCTGATCCTTGTTGTTTTTCAAAGGTTTACTTTCTTAGTAGCATGGCTAATGCTTACGTGAACAAGATTACGGGTCCTGTCCAAATGTAAGCTGGGTAAGAAGTAAATATATACTTCCTAAAAATGCTTGAGGATGACTTACTCAAGGCTTCCTTTTGGCACCCAAAAATGATAAGGTACATAACAAAGTTAAGTTGGTAAGCAATGAGGATAGCTTTTTAAAAATTTATTTATTATACTTTAAGTTCTGGGGTACATGTGCAGATCGTGCAGGTTTGTTAACACAGGTATACACATGCCATGGTGGTGGTTTGCTGCATTCATCGCCCTGTCATCTACATTAGGTATTTCTTCTAATGCTATCCCTCCCCAATCCTCCAACCCCCTGCTATTCCTCCCCTAGCTCCCCATCCCCCAGGCCCCGGTGTGTGATGTTCCCCTCCCTGTGTCCACGTGTTCTCATTGTTCTACATCCACTTAAGAGTGAGAATATGCGGTGTTTGGTTTTCTGTTCTTGTGTCAGTCTGCTGAGAATGATGGTTTCCAGTTTATACAGTGAACAAAATATAATCTACAGGAGAAATAATTATACTCTAGTATTCATAATTTCAATTATATACTGCTATGATCCCTCTCCTATGAATTCTTATAATAAACACCGTCTACACAAATTAAATGATAATTAATCATGCAATTCACTGTACTATTTCTTATACTACTGCCCTAAATTTTTGCTAAGGAAGAATAAAAATATTTAATTCTTTTTTAGAAATAAAATTTGTTCTCTCTAAAAAGTTAGGTCAATGAGAACAGATTTATTTCACACATCCCTACTTACTTTGCTTCAGCTTGCATCTCTAATGGTTTTCTGATTTAAGAACAATGTTCTATATTATAGGGTTTAAATTATAAACCCATTATATAGTCACTACAGTAAGTTAACAAATACCAAAGTATGGAAAGAAAAAATAATTTCTCCCTTCTCTCAACCTCCTTAGGAAACAATGTTAACAGTTTGGAATGTATACTCTCTACCTTTCTTTTTCTTCTTTCTGAAATTTTAAAGGATTTTTTGTTTGTTTTTTAAGGCAGAAAAGGATTTTTTGCTTTTGTTTTTTTAATTTTTATTTTTATAGATGTACAGAGTACAAATGCAGATTTCTTACATGTATATATTAAGTAGTGTTAAAGTCTGTCTGGGCTTTTAGAGTACCCATCACCCAAAGACTGAACATTTTAACCAATAGGTAATCTTCCAATCTTCACCCCCCTCTCCCATCCTCCTACCGTTTATAATCTCTAATGGCTGTAATAAAATATAAAGTTTTATGCCATTTTGCTTCTCAAGCACTTTCAGGTGAATGATAAAATAGATGAAATTTCACATTTTCTTAGCATAATATTTCTGTATTACATTGTACTGCAAAATGAGACTTAGAGGTCTGGATTTTTCTTAAGTAGAAATACTCATCACCTTATTTCGATGATCTTTAATGTACTAATCTTTTCCTGGCTTGCAAAAAAAAAAAAAAAAAAAGAAAACAACAACAACAAAAAAAACAACCTGCCACCAGCCAGCGTGACCTTAGAGAAAGCACCTAACCCCCTGAGACTCTGCTCCCTCTTCCAGCGAACAGAAAAGGTATAATACATGAACTTTAAGCACTTAAATTACATAATTTTTTTTCTGTCAAGCTGTATTAGTCATTTTCAAAATTATACTTCATTAAAGCTCATCAAGATTCCTATGGAGGCCAGTATTATAATGTGTCAGAAATCCGATAGATATTATTAGTAACACAAACACCTAATGGGAGTATTAAGTGTTGCATTGGGGAGTTCAAAGCATTCAATGGTCTCTTACTAACTCGGTAAATAAGGTAGAAAGCAAATTGCTATCTAATCTATTTTCTCAAGAAGTTTACAGTACAGTAGGGGGGAAAATAAGAGGCCATTAGAATGATATCGTTAGTTCTAAAATACCTGGAAGTACAAAATATTAACAAAGCACAGAAGAGACATCCAACATAATTTATAATATAGTGAATAGCTGACCTCACTCGAAATTTGAAATCAACCTCTTGAGAATAAACTGATGATGCTATTATATCAATTATTATCATAATAGCAGATATTGTTTATTGAATGTCTTAACTTTAAGCCAGGCACTATTCTACTGTTGCATTTACATTTAAAGCAACCCCCATATAACAAATTATAAAACTGATTTTCAAAAAGAACTACTTTGTCCAAAGCCACATTGCTACTAAGTTATAGGACTGGGATTCAAGCACATGTCTATCACTACAAAACTGTATGGTGTTTTATACTACAGCCTGCCAAGGGCTATCAGTAAAAGACTATAAACTCCCTGAGTGGCCCTGGGCAAATCACAAACCTCAAAGTCTCACTTTCCACATTTCTGAAGTACAAATACTTGCTTCCATGTTCATTATGTTAATGTAAAGTTGAGATGAAAAAACTCATGGTGAAAGTGCACTGTAAACTACAAAGTAGTTGACAATTATAAATCATTATTACAATTACCATTATCATTAAGAAGAGAAAGCTCTGCCTTTCATAATAGTACTTACGCGTGAGTGTTTACTCAGTAAGTAGCTTTTAACACCAAGTTAACCTCCAGAACAAATACCAAAAACTCCATATCACTAATACGGCTTTAGACTTAATTGCAGGAAAAAGTGAGAAAAAGTGAGAAAAACAGATGTTATATTAATGTCCTGCACTATGAAACTATATTTTTAAAACTTTTACCTTTAGTCTATCAAATCATTAGGAATTCTACATATCTCCATGAAGACAAAAATTGAAGGTAGGGAAGGAGAGAAAGAGGAAAAGAATGCTGTCTCTTGCTGTACTAAACTGTTATTATTAAAAATGAAAAAGTGACAGCATAATAGAAAGGGGTAAACAGAATTGCAAATAAGAAAATATAGAATGCAGTCATAGTTTTTCAAAACACTATGAAAAACACTAAAACTAAATATTTCATAAAAGTTAGAAACTCATTCAGTCTCCCCAAAGGGGCCAAAGCAAAAAGATAATTGGGCAAATCTATTATGTCAATGAGACTGTTAATCCCTTAATACAAGACTGAAGCACAGAAAGACACACAGGCATTTGTCACTACGTACGGTGGTGTGGCACCATAAAAATACCCATATAAGCTAAATCTGTATATAAAAGATCATATTATCAATGGGAAAAATGATGATTCTTCAGTGACCTTTAAAAATTTTTGTCTAAACTTCGAAAACTCTTATTTTCAGTTACAAATGTATAGGAAAAATCTTAAAAAGTAAAACTATTATTTATTTAGCACTTCATCGTTTGAAGCACAAAAATTATTTTAATTATTTGAAAAAACTTACTGAGAATATATTGAACAGTGCTTGCTGCCTTCTCATATAATTTACAATACAAAATATCTTTTCCATGCTTTGGCAAACTGCCATATTACTTTCTAACTTTAGATTAGCTTCTAAACTTTATCCTTTGCATGTTCAATGTTGTGAAATGTCTCCAAGAGATCCTTTAATGTGAAAAAGTTGCCAGAGTCACTTTCCCTGGAACATTCATCCTTTTCATCACAACTGCTTTCCATATTTACATTGGTAAGTTCATCTTCACAAAGTTCCTCTGGCTGCATATCTAGAGTCCACTGAATAGCAATAGTGTAAACACTCCTACAGACAGCTATTTCTTCTATATCTCCATACATGTCCTATTTAGATCCTGCAAAGTTACTTCCATAGCAAAGTAAAAGTTTTGCTATACTACACACATACTATTCATTGTTGCTCGCTGAAATGATGCTTTCAATTGCATGCTTTATGTCATATTTCTCCCAAAATTGAGAAAAAGAAATTGCATAATCTATAGTCTCCTTATAATTACTATTTCCTTTCAATGTGGCATCTAACTTCAATACTTTGACTTACATGCTAGCAAAACTGACTGGAATTTTTTTTATTACAGTCTTCAATCCAAAGCAGAAGTATATGCTCTAGTCAAACCATAAGCAGCTTTCTGTTCCTAGTGAAACTTAAAACTAAAGGACGCTGGAGTGATTTTATCATTTTTTAAAATTCACAGGCTTTTTCAATATGGTTCACATCTCAGCTTTACACAGGCCTAGGTCTCATCCTGTCTTCATTTCGCTGTTGCCATTTTCGAATCTTCTAAGACTGTGCATCTTCCAAAATTACATGCAATTTCACTTTCAGCATTATGACTTTTCAATTCCTTATAGCACTGTTAACGTTCGTTGGCCAATTTCCTCTTTGGATTATCCATTTTCGTAAAATGTCAAATGGATTTATTACTGGGAGACAAAGAGGTAACACATACTTTGCTATCTCTAAGTAAAGTGAATAACAGATACACTGTGACCAATCACCAACAGACTTTGAAAGAACTGACATGGGCCAGGTACAGTGGTTCACACCTATAATGCCAGCACTTTGGGAGGCTGAGGCAGGCATATCAGCTGAATTCGGGAGTTTGAGACAGGCCTGACCAACATGGAGAAACCCCATCTCTACTAAACATACAAAATTAGCCAGGCGAGGTGACAAATGCCTGTAATCCCAGCTACTCCAGAGGCTGAGCCAGGACAATTGCTTGAACCTGGGAGGCAGACTTTGCAGTGAGCTGAGATCGCGCCACTGCACTCCAGCCTAGGCAACAAGAGAGAAGCTCCGTCTCAAAAAAAAAAAAAAAAAAGAAGTGACATGATTTGTTCCTAAGTATGTATGTATATAGTGGTCTGTGGGCCGAAGAGCTAACAGCAGAGTTTGTACTTTATGCAATTACTCTGTTAATATACTTCCATAACAGAAATTTGAACCACGTGGCTGGGAGACTAGTGTTATAACTAAACCATGGTAAGAGAAAATAATGTATACCATAACTACAAAGCAAGGACTGGCTGTATATACATATAGGTTCTAAAGAACTCTAGCCAAGATTTTGCCTTCTGAAGGTGGCAGTCTACTCTGATTTTGCAGGTTACTTATTCCTGATTATCACTCACAAAACATCAATAGTCTCAAAATCTTACCTGTGGTTGTTGTAATAGTACCACTAATAGTAATAATAGCATGCACTTAATAAGCATTATTAGGAACACTTTACAGTTATTAGCTAATCTTCTCCCAACAATCTTAAGAGGTAAGTTTTATTCACAATTTACAAATTGGAAACTGAAGCACTGAGAAATTAAATAACTTGACCAAGATCACTGTAGAGCCAAGATTCAAACCCAGATGAGGGTATTCCATAGCTATTTATCCTAAAAATTTCACTTCACTAACTTCAGTGATATTAGTAATAGGAAGAAGGAGTCTCTCCAGTAGGATTTATACTTACCAGCAAGAGAGATTTTTTAATTGGTTACTCTTTTCATTCATTAGGTAGGAAATTGTTTTATCTATCTATCTATCTATCTATCTATCTATCTATCTATCTATCCATCCATCTATTTATCTATCTATCTGTCTGTCTATCTTGGATTTCCTATAAGGCTAGCACAAATCACCAAGGAAAAAAAAAATAACCTAAAATAGATGCTTAGGACTGCCACAGAGCTTCTACCAGTATAGAGAATTGAAAATACAGAAAGCCTATAAAAGAATTTTTTAGGTCAATGATTTTTAAATTTTTAATTGAATAAATTTTGGAAAAAAAAATAACTCCCTGCCATCCTTAACAATAATGTTCCCAATTAATTGTCACATTAATAAAGGGTCAAAATTTAAAATGCAGAATGATAACTCGAATATGAGTGCTTGCTCTCTCTCTCTCTCTCTTTCTTTCTTTCTTTTTATAAGACAGGCTCCGGCTCTGTTACCCAGGCTGGAGTACAGTGGCACAACCTCAGCTCACAGCAACCTCTACCTCCTGATGCAAGCCATCTTCCCACCAAATATGAGTACTTTTACCCTCTTCAAACACAAAATGAGAGCTCAGCTACAGTCGTATTTTAAAATATATTAAAAATGATTATAATAAGAAAACCAATAAATTTCAAATTCTGACATGGCTTAATCCCTGCTTAAAACATTTAAAATCAATTATTTTATTTTTCCATTAAGTAAGAATAATATAGGACATTTAGATAATGATACATTATTTGGGCTTTTGCATATACTAGGTATATGCATCAAAATAAACAGGTGCTAATGTAGTAGTATTTTTGCAATTGAATATATTTGTAAACACAATTCAAAAACATCTAGAAACATAAAGAAAAGGAGTATCTTCCCCTGTATAGCTACAGCTAATTACCAAAAGTCCATTTTTCTTCACCAAGGCTGATTTTACAGTCTAGTTATTCCTGATATCACTCACAAAACACATGTAGATAGGTTGAACCAAACATGAGCAAAAAATGATTAATTCAATTTTATGAGAAAATTTACAGCAAAAGCAACTATATTACCTTTGATAAAATAAGAATACTAGTGATTCCACTTGGAGTTCCTGTTTCTTTTTCTCTCAATTGTCATTTCTTTGTTGATCTAATTTTTTTCTTTTATCTACAATCTACATTTTCTCCCATTTCTATTCGTGTATTTTTCTTTAATCCCTTTCCTCTAGTTGTATCTTTTTTTACATAGTTGGAAGTAGAATTAATATGATTTAATGAAGAATTAGATGTAGAGTAAGAGAAAAAGGAGTTGAAAATTCCAGGTTTCTCATCCACAGTAACTGCAAAGATCAAGTTACAAATTAATAAGACTGTGAGAAATTACAGGAGGAACAAGTTTGGGACAATGTCAAACTTAATTCTTTAGCTTGATTTTTTAACACATTAACTTTGAGATGGCACATGAAGATCTCAAGTTGTTGAATATATAAGTTTGGAGACCACAGGTCAGAGATAAACATTTGGAATCATCCATTTATAGATCTATTTAGAGTCATGAGGCTGGATGGGCTAATCTAACAAGCAAGTGTGGTAGAAGAAAGGCTGCTCAAGCAATGTCTTTGAGAAGGCAAAACGGAATAAAATATAGTATACAAGCAGAAAATTAGCCTTAAAAGCATGGACATTTAATGTTATAAAAAAATTAAGTTACCTGCAGCACAGTGGAATAATGAAATAATTCACCTATATAAAACTTTAAAAAGGAAATAAAAATTTTTTAAATAACAAGGAAATAAAAATTTTTAAATAACAAGGAAATAAAAAGAATGAGTAAATTTATTAAAATATACTGAAAATTGTTAAAATCAAATATTTAAAGCAACAAATACAAAATTTCACCTATAATACATATTTAAGTTTTAATTAATTGCCTAAAGTCCTACTTAAAAAAAAAAAAAAAACAACAATGTTTAAGTCTTCCTCCATCTTCCCTTCAAATGATCCAAAGATCTTTATAAAGGAATAAAACAACTATGCTACCATTATAAATACAAATATTAGTAATTAAACAATATTACTAGAGAAATAACATAAAATAATCATATCCTATTTATAGGTACTTAATATGTACCCCTGTAAACATCCCCCAGCCCAAAAAGAAAGAAAAAGAGGCATACAGAAGAGTCAAATGAAAAGGCTTTAGGAATTATAGCAAGGTGGTCTTGATTCAAATACTTGTGTGGCCAATTATAAGCTAGATTTCATAGCAAGTCAAAATAAATAACATGCTTTAACTCCCTACTCCCGGTCAAAAAAGTAAATAAAAGATAATCTACTTTGCAGGATTTCATGCTTTAGTATGAAAAAGACTGCATGGAATAGAAATAAACATATGGTAGAAATAATTAAATACCAGCTTTTTTCTTGCCAGTATTATGACAATTAAAAGATTATCTAAAATACCATTTTTTGTTTTGTTCGTCCTGGAAAAGTATCAGAAACTTTATGGACTGCTTAATATTATTAGATATTAATTCAATTAGACACTGTAAGTCAGGATTCAATTAGGACAGAAAACACAGTAATTTAAACAGGGAAAATTTACTATAAAGAATTATTAATTCTCATACTAGAGTAACTATAAAGAAAATTCTAACCCTAAAGCTAAGGGAGAGTATCCCAAGGAAGAACAAACTTGGAAATGGGGTTCTTTTGCCAAAGCTGGTATCCAGACCTCATTGGAGAAGGTATGATTACAGCCCTATGAATAGCAAAGAAGTTTGCTGGACTGCCCAGGCAAAGCTAGGCCACAGGCATGCAAGAAACAACCCTCTGTGCTGCAGCCAGCAAAAGCTGGCAGGCAAGTAAGCAAAGCAAATCAGGACTTCCTGAGCCAGCTCACTGGCAGGGTGGTACGAGGCCGGAGGCACAGTGTCTGCGTCAGGAGGACTGTAAGAGGGCCTCACTGAGACAGAACCAAAGTTATGAGCTCACGGAGGGACTGCATCCACTGGGCGCACAGCTGGGTTGAACGGAACATCAGCAGAAGTGCAGCATCACTGGATGTTCCTGGATCTACTTGTAGCAAGAGCAAGAAACAATAGATGTAGCACATCAGAAACAAAAGAAACCCAACTTCCTGCAGTGTCCCTGCAACACCCTCTACTGGCATAATTCAATATTGTGCTTGCTGCAAAGAAGAAATATTTAAATCTCCATTAATGCAAATCAGGTAAGAGGACAGATTTGGAACCAAGGGGTAATAACCTGATAACTGGATAGGATATACTTAAAATACCCCATCTCTTCTAATTACTTAGCAGCCAGTATTACAAGTCCAAATTTCTTAAACCAATAAATTAAATTATTATATTATAAAAGGATTCAAAAAGATCTGCAATAGAGGTCTGCAAATTGTACCAATGCCAATTTTCCAGCTGTGATGTTGTACTATGGTTATGTAAAATGTTACCATAGTGGGAAATGGGGAGGCAATGCAATTTCCTGTGCATCTACAATTACTTCAAACTGGAATTCTTTTAATGAGCTCCAAAACATCTAGAATCAATCAATTTATGAGAATACAACATTACAGACAATATATATTTCTTATATTGTATTAAGAAATACAATAAGTATTTCTTAAAATACAATGCTGAAAAGGTAATAGTACTACATACACATTTAATACTTAAACCATGATGCCGCCTCTCCCCACTGGATGTCAACAGAAGCCAGCAATGAAAAGATACTTAAAATTCTGTACTAATTACAAGTTTCAGTTCAAAGGCTGAGAGTCAGATAGAAGCTTCCAATTTTCCACTCCCCAAAGCACCTGATGATGCCAATAGCTTTCTATCAATTGTCACATGAAAATCACTAACAGAGAAGAATGAAAGTACTTTTGTGTAAGTAATACCTGTTTTCCTAAGGAAAAAGAGAGTTATCTTTCTACTGACTTAAAAGAAAACAGAAAAAATACAAGTGAATAAGCTCACAGGGCAGCTTTAAAAATATTATGCAGAATATGGGTCATCCCACTAATCTATTCTCATTTTCAGGAAGGGGAGGAATGATACCCTTTAAGTGAAATTATTAGAACACCTAAAATCTTTATTTTGCTGTAAAAGTTCATAAATGTACTAATTTACAGAAGAAAATAAAACATACAAATCCTACTAACATCTAGGCAACTTAAAGACAGTAACTTTTTTTCCTAAATAACATTGTAACAACTTGCTAAGGTGAAAGCAAAAATAAGTACTAAGTAAATTCAGCAAAAGACCTTCAGAGTGGTCTAACATCAAATTAGAGCAGTCAAAAAATAATAAGCAATTCAAATTCTACTGTCCATTGAATTTAGTGATGTCAAATCATACTAAAACTGTTTCATAAGAAGAAAAGAGTCCCTGGGTGATTTCTTCAGTAATCCTTGTCTAGGAAATCATTTCCTCAAGAAAATAATGCAAGGAAAGGTACCGTCAATCACCCATGCTACAGGGTGTGGTTCTACTCACTTTGGTTTCTCATTATACAATTCGTGCTGCAAACCAGCAAGCACAAATTGCCACTGAAAGAGGTACATCACTGACCTCTGCAAATGAGCAAACTACATGATCTAATATGATCACTGCCTTTTAGAAATAATGTGCTATTTTTTTCCAATGTATATATAATGGTTGTATCTCCCCAAATCAATATGAGATAGAATTGATTCGTGGAGGTCCTTCTTTACCAACAGTGTTGGCCCATGCTACTTACTGCAAATTGAGCTGTGTGCTTCTAACAACTCTAATCATTATATTCTGCTTGCTGTATCACTACTTCATTCTGGTTAGCACAAGTATAATACGAGGGCAGACCCCCAAAAACAGAGTGATAAGACAGACATAAAACCCTACAGCCAAAAATTGTTTCCCGATTACCCTTACCCAAGGCCTGAAATTACCATTATTAGAACCTCTTCATGTTAGGAAATAATAAAGAGGCCCACTTTCTAAATGTATATGGTATTATTTATCTTGAATCAATTAATCATGAAATAATAAGTAATACTTGGCAAAAAACATCAACTAGACAGAGCACTTTCTCACCTTTTGAATACTGAACATAACAAACTATTCAAAGCATCCACATGGGTGGTTAGTAATAGTGCATTTTAGGTAACAGTACCAGTAATAATATATCTTAAACACCATCAGGGCTTTAAAAATACATATCAATGTATTAGTGTGCAAGAAAATCTTTTACAATATTTCTGTATGTAGCGATACCAAAACCCATAATAATGGCAGCTAGTCGGGGAGAGAAATGATCGCCATTTCTGTTTTGGGAAGACCAGAAAAGCTTGACCTCACATACACACATTTTAACATCTCAGCTGGAGCCACTCAATAAGTAAGCTTCATCATACCACTCCTCACACATTTCATATACAATGATCTTGCTTCCTCCTCTTAATCGTTAATGTTGGCTTTCTCTTCTACAAATCAGCTTTTCTCCCAAGCCACTGAGGGTTTGAAATTCCTGAGCAATCACTTGAATGCCCTAACATATATGTTCTTACTTTTAAATTCTGCTGACAAGACTCGAAAGAATACCAATTCACTGATCTTCAAACTGGTTTGTTTAATTTTAAACCTAGTCTATAATCAAGATTTAATTGGGTTTAGCCTTTAAGAGTACACACTCAGAAATCAGATGACCCTGGTTTAAATCCTGGCTCTACCAGTTTCTGGCCAAGTAGCCAAAGTTACTTAACCTGATTAAACCTCTGTTTCATCATCTATAAAAATGAAGCAATGGCTGGGCGCTGTTGCTCAAACCTGTAACCCCAGTACTTTGGGAATCTGAGGCAGGCGGATCATGAGGTCAGGAGTTCAAGACCAGCCTGGCCAATTTGTGAAACCCCATCTCCACTAAAAATACAGGCATGATGGCATGTGCCTGTAGTCCCAGCTACTTGGGAAGCTGAGTCAAGAGAATCACTTGAACTCAGCAGGCAGAGGTTGCAGTTAGCCGATATTGCACCACTGCACCCTACCCTGGGCAAAAAAAAAAAAAAAGTAATAATAAAACCTTCCTCGCATGTTAAGACAAGTTGTTCAATGGCCATGAAACAGTCAGTGATCATTAAATGCTGGCTATTTATTATTATTGCTTTCTCTTTTATATTCAGTTATTAAATAAAGCTTAATATATGATATCCAACATGGGTAATCAAGAAAAGGAAAAGAATATTAAAAGTTTTCAAGACCGGAGAATAGTTTCATACATCCTCTAAAATACATAGGACTTTATCAGTGCAATGTTCAGTTATTAATCCCATGTTACAACAAATTTAGCCAATGCTCTAACTTTATAAAATTTTATAAACTTTTAATTTATTTACCTAAGTTTTTTAAAAGAAGCGGTATAGAGTAAGAACATGTGTCCTAGTACTGGATGTAATTAGTTAAAAATTAATTTTATAGCCCTTGTCAAGTTATGTAACGTCTGCTTCCTCGGTTTCCTCAACTGCAAAATGAAGATAATGGTACCTATACCTCATAAATACTACCTAGAACAGTGCCTGGCACTGAGAAATTGCTAAGTAAGGAGTAAGTAGCTAAGTACAAAGCTCCATATTCCAAGCACTATGCTAGATGCCGGAGATTCTGGGATAAACAACATAATACTTGCTATCAAAGGGGTCAAGACAGACAACTGCAGTGTAATTTGCACAACATCTATATATAAGCAACCCTGGAGCCTTGGATGCACAGAGAAATGGCTTATTCCATAATATATTTTTCAAAAAAACAGAATATTGGCCAGGCATGGTGCTCACACTTGTAATCCCAGCATTTGGGAGGCTGAGGGAGGGGGATCACTTGAAGCCAGAAGTTTGGGACCAGGCCAGACAACTAAGCGAGACCCCCATCACCAAGACAAGATAAAATCACAGAGCAGTGGTGGACACCTGTAGTCCTGGCTACTTGGGAGGCTGAGGCAGGAGGACAGCTTGACTCCAGGAGTTCAAGGCTGCAGTTAGCTATGATCCTATCACTGCACTTCAGTCTGGGCAACAGAGCAAGACCCTGTCACCAAAAACAAAAACAACAACAAAAAAAAACCCAGAATGTTGATAATTTTACATAATTTTTAAAATGATTATAACATTTTTTAATGATAAATTTTATTTTCTCCTTCAGAAGATAGGTAAAAATTATGTAATTTGAAGATTTTCTTTCATGCCAATGTTTTTATATTACAAATGAACTTTATCAGCAGCTTTTATTAAAGATTTGGGTCAGGCACAGTGGCTCATGCCTATAATCCCAGCACTTTAGGAAGCCAAATCAAGATCACTTGAGCCCAGGAGTTCAAGACCAGCCTGGGCAGTATAGGGAGACCGTCACCCCTACAAAAAAAAAAAAAAAAATTAAAAATTAGCCATGCTTGATGGCACATTCCCATACTCCCAGCTCCTCAGGAGGCTGAGATGGGAGGATCGCTTGAGCCCAGGCAATGGAGGATGTAATGAGCCATGACTGCACCACTGCACTGCAGTCTGGGTGACAGAGGGAGACCCTGTCTAAAAAAAAAAAATTCAGAGGTGTTATAAATGTTCTTGATAAGACTGCCACCTGCTGGACAACCTTAAATTCCACTGTTTGCAGTCTGCTTTAAACATATTAAATACCACATTTAACCCAATGAAATGCAAACGTTCTTTTACCAAAATAGAAAAATCCAAGAATTTACTAAATCTCTTGTATCACAGGTAATTCTGTCTGTTATGCTGAACAAGGTATTGTTTAGGGAAGAGTCATTCACCTGAAGAAATCTTAGTCAATTAACTTTTGGATGTCTACAGAGATTATCTGACAGAATTAGTGGAAAAGGTAGCAAAGAAATTTAACAGGGATTCAGTAATTACTGTTGCATGTATGAGTCCATGGTTGCAAGTGTTAGATATTAGCATAAGCAAGATAGTTATGTTAAAACCAATAGTTTAGCCATACCACAAGTATACACATCTCAAAACATGTATATAATACAATGCTTCTGTATCAATTAAAAAAGAAATAAAAGCAATATAGTATTTATGTATTCAAAGTAATTTTAAAAACAATTGTTCTAATGTATACAAATGTGTACTTATGTTTTTGGTAAAATATCTACTGATAGTAGCATATACTGATACAACAGACATTTTCTCTCAACTCAGGTAGAAGTTGACATAATGTGCTCTGGAAAAAAATGCCTTAAAATTATTCAAAAATTAGCTTTAATGATGATGAAAACACCAATATTAATGATTATGAGTCCTATAAAATTGTTTTATGAATATAAGGGTGGCAAAAAGTAACATTTATAAGTTACTGTTTTGTGTAATATATTTAAATGTGTGTGCAAATGTTTTACCCAGTTAGCAAAGAACAAATACGTAATTAGGCATTCAACTATTTCAACCTATATTTGTCTAGGTTTCTATATTCAAGTTGATCAAGCTTGAAACTTATTGAGAAAAGGAAGGATTGCCTTCCTTTCCATTGAGGCACAATATAGGCATAATATACCACATAATCATAAAAGACCAAGATTTTAAAATAACATTTATTCAAAGTTATATTAACTCAGTACCTAATACTTCTTTGTCTGTGTTGCTACAGATTTCTTACATTGAAAAATGCTTTCTTATGCTAAAAAGTGCTCAAAAAAATGATGGGGGCATGTCATAAAGATAGGGTTTGAAAAGGCTCCAACTGGCTAATTCTGGGACAATCTGAACACCAAAATAATTAAGTACTTCAGTCAATTACATAGTACTAGGGAGAGGAAGGGGGGATTAAATTTAGGAATCTACATCAATAATAAGTAGCTAAATGGAAGAAGAGGAAACGCTCTGGTTTACATCAGAATGTCAAGGACTGAATGCAAAATATAGACAGAAGGCAAGAGTTGAGAAATTAATCATTTTGCAATCATCATAGTACAGACTAGATCCAACAAGAATCATAAAAGAATGTTAAATTAAGGAGGAAATTTTGATGAGAAGCAGGATATATTTTCGTGGTCTTAATGTGTTTCCTCATAGACTGCTTACTAGTTGCAAGGGAGAAAAAAGTAATTATAGAGGGGAGAAATCAGACATCTTAACTATGTAATCAAAGTTAACATCATCATCAAGGGACAGATGGCTATATGCACCTGCAGATGTGATACTTTGTGAAGAAAGGAGACATAACCTATGCAGCAATATATAATCTGAATCTAATCACAAGGAAATATTACAGCCAAAAAAATGAGCAATGTTACATTAAAAGAGGAGAAAGGGATGTATTCTCCAAAAATGTCCATGTCTTAAGGGACAGAGAAAGGTTGTGGCAGTGTTCCAGATTAAAGAAAGTTAAAGACATATGGCAACTAAATGCAATATCTAATCCTAGAATGAATACTAAACTGGAGGGGGGAAAAGGATATTATTAGGCTAACTGGCAAAATAGGAAGGCAAACGGTAGGTTAAATTAAAAGTAGTGTATGAATGCCAAATTCAATTAAGTTGGTAAGTATACTGTGGTGACGTAAACAATATCCCTATTCTTGGACAATATACACTAAAGCACTTAGGGGAAAGGGGCCATGATGTATTTAACTCACTCTTAAAAGTGTTCAGGAAAACAATTGTGTGTGCGTAGGGAGTAGCAGGGAAAGAGAAAGAGAATGCAAGCTGGGCGTGGTGGCTCATGCCCGTAATCCCAGCACATTGGGAGGGTGAAGCAGGCGGATCATTTGAGGTCAGGAGTTCAGGACCAGCCTGACCAACATAACGAAACTCTGTCACTACTAAAAATATACAAAATTAGCCAGGTGTAGTGGTTCATGCCTGTAATCTCAGCTACGCAGGAGGCTGGGGCAGGAGAATTGCTGGAACCCAGGAGGCGGAGACTGCAGTGAGCCAAGATCACGCCACTGCACTCCAGCTCGGGTGACAGAGCAAGACTCTGTCTCAAAAGAAAAAGAATGTAAACAACTTAGGTAAAATGTCACCAATATCTGAGATTTGGGTAACATCGGTAACACTGAGATATTGGTAACAATCTCAATAAAGAGTATACAGGTCTTTGATGTACTAGTTTTATTGTTTTTAACTCTTCTGTAAGTTTGAAATTACTTCCAAATAAAAAGTTTAAAACACTGCTATATATAATGCTTACCCCTAAAAACTAAAAGCTTCCTGTATGTAAAATCTAATCATATTCTTTAAGAACTGTAATATTCAACATCAAAAATACCTTTTATCTTCGGCTGTTTCTCATCAATTTTAGGAAAGCAATCAATTTTAAGACTCACCATTATTTTTTATATCATCAAGAAAAAGAAGTGACAACTATAAAGTGCCTCTCAAAGAAGACATTTATGTGGCCAAGAACATGAAAAAAAAAAAAAAAGCTCATCTTCACTGGTCATTACAGAAATGTAAATCAAAACCACACTGAGATACTATCTGATGCTAGTCAGAATGACGATCATTAAAAAGTCAAGAAACAACAGATGCTGGAGAGAATGTGGAGAAATAGGAACACTTTTACACTGTTGGTGGGAGTATAAATTAGTTCAGCCATTGTGAAAGACAGTGTGGCAATTCCTCAAGGATCTGGAGCCAGAAATACCATTTACCCAGCAATCCCATTACTGGGTATATACCTGAAAGATTACAAATCATTCTACTATAAAGACACATGTATACCTATGTTTATTGCAGCACTATTCACAATAGAAAAGACTTGGAACCAACCCAAATGCCCATCAATGACAGACTTGATAAAGAAAATGTAGTACATATACACCATGGAATACTATGCATACATAAAAAAAATGAGTTCACGTCCTTTGCAGGGACATGGATGAAGCTAGAAACCATCATTCTCAGCAAACTAACACAGGAACAGAACACCAAGCACCGCATGTTCTCAATCATAAGTGGGAGTTGAACAATGAGAACACAAGGACACAGGGAGGGGAACAACACACATCAGGGCCTGTCAGAGTTGGGGGACAAGGGGAGAGACAGCATTAGGACAAACAGGTAATCCATGCGGGGCTTAAAACCTAGATGATGGGTTGATGGGTATAGTAAACCACCATGGCACATGTATACACCTATGTAACAAACCTGCATGTTCTGCACATGTATCCCAGAACTTAAAGTATTAAAAAAAAAAAAAAAAGATGCCATCAATTTTAAGACAAACTACAATTTCAGAGATGTTCAATATGAAAACACATGCATCTTAAAATTGATAAAATACGGCAAACTTTGCAAGCAGTTAAAAACACATGCACACATCACTGTACCAAGATGCTGAATAGAACTTTTCCTGTTACCTGGCAGGATTCAAAGATGGGAACAAAGTGGAGCTAAATAGCCTACGTTCTAGAAATAAAAACTGCAGAAAACTGGGGGCCAGATACCTTTCCTAGATTTAAGAGGAATAGAAGTGGCCATGATGCCATCAGCCAGCGCCTCAATTGCCTCCCGCCCTCATCCCAGTCTAGAGAGTGTAAAGGGAAAAGAGAGGGAATTGTCACAGTATAGAGCAGTCTTGATGAAGAGGCTTTTCTTTCTCTTGAGCATCACCAAATTCTCTTGCTCCTTGAAGCGAAATAGGCATTATATTTCCAGTTTTTGCCACTACAAACAATACTTGAAAGTTAAATTAATAAAGATCCTTGTTGTTTGACTGAAGTACTAATTGACTTCAGTACTGATTGATAACTGACTGAAGTAATTATTTTGTTATTCAGATTACTCCAGAAGTAACCAATTGGAGCCCCTTCAAACCCTACCTTTATGATATGCCCCATCATTTTTTTTTTAGCACTTCTTTTTGGCATAACAAAGCAACGTTCAATTTAAAAAATTTGTAGCAACAAAGACAAAGAAGTACTAGGTTTTGAGTTAATTTAAGTTTATTAATAAACATCCTTACAAACATGTCCTTAAATAGTGATACTTTTATTTCCAATCGCACAGCTTCCCTAGAATAAGACTTATGAGTCCAATTATAGGTATTTTAAAAATCTTTATATATGTTGCCTAATTGGTTTTCAAAAAGGAAATACATATATTTCACATTTCCATTAAAAGTATGAAAATACCCTTTTCCTCACACCCCCACCATCACTACATATTTCTGCAATGTGACCTCTTACGGTTACTATAATTCTCATTTTCCTATCTATTTGTAAATCAGGATCTCTTTACATATGTTTATTAGCCATCCAATAGCTTTCCTCTGATCTATTTATATTCTGACCTGTTTTTCTCCTCTGCTTTCTACCAATTGTTAAGAAATTCATGTGTAATGTAGATATTAACTTTTTCTGTCATCCATATTACAAATATTTTTTCCAGATCTATTATTTGTTATTGACTTTATTTATAACTTTTGTCCTACCATTCCTTTGTTTTCTGAATAGCTTTCCGGTGAACTGACACACAAGTATATATGTATTTATATATTTTCAAAACATGTATCTGTCTTTTAAAGGTTCTGAAATTCCAGCAACTAAATGAAAAACTAATTGGGAGTAACTGAAAAGTTAAAGCAATTTTGCTGTATCTAAATAAGGAACAACAAGAAAAAGGGACATGAACAAACTCAGTAGCAGTTATAACTGAAAAAACAAAGCCATTTCATGTTTACTTACCCCAGCAATTAAGATTTTCAATGAACCAGTTACATCTAACTTAGAGAAAGCATTATTAATCATCCTCATTTTTAATTAGAGAAAATGAAGTATAGTGAAAAGTCACAATGAGCAATGCATCTGAGACAGTAACAATGTCAAATACAAGTTTTTGGTAGCATTTAGGAGCAAGTTGCTTACCTTTCAATAGCTAATTCTTTGTTAGAAATTTGCTGCACTGTAATCACAACCTTCTTCTCTATTCCTTGCTTTAATTTGAAATAAAATTTATCTCTATCCTTAGGCACAGGGCTGAAATATTCAAAAGGAGTTGGAATTACCAATAATCTAATGCTAAATTAACCTATTCCAAGGTTAAAACAAACAACAAAGTATTTAAGCAACAACACTCTTATTCTCAACACATACTAAACTCTCACCTTGCCACAGGTAACAAACTATAAATTTCATACTCAGCAACAAAGTCATTATTAATTTTTAAATCGAATTTACAAGAGACTTATTTTTTTGCCTGCTAACCAAGGTTAAAAGCAAGATCTTAAAAATGACAACATGGCCAAGTGCAGTGGCTCATGCCTGTAATCCCAGCACTTTGGCAGGCCAAGGCAGGTGGATCCTTGAGGTCAGGAGTTTGAGGCCAGCTTGGCCAACATGGTGAAACCCCATCTCTACTAAAAATATAAAAATTAGCTGGGTGTGGTGGTGCACACCTGTAGTCCCAGCTACTCAGGAGGCTGAGGCAGGAGAACTGCTTGAACCCAGGGGGCAGAGGTTGCAGTGCAACAAGATTGCACCGCTGTACTCCTTCCTGGGCAAGAGAGCGAGACTCTGTCACAAAAAAGACTACATGATATGATTTCAATTTTAGTTTTAAAACAAATTTAGAAATGTTTACTTAAAATTTTTAAGACTGTCACATGTCTGGTTTAGCTGGTTGGGTGGTCATAGGTGCCTGTAAAACTGAAATCCAAGGCAAAGGAAGTCGGAAGAGCATATTTTTCAGACATCTAGAATTTGAGATGACTGTGATATATCCATGAATATATCAATAAAAGATGGACAAAGAGATACATAGCAGGGACACATTAATCAAATTCTAGCCTAGGCAAAACTGACTACTCTTGCAAATTAATTCATTAAAACAATCAATGTATAAAATGTGGGTTGTCTTATCTAAAAAGTATCTTGAGCAACTGTATTTGACATGACCTCAATTTCTATGTAAAACTACATATGAAATACCTACCTAGCAACTATTATTAGAATTAAAGGCACAGTTAAGGAACAAAGGTGAGCATTAAATAATATAACAGTTTCCTATTAAAATCTGAACTAGAGGAAAACATTCTAAATATACAATACAAAGAAATGGTTAAGTGGTGGTCAAACCGTATATTATCAGTAACTTTTAAGAACAATTTTGATTAGAACATTTAACATAAAGAAAAAAAGGTGTGTGTGTGTGTGTGTGTCTGTATATATATATATATATATATATATATATATATATATATAAGGGGTGTGTGTGTATATATATATATATATACACCTTTTTTCTCTACATATATATATATATATATATATATATATATATAAAATTGTGTAAAAGTTCCCCTAGAAATAAACAAAGAGAAGAAACCAAATGTTAAAACTGATTGTGTCTGATAAGATCATAGTTATTCTACTTTTATTATTTTACTAAATTCCCCATAATACCAGTATTTTTTAAAATCATTAAGAAAATAAGTATCTGGCTGGGCGCACTGGCTCATGCCTATAATCCCAACACTTTGGGAGGCCAAAGTGGGTGGATCACCTGAGGTCAGGAAGTTGAGGCAAGCCTGGCTAATGTGGTGAAACCCCGAATCTACTAAAAATACAAAAATCAGACAGGTGTGGTAGCAGGCACCTGTAATCCCAGCTACCTGGGAAGCTGAGGCAGGAGAATCGCTTGAACCTGCAAGGCGGAGGCTGCAGTGAGCCGAGATCTGCCACTGCACTCCAGCCTGGGCGACAAGAGTGAAACTCAGTCTCAAAAAAAAAAAAAAAAAAAAAAAAAAAAAAAGATAAAGAAATATCTGACAAGCACGAGAATAAAAAATATTCACTTAGCCAAATGTTTATCAGTTTGAGGCTTTAAGCCAACACATTTTATGCCAACAAAGTTTCCTGAAACTTTATATGAGCCAATACTCCAGACACAGTGCTAATTTTTAATCTTTCCAAATGCCTCACCTAAAGTTTCCTTTTCCATCGTCTTCTTTTACCTCCAAGGAGACACTGAAGGTAAATACATCACTGTCAGGGGTAGGAATAATTGAGTCTTTAACATCAGACACTTGTCTGGAAGAACGTTTGAATGCTGTAGAGAAACTATACAAAATTCTGCTTACCTAAAAGAATAAAAAGGGAAATACCATTAGGCAAAGGTTTTAATTGCATTCTGATACCCCTCTCTCCTAACTCTTGAATCTATAATTTTCTATGACCACAATTTTCTTTAGCAGTGTGTGCGTGTGTGTGTGTGTGTGTGTGTGTGTGTGTGTGTGTATGTACATATATAGTCTAAGTATTCATCAATTGTTTAGATATCACATGACAACATTTTCACCACTTGTATGTTAAAAAAAAAAAGAGTGGGTAAACAACTATACATGGTAAATGTAGACCATCCAAACTCTAAATTATTACAGCTTAAAAACTGTCATGAATGTGAAGTCCAAGAAGGGAAATATTGCAAAAGTATCACTTAAACGGTAAATTAATTAAACAGAATTTTTTACTTTGAAATTAGTAATGGGGTATCATTTCACTACATGGAAACTTAAGTTCAAAACTGAGGTGCGTTTTCAAACCTATAAAGTTCAACATTAAGCACCACCAGCATACATACTAGAAACCAGACGAGAACTACAATTTAGGAGCTGCAACTAGGATCTGAGCATCTTGAGAATGAAGAAAGGCAAGAAAGCCGGGAACGATGGCTCACACATGTAATCTCAGCACTCTGGGAGGCCGAGGAAGGTGGATAACAAGGTTAGGAATTCAAGACCAGCCTAGCCAGCATGGTGAAACCCCATCTCTACTAAAAATACAAAAAAATTAGCCAGGCATGCTGGCATGTACTTGCAGTCCTAGCTACTCAGAAGGCTGAAGCAGGAGAATTACTTGAACCCAGCAGGCGGAGGTGACAGAGCAAGCCTCCATCTCAAAAAAAAAAAAAAGAAAGAATTATTTCCTTTTACTTTAAAAAAATTATCTTTCAAATATTTGTTCACTTCTCTCAAATCTGGCATTTAAACATAGTGATAAAGATATTGAATTAAGTTCACAAAATAAACTATATTTATTTATAGATATTTCTAGGCTTCAAAATATACTATGAAATTGAATGTATCCTAAGATATTTACTAAAATGTTGATATCTAATCTTCCCAACACTCTCGCAAACAGTGTTTTGGCCTAAGTCTCCCAGTTATCTTTTCACTTCCCACAGCCTCTAAGGGCTAGATACAGAGCTAAAGAATAAAGCAAATACTGGCTTTAGCAATGAAGCCAGTAACATAATTTAAAAAGCTATCAGTATTTTTACTCAATTTTGTGTTATAAAAGTGTTGGATTCCAAGAACAAAGGCTGAAATGGTCTTATTCTTATCTATTCTATTGGTATTAGAGCACTCTAGTGACTACTTTTATACATACATACATATATATGTATATACATATGTGTGTTTGTGTGTATAGCTCATATTCTCTCCTTAAAGTGAAGAAGTACTCTAAATCGAAACTTCTCCAGAAGCTATTCTCCTTCTTGGTTCCAAAAGAAGCATTAGATCATCACAAACTTGTGAGCTTGAGGCACAAAAGATTCTCTAAATCTCTCGGCCCATCCATGAGTTGACAATGACAAGGTGAAATGTGAAGGGTTAAACAAAGGTAATATGTTCAATATGTCACATTGGGAAGTACAAGTAAAAAGAATGCTGTAAATATTAACAAATCCCTCACTGTAGATAAAGTGAATTCAAAGTACTTGTTGAACTATATTAATCTAGGAATACAATATTTGTAACTTGCTTAAAACCAGAATACTCCCTGCAACAGGAGAGTCTGTTAAAGTATGAGGTCTTTCCTCATTTTTGTGTTATTCATATATTCTGCCACTTTTTCTTGTACATGCACAGTCTAACACATTCAAAAACTTCCAATTGCCACATTTATACCCATTAATCAATGATTACCCTAAAATGCCTTCCCAATGCCAAATTAATAGTTTAACTTTTAACAACTCTACAGAAATGCTACCTGCCAGTCTAAAGTTCAACTTCTGCAGCAGCACCATATTTATAACACAATGTTCCTAAAATTTCTTCAATACTTTACCATGCTATTCCCATTATAATCTTATATAAATGAGTAAAAATAACAAAAGCAGCAAAGGACTGATGCTAATAAGAACAGTAGGCCTCAAATCTTACACAATTAAGAAAATGATAAACATACTCATTCATTCAACAAATATTATTTGAGCACCTTCTGTGTATCAAGGATTAGTCTCAGTGCCAGAAATACAACAGAGAACATACAGCCTATACTCCAGCAAATGTAAGTTGAATGTGCTTGGGGATGGATGAGAGGGAATTAGGTAAGCTAAAAGCAGAAATGTTCAGTATCAGCTGGATACTTACTGGATTTAGCCCCATAATTCAAGTGTTTATAGAAGAAAACAGAATCAAAGAATATGCTAGAAATATGTCATTGAGGATTATGCCTACAAGGTCAAGTGCAAATAGAGACTTTACTTTTAGTGCTTTGGGTATTCTCCACTTCCTACTCCTAAATGAAATATAAAGTCTATTGTCTGCTTTTTATATATTTAGCTTCAGTGTATTTTTAAGAAAGCACTATATGTGAAAACAGGGGAACACACCTGTATGTAATTTTGTATACACTGGTAGAATTAAACCCCAACCATATTTATTCTTTTTTCCCCTTTCTCATCCCTTTTTTTCACATTCTTTATGTCAGATCAGTCAGCCTGTCACCTCAGAAGGCCATATCAAAAAAAAAAAAAAAAAAAAAAAAAAAATTGGAAAATAAAAAAACAAAAGAAAAAGAATAAAAAAAAAAAAAAAAAAAAAAAAGTCAAAGAATTTGGCAAATTCTAAAGCAGATGGCAAGGCTTCAAGGAATTCTCTGTAGAAAGGTTAAATATACAAAGCTGAGCCATAGTGATAGAGAATAATGAAGAAAAAAAAATAAGACTCCATCTTTCTCTCTTTTGGAGAAAGAACACAACAGTATACTAACTTCATTAACAGCAATCAAATTGCATTTAAAACTATGTCTTACAAGTTGCCATTTCTACCAAAAGAGTTAAAATAAATTGTGAATTCTAGAGTCTGTGAATAAGCTGACACAGTAATCCAAGAATTAACAAGATAAACTTTAGAAACAATGATTATCAGTATCTTTAGTTCTTAGAACAAACTGGATAACCAATTACAGTTGTCTCTTGGTACCCATGGGAAATTGTTTCTAGGACCCCCCAAAACTCGCAGATACCAAAATCCACAGATGCTTAAGTCCCTTATATAAAACTGTGTAACATTCACATATAGTCTACACACAGCTTTCCATATACTTTCCATATACTTGAGATATGCTGGAGATTAGTAATCTCTAGATTACTTATAATACCTAATCGAATATAAATGCTATGTGAATGGTTTTTATACTGTATCATCTAGGGAATAACGACAAGGAAAAAAGTCTATACATACTCAGTACAAATGAAACCATACTTTTTTATCGAACATTTTAAAGCCACGATTAGCTGAATCCATGGATGTAGAAACCCCAAATATAAAGGGCTATCAAGAAAAGAAAATTAAAAACACATTCCATGGCAAACACTTCATTATATATCACACTATTAAAATACATACACACACAAATAGTCTTGAATGGGCATTTTCTTTGCAGAAGGCAAAGGTTTATTGATAAATAATACAATCTTTCTCCAGAAAACAGTATCTATAGAAAACATTAAACACAAAACATTGTATATCTATTGAGTTTGTTGTTGTTTTTGAAGAGGTAGAAAGGAGAGCACATGTAGATATCTGGAATAAAGATACACCAAAATATTAACTGTGGTAGAATTTTAAGCACCTTTTATTTTCCTCTTTATTTCAGTATTTTCCAAATTCTCAAAATATGTGTTACATGTTAAAAGTCCAAACACTGCTATTAAGTAACAAAGGTATTTATTTAAAATAAATAACGGGCCGGGCATGGTGGCTCACGCCTGTAATCCCAGCACTTTGGGAGGCCGAGGCGGGTGGAACATGAGGTCAAGAGATCGAGACCATCCTGGTCAACACGGTGAAACCCCATCTCTACTAAAAATACAAAAAATTAGCTGGGCATGGTGGCGCATGCCTGTAATCCCAGCCACTCAGGAGGCTGAGGCAGGAGAATTGGTTGAACCCAGGAGGCGGAGGTTGCGGTGAGCCGAGATCGCACCATTGCACTCCAGCCTGGGTAACAAGAGCAAAATTCCGTCTCAAAAATAAATAAATAAATAAATAGTTTTTGCAAGATGAAGTCTTTTCATTAATATTGGGGAAAGATAACCCACTCTTTTAGAAACACCATGTATCAAGAAAATGTTCAACCAAGGCCAGGTGTGGTGGCTCATGCCTGTAATACCAGCACTTTGGGAGGCTAAGGCAGGTGGATAATTTGTGGTCAGGAGTTCAAGACCAGCCTGGCCAACATGGTGAAACCCCGTCTCTACTAAAAATACAAAAAATCAGCCAGGCGTGGTGGCATGCGCCTGTAGTTCCAGCTACTCGGGAGGCTGAGGCAGGAGTATCGCTTGAACCCGGGAGGCAGAGATTGCAACAAGCCAAGATCATGCCTCTGCACTCCAGCCTGGGAGACAGAGTGAGATTCCACGTCAAAAAAAAAAAAAAAAAAAAAAAAAAAAAAAAAAAAAAAAAAAAAAAAAAAAAAGAGAAATCACTCCTTTTTACTAAAAAAAAAAAAAAGAAAGAATTATTTCCTTTTACTTTAAAAAAATTATCTTTCAAATATTTGTTCACTTCTCTCAAATCTGGCATTTAAACATAGTGATAAAGATATTGAATTAAGTTCACAAAATAAACTATATTTATTTATAGATATTTCTAGGCTTCAAAATATACTATGAAATTGAATGTATCCTAAGATATTTACTAAAATGTTGATATCTAATCTTCCCAACACTCTCGCAAACAGTGTTTTGGCCTAAGTCTCCCAGTTATCTTTTCACTTCCCACAGCCTCTAAGGGCTAGATACAGAGCTAAAGAATAAAGCAAATACTGGCTTTAGCAATGAAGCCAGTAACATAATTTAAAAAGCTATCAGTATTTTTACTCAATTTTGTGTTATAAAAGTGTTGGATTCCAAGAACAAAGGCTGAAATGGTCTTATTCTTATCTATTCTATTGGTATTAGAGCACTCTAGTGACTACTTTTATACATACATACATATATATGTATATACATATGTGTGTTTGTGTGTATAGCTCATATTCTCTCCTTAAAGTGAAGAAGTACTCTAAATCGAAACTTCTCCAGAAGCTATTCTCCTTCTTGGTTCCAAAAGAAGCATTAGATCATCACAAACTTGTGAGCTTGAGGCACAAAAGATTCTCTAAATCTCTCGGCCCATCCATGAGTTGACAATGACAAGGTGAAATGTGAAGGGTTAAACAAAGGTAATATGTTCAATATGTCACATTGGGAAGTACAAGTAAAAAGAATGCTGTAAATATTAACAAATCCCTCACTGTAGATAAAGTGAATTCAAAGTACTTGTTGAACTATATTAATCTAGGAATACAATATTTGTAACTTGCTTAAAACCAGAATACTCCCTGCAACAGGAGAGTCTGTTAAAGTATGAGGTCTTTCCTCATTTTTGTGTTATTCATATATTCTGCCACTTTTTCTTGTACATGCACAGTCTAACACATTCAAAAACTTCCAATTGCCACATTTATACCCATTAATCAATGATTACCCTAAAATGCCTTCCCAATGCCAAATTAATAGTTTAACTTTTAACAACTCTACAGAAATGCTACCTGCCAGTCTAAAGTTCAACTTCTGCAGCAGCACCATATTTATAACACAATGTTCCTAAAATTTCTTCAATACTTTACCATGCTATTCCCATTATAATCTTATATAAATGAGTAAAAATAACAAAAGCAGCAAAGGACTGATGCTAATAAGAACAGTAGGCCTCAAATCTTACACAATTAAGAAAATGATAAACATACTCATTCATTCAACAAATATTATTTGAGCACCTTCTGTGTATCAAGGATTAGTCTCAGTGCCAGAAATACAACAGAGAACATACAGCCTATACTCCAGCAAATGTAAGTTGAATGTGCTTGGGGATGGATGAGAGGGAATTAGGTAAGCTAAAAGCAGAAATGTTCAGTATCAGCTGGATACTTACTGGATTTAGCCCCATAATTCAAGTGTTTATAGAAGAAAACAGAATCAAAGAATATGCTAGAAATATGTCATTGAGGATTATGCCTACAAGGTCAAGTGCAAATAGAGACTTTACTTTTAGTGCTTTGGGTATTCTCCACTTCCTACTCCTAAATGAAATATAAAGTCTATTGTCTGCTTTTTATATATTTAGCTTCAGTGTATTTTTAAGAAAGCACTATATGTGAAAACAGGGGAACACACCTGTATGTAATTTTGTATACACTGGTAGAATTAAACCCCAACCATATTTATTCTTTTTTCCCCTTTCTCATCCCTTTTTTTTCACATTCTTTATGTCAGATCAGTCAGCCTGTCACCTCAGAAGGCCATATCAAANGAAAAGAAAAGAAATATTCCCATGCAAGGAACAGGTTTTCTTTTATACAGTGTCATATTGGTAACCCCAAGAAAAAAACAATGCAATAAGAATAAGTATCTTCCCAATGATCCCCTTGATATTTATCAAGAAATACCTCTGAATGCCTTTAACACCAGATGATAAAAACCATGCCTCTATAATACTCAGAGTTTCTAATACTGATAAATATCCTAAAACATACAAATATCATCAAAATCTGCTTTGAATAGAATGGTTACACTAGCTAGTAGAAATAAAATCTTAAAAAGACTCAACACTTTAAAGTATATTTTAAAAATTTTATATAATATATCCATAAAGATGCAACAAGAACAGGTGTCTCCTTGGATTTTTTTGGCTACGCTTTCTGACACCTTGCTTGGTCTGCAATTCTTCAGCAGAAGCCAGCTTATCATTCTCCTTGTACAAAGATCATTGACCTCAAGATACTTCTGGCTGGACTGTCCGACTCTTTTGCCATAGATTACCAAAATCTACTCTGGCAGGGTCCTGCAGAAGCACATCCAAGTGTTGCAAGTCAAATGTGTCCTAACCCTTCTGTGGGAACTCCTAATCCTTGTGTCACAGGTGTCCAAGAGAGCCATCACCCTCACTAGGATTCCCTTCTACCACTGTTGGTGCCTACTGTTTGAAGGGTTTTATAGTGAACTAAGCATCACAGTGACAGTAGTGGCAGCCAAGCTGGCTACTCCTGCTTCAGAAATCTTCCTTTAACTGACAAACCTCTTCAGCTCTCATCCACAAACTCTGCAGAAAAAAACAGAAAAAAGAAAAAAAGAAATAAATAAATAAATTGGCATTGCTGCACAGTATATACTTAAGCAGTAAGAATGTCTGTCACCTGGTTCCTGAACTATCTGTGCCAATTGTGTCCATCAACAGGGACTCAAATACCAAAGACTAAAGGTGTTCACCACAGAACAGAAAACTGGGAACCAGACAACCAGTAAATGTAACTAAAAGACTTCAGATTAATTAAAAGCATAATTATTTTTTAGGGCAGAGAGGAAGATGTTGGACAGCTTCTGTAAAAGGGTCAGGTAAAACACGAAATGTAACTGGAATGCAAGCTATGTTACTAATAAGTCTCTTTATAAAATATAACAAATATATTTTTAAACATATTTTTAAAATGTTTTATAAACATATTTTTAAAATGTTATAAAAACATATTTTTAAACATATTTTTAAAATCCGCATTTGTGTTTTATAATATGTAAGCAACAGGAAAGTTATTACTGAAAACTGTATGGCTCTTCAAAGTCAGAGACTTCAATTTGAAACCCAGCTCTATCACCCAGTCTCTTAGCCACAGGATAAACCAATGGATAACCATACAGTTTATCATCCAAAACACAACACTTTTGAGAATATAACTGAGAGTATTAGTAATAATCTGGACAATAAGCATAAAGTAAAACTGCTCCAGGCAAAGAGAAACATAAAGTCACTTGTCTAACAAGTACAACCTGGTCATGGGTTGTTATGAGTATCAAACGAATGCTAAGCACAGTGCCTGGCATAAGCTGTCTATTTATACTGGGTTATTCCTCATTTAGAACTGATGTCTTATTCATTACCTGGAGAAGGATTTTTTTAATTTTTTTTAAAGAAATTATGTATCATAATAAGGTTTAATAACCACTGTCATGTATTTCTCCTTTAAACAATATATTTTACCACTAATACCCCCATAATGTAACACTTTCTAAAATGCACTGTAAAAATTAAATGAAATAATAGATGGAAATAACAACCTGCAATGGAACAAATATGCTCTCTAGAAATAGAATTGATATTATTTAATATTATATCCAAAACGTTCTAGCCAAGAATTTCCCACAGTTTTTTCCACTGCTTACCTACCATGAAAGCTCTCAAAAATAATAAACATTTCCCCTACTCTAAACCCAAGTGGATGCCACAATCCAAAAGACAGTTTCATACCATCAGTTATGGAACCCTCTTGCAGCAATTCCGTTTCCTTCTGCAGCAGCATTTCTCTCTCTCTCTCTAAGCAGCAAGTTCTCCAGGTCTTCAAAGCTCATTTTCTTGCTGTTGAGCTCCAGTGATTCAGAAATCACACAGGTGTGTTAAGTGATGGCTGCCAACATGAAATGCCAGGGTTCTACCATCTGCTTCCCCACCTCTGCAGTGGAGTTCGTAAGGATCAGAAATAGCCCCCCTCATTCACAAAAACACATAAATTCTTTCAGCATATTTATATTCACTGTCTACTATATGTGAGGCACACTAGCAGAATACTTATTCTCTCTCCTATCTATCAGACCATTTTGAACAAGAAGTCAGTAAACACATAGATATATAAGTGCTGGGATAAAATAGATAAAGCCCTAAAAAAAAAAAAAAAAAAAAAAAAAAAAAAAACCACAAAACTTGAACTTCTTTCATAAGGCATGGGTTCTGACAGAGAATTTCTACAATTACAATCTAAATTATATGTGTCTGTGCATGTTCAGTTTAGTGTAAAACAAACTGATGACCAGGGCACAAGAACTGACATACCCATCAGGCTTTATATCAAACTCACAGAAATCTACATTTCCATGAATTTCCATTTTGTGGCCAGAAATAAACTCAAAACTTCTGTTAATAGAATGATTTATTCATGTTTCATGATAGAGACTGAATAACTATTGCTTTCAACATTTTCTGCTGATAATTTATTTTTTCACAAGCAAACATACCTGAGACATTTCCATCCATGCCCATTATGAATGCCTTTGAAATGGTTACAAATACTAAGTGTCTAACAGTGCAACATTTTAAAATTGGAAATAATTCAATAGATATAGAAAAGAAGATTTTCCTATGTATTTAACAGCATGTAATCTATATCACTTCTCCTAACAATTATCTATCAATTAATAATTGCTATAAAGAACTTACTAGCATTTTCAAAAGACTACAAGTTGTTATACCTGTTCTATGTGAGCATTTATTTTTAATTAAGCCAGTTCTCTGGAGTAAAATATAGCCTCTGAGTGAGAAAGCACAAAACAAATAATCACCAGTGAAAACCACAGAGATCAATAAAGTAAGCTTAATGCAATATCTAAATGAAAGCAATATGCAACTATCAAGCCCATCAGAGAAGACGTATTGTTATAGGCACTTCTTTAAATCACATGGACCAACCTACTAGGGCAAACTAATAAGAGGGATGCAAAAATAGTCTCCCTTCTGAGCATAAGCAATTTACTACCTTGGTATGGTGGAAGGATAGCTCATCCATTTCTGTTTTTCTATGACACTTGCTAAGCTGTGAGAGTGCCCTACCTAAGCAGATATAGCAGACTTAGCTTTCCATATTCAGTTCTATGTCATTACAAATATTAATTTTGTCTTTAGAAACACACTCCAAATTTATGTATTTATATGACAGTGAAATTAGAGCTCAAAAATATTACCCTAATTCACCTCTACAGCAAATTGCTACACTATATTATACTTACTGCCTCTTTAATTTCACAGGAGAAAACATGGATCTGAAATTCTTCTGAACCATGGGAACTCTCTGTAAATCCAAAGCAATCGCTCTCTGTTGTTCCATCATGTCCACGTGCACAGAATAACACCTTATAGATTGGAAAAGATGCTATCTCCACGTTGCTGGATTGGTCTATGATTCTGTAGAACAGTAATCAAAAGTTAGATAAAATATTAACTATCAAAGAAGAAAGACATATTTCCAGTTTGGTTTTTTAAAAAAGAACAAAGACAAATATTTTTACTATGACAATATAAGATATATAACCATAACTATCTTTTGATTTTTGAGACAGAGTTTCGCTCTTTCCCCTGGGCTGAAGTGAAGTAGCCCAATCTTGACTCACTGCAACCTCCACCTCTGAGTTCAAGTGATTCTCCTGCTTCAGCCTCCAGAACACCTGGGATTACAGGTACCTGCCATCACACCCGGCTAATTTTTATATTTTTAGTAGAGACACGGTTTTGCCATGTTGGCCAGGCTCATCTCAAACTCCTGACCTCAGGTGATCTATCCACCTCAGCCTCCCAAAGTGCTAGGATTATAAGCATGAGCCACTGAGCCCAGCCAAACATAACTATCTTAAAATCACAAAAATAAACTGGAATTAACGATGCAAGAGAGAACAAATTATCTTCATATTCATAACACACACACACACATATAAATTATCATCTTCTGACAATTTCTTCATTCCTGTGTTTCCTATGATCTAACTCATTTACTCCAAAGCTAATTATACATGCCTGGTAACATCTGTATCACCCATCCCTAAAGTCTAGTCTTTTTCTGTTATGGCAAAAGGAATGCCAGTATAGAATACTACAGACTATCCCTGGAGAGTCCACTTTTATTCAGAGCAGCACCTATTAGTTTATCTAAGCCCCAATTTATTGTTCAACTGAGGCTCTTTGTACCACAGAAAAGGTCAGGTGGTTCCAAAGATGAATTCAACAATGGAATATAAAAGCTGAAAGGAGTCTGTGGGATTTAAAGGCAAATAATTCTCTGACTTTCCCTACACAAATCCTTACTCCTGGCTGGGCGCAGTGGCTCACATGTGTAATCCCAGCACTTTGTGAGGCTGAGGTGGGTGGATAACTTGAGGTCAGGAGTTCGAGACCAGCCTGACTAACATGGAGAAACCCCATCTCTACTAATAATACAAAAATTAGCCGGGCATGGTGAGAGGGCACCTGTATTTCCAATTATTCGGGAGGCCGAGGCATGAGAATCACTTGAACCCAGGAGGCAGATGTTTCAGAGAACGTGTCACTGTACTCAAACCTGGGCGACAGAGTGAAACTGTGTCTCAAAAACAAAACAAAACGAAAAACCAAATTCTAAGTCCTGGATTGATCTAAACATTCAACACCCCTTCAAGATCTCAAATTCAGAAACTGAGGGGTAAGGGGACAATCCCAGGAATAATGAGCAAGTCAAAACACTAAATCTCTGTCAAGTTGTGTTTGGCAAATTGAAGCTAAACAGACAACATAGAAGACATTTTGAAAACAATTTTTCTTTGAAAAGACATTTTGACATTTTTAGAAGATAACATATAAATAATATACATGCAAAACCCTTTCCTGAAAAACTCAAAGCATTTTTACCACAACACTCTAAATTTATATTGCTTTTATTTTGGTACTCAGAACTTAGCTAAAGTTTTCCCACATTCTAAACTTTAGCGAATGAGGCAAATCATTAAGTGTTTTAGAAAGATTAAAGCAACTTACAGGGAATATTCCAGGTTCAAGACAAATTCAACCTCATTTCCTTGACCTGGTCTGCTTATTTGTTCATTCAGCAAATATTTGCTAAAATCTTGCAATGAATCACTTAACTTCCCTAGCCACTGAAGCTATAGCAGGGAAAAATACAAAGAACCTGTTCTCACAAGCTTATAATCTAGTGAGGAAGATATCCAATAAACTAATAAGCAAATAAATATAACATAATATCAATTCAAAGAAAAGTGCTATGAAGAAAAAAAAAAGGCCCAGTATGAAGAAGAGAGTTACATGATGTAACCAAGGAAAACTTCTTATGATAAAATGTTTACTGAGATGAAACTGAAGAGAAACAGAAAAAAACATTGGAAAATCAGGCAAAGATTACTTAGGGAGTATAAAGATAATAGCCAAGGTCCTGAGGTGGGAATTGTGACTGATAAGTCCTATGAGAATGAATAAAGGGCTAGTTATGATTGGAATACAGTGATTGATGAGAGAGAAAGGGAGAGGACAGTGGTACTAATAATGCAAGAAAACAGATTATCTTCGTATTCTTGCATATCTTACACAAACACACACACACACACAAACATACAATTCTGCATCTTCTTTTGATGAATGAAGAGAGAGAAGGGAGGAGGGAGACAGAAGGACAGAGACAGAGAGAAAGAGAGAGACAGACAGATAAGGGAATCCTCTTGAATGAGATTAGTATCCTTATAAAAGAAACCCAGGGCTGGGCGTGGTGGCTCACGTCTGTAATCCCAGCACTTTGGGAGGCTGAGGCGGGCAGATCACCTGAGGTCAGGAGTTCAAGACCTGCCTTACCAACATGGAGAAACCCCTTCTCTTCTAAAAATACAAAATTAGCCAGGCGTGGTGGTACATGCCTGTAATCCCAGCTACTCAGGAGGCTGAGGCAGGAGAATTGCTTGAACCCAGGAGGCAGAAGTTGCAGTAAGCTAAGATTGTGCCATTGCACTCCACTCTGGGCAACAAGAGTGAAACTCTGTCTCCAAAAAAAAAAAAAGAAAGAAAGAAAGAAACCCCAGAGAGCTCTTACATTCTCTTCCACCATGTAAGAATACATGAACCAGGAAGCAGGCCCTCACCGGACACCAAATATGCTGGAGCTTTGATCTAGGAACTCCCAACCACTAGAACTATGAAAAATAATTCTGTGTTGTATGTCAGACACCAGTCTATGGCAGTTTGTTATAGCAGCCCAAACAGACTAAGAAGAAAGGAAGGAAGGAAGAAGAGGGGAAGAACAAGTTGGAGCAGTAGGTCAACAGTGTCTATCATAAGGATTTCAAATATAACCGCAAGTGTGGCTCAGGCGAAGGCTGAATGTGGGAGAGTAACATTATCTGACTTTTTTTTTTTTTTAATTAAGATGGAGTCTCTGCCACCCAGGCTGGAGTGCAGTGGCATGATCTTGGCTTACTACAACCTTCGCCTCCCAGGTTTGAGTGAGTCTCCTGCCTCAGCCTCCCAAGTAGCTGAGATTACAGGCATGCACCACCATGCCTTGCTAATTTTTGTATTATTTTGGCCAAGCTGGTCTTGAACTCCTGATCTCAAGTGATCCACCTGCCTCAGGCTCACGAAGTGCTGGGATTACAGGCATGAGCCACCGCACCCAGCCCTGACTTAAATTTAAAGAAACTAAAAGTTCAGATGACATAATGTATTATTTCTAATTAAGCATAAGAGAAAAAAGTCATTTTGCTTCTTTACAGTCTAATGTAAATAACTTAAAATCTATGATTCACTCCAGTTTCTTTGAACCACTATTACTTGACAAGCTGAAGGCAGATATTTATGCTCATTCAGGACAGAGAAATACACATTACAACTATTTTTATAGTTTTATTTCTATTTATAATATTCTAAGCATAATTGTTGATATGGGTTTGGATCTGTGGCCCCACCCAAATCTCATATCAAATTGTAATCTCCAATGTTGGACGTGGGGCCTGGTGAGAGGTGATTGGATCATAGGGGCAGTTTCTTATAAATGGTTTAGCACCATGTTCTCACTCATAGGTGGGTGTTGAACAATGAGAACATATGGACACAGGGAGGGGAGCATCATACACTGGGGTCTGTCGGTGGGGAAATAGGGAAGGGACAGTGCGGGGTGGGGAGTTGGGGAGAGATAGCATTCGGAGAAATGCCAGATATAGGTGATGGGAAGGAAGGCAGCAAATCACACTGCCATGTGTGTACCTATGCAACAATCTTGCATGTTCTTCACATGTACCCCAAAACCTAAAATGCAATAAAAAAATAAAAATAAAAATAAAAATAAAAGGTTTAGTACCATCCCCTTGGTGCTGTTCTCATGATAGTTCCATGAGACCTGGTTGTTTAAAAGTGTGTGGCACCTCCCCATTCTCTTGCTCCTGCTCCTGCTCCTGCCATGTAAGATGATTCTGCTTCCCCTTGCCTTCTGCCAAGGCTGTAAGTTCCTGAGGCCTCCTCAGAAGCTGAGAAGATGGCCAGCATCATGCTTCCTATATAGCCTGCAGAACCAAGAGCCAATTAAACCTCTTCTCTTTATAAATTATCCAATCTTAGGTATTTACTGCAGTGCGAGAATAAACTAATACAACTGTTCAAATGTTCCTTTCAAACACTGAACAGTCTAAACCTAAACATGTTTACTTTGCATGTCGACAGTGTGAGTTCACAGTAAGTCCTACACGTGATGATGCTATAACATCCTCGCCACCACCCAACAGACTTACTTAATACATGACTAAAGAAAAAAACTTAGAACTTACCTCACAGAACCTTCCGGTACATTTGGCACATACAGGGTAACAGGAAAGGGATGCTGATTGGAAGATTTCATGGTTGCCATTGCCCGTAAAGCCTCTACTTCATTACGTGGGGAAGAAACCTTCATACATCCTAAGTAGGACAGTTTATTAAATAAAACACTGTCTTCTTCAGGTAGTCCACCTGGAGAAGATGATCTGGGTATAGAAATTTCTGAAGAAACAAAAAAGAAATACTCAAAAGTCAATGCAAAACTCCACCATCATTATAATCTAGCCAATGCCCACAAAGAAATGAAATATTTCAAACAAAATATAGGTCTCTCTGTATTTTCATTTCTTTTATATTTTAAATTTTTAGGATTTAAAATTTAGGATTCTAGGATTTTAAAATCCTAAACCTTATGTCAGAGTTCCAGAGCCAGCTATTTCGTACTCTCAAATCTCTCAAAATATTATCTTACTTAGCTACAATTCTTCAGATGAGAGAAAAAAATTAAGCTTTATATTTAAAAAAATCAAAAATATAGAGTACAAGTATGTGAAAGAAAATAGAACCTCTGGTCTCCAAACTCACTATGCCAGAGCAAAAGATAAGCCTGGGAACTGAGTCACACAATACTGCCTTTCTTTTGTTCCCAAACAGAGAGCTGTGTCGCAGGCCTGTGTCATGGCCTCATCCATACACCAGGGCACATATCTCCCCAGATGGCTTCCCTCACAGATTACTCACAAGGAGATTCCTTGTGAGCTTGTAAGTCCCTAAATCTTTTCAGATATGTAGCCTCCCATAAACTAGCTCTACAACTTGAGTTCTGTCAAATCTCATCCTGACAATGTCAATTAAAAGCTTATCTTCAGAGACACAGGAGACAAGATCAGAAATCATCCCTTCCCCTACACTAAGATGAACGCATAACTGACTTTTTCCTCTACTCCCTCTTTTCACATGTAAAATGTAGATTTATTAGGATAGTCGAAGCCTCACAAGAATGTAACTACTTGCCTCACTGCCTACCTTTCCCTCTTTCACTTGTGCTTGCACTTTCCCCTTTAAACACTGAAGTTCTCAAAACCCCTCTAGAAAAGCACAGGTCACAGTTGCTACTGTGGCTTATGTTTTTCCCAGGCACATACTAAACCCTTGACTAAATAAACCTCTATCGATTGAGACCTGCCACTTTTGGGTTAACAAGTGATATAGAACAATAAGGAGAAAAAACTATGCTTAAGATAGTGTGAATTAGGCCAAAAATAATGAGGATTAAATAAAAGCAAATCAGTTAAGTTTCTCTTGGCTGTAAAGATCCATCATTGCACCACATTTATTAAGCAGCCTAACTTCTTAAGCAAAAAAAAAAAGCAATGTTAAAACGTTACATCTTATACCAACAACAAGCGTCAAGCTCCTTATCTCCCTCATTCCTGGTTTGCTGGCTTCTATGAACTATGTAAGTGTTCCAATGGAATATTTTTCCTCAAAATAATTATTTTCAATGAATGAATCTATGACTGCTTCACCCAATTCCAACCTCATCATAATGAATTTCTTTTAAAAAAAACTGTTCATTTTATTCTAAAATAAATACAGGCAGCAAAGGTCCAATTGTGGTTAGAGAGCATCCATCTGCATGTATAAGGTGGTGTAACATTCTCCCTTCATGTCCCCACCTAAAATCCACATTCTGCTTATCTCAAATGCTTCCCTTCTGTTACCCACATTCATGCTGCACAAAATTAAGCATACATGTATCACTTGAACTAGGTCCTTGCAGCATTTTCAGACTATTACCTGGATTCCTCTTGTAGGACAGGATTTTAATAAATAATTCACAAAAGCCATTTCAAATTCCCCCACTCCAGCTCCTTAATATTATACTAAAATATGAAACTTCACCACTAACTTTTTTGTTAAGGAATTAAAGCCATTCAAAATGAACTACTTCATCTACATGTTCTTCAACCACTGAAACATGTTTTTCTCCTTTTTTCAGTCAGTTCAATAGAATGTACTTCAAAAGGGATAAATAAAAAACTACAAATGCATTTTAATATGTTTAAATTATTTTGTATTATATACATATATATTATTACATATTTTTCTTAATGTAACAAGCATTTATGCAGCAACAATAAGAATGATGAGCCTGAGTGATTTGGTAGTTCAAGTGGCCTAACATATGTATAATTAGAGTCTTAAGAAAAGAAAAAAGGCCGGGCACAGTGGCTCACGCCTGTAATCCCAGCACTTTGGGAGGCCGAGGTGGGCAGATCACGAGGTCAAGTGATTGAGACCATCCTGGTCAACACGGTGAAACCTCGTCTCTACTAAAAATACAAAAAAATTAGCCGGGCGTGGTGGCACACACCTGTGGTCCCAGCTACTTGGGAGGCTGAGGCAGAAGAATCACTTGAACCCAGGAGGCGGAGGTTGCAGTGAGCCAAGGTTGCAGTGAGCCGAGATTGCGCCACTGCATTCCAGCCTGGTGACAGAGCAAGACTCCGTCTCAAAAAAATAATAATAATATATATAAGATGAGTGGGAACTAAGGAGAACCAATAAAAATAATATAAATAAAAAAGAGAAAAGAGGAAGCCAAACAGAAGTTGTTTGAAGAGGTATTTCACAAATCTGTGTAACCCAAGATTCATGACTCTATTAGACCCCAAATATAAAACAGTATAGAAATTGATTCAAAAATAACAAATGAAAAAATTGGCAGATAAGGCCTATACAGTGACTATTATAAATATGATCAAAGATTTAAAGAAAAACATCTAACAAAATAAGAAGAAAAATGAAAGACATAAAAAAGAACCAAAAGAAATTCTAAAGCTGAAAAAATATAAGATCTGAAGCAAAATATGCCCTAGGTAGATATAACAGCAGTTTCTAAATTGCAGAAGAAAAGAGGAATATTAAAGGAAGTTCCTTGGGCTACAGAAAAATGATACAGAGAAAACTGAAGAGCACCAGTAGGAGAAAAGACCTATTCCTTAGATTTATAATTTCTTCAAAATATAACAGACTATTTACCCCTTCCACACTCTTCGTGGATGCCTTTCTCTTCTCCTTTCATTCTCTTTTCTCTACCTAAATAAAATGAACTTTCTGGGGGAAAAAAAAAAAAAAAAACCACAGGCTATTTAAAGTTAAAAAAAAAACAAAACCCTACAGTATTTTGCAGAATTTGCAACATATACATTAGCAAAATGAATGACAGCAGAAGCATAAAGTCCAGAAGGTAACAAAAGATTCTTACAATGTACATGAAGTATTATGATATTATTAGAAGGTACATCTGCTAAAGACTTGGGTTATAACCTCCAGAGCAATTACTAAAATAATAAAACAAAATTACATAACTAATGTGCCAATAATGGAGATAAAACAGAACATTAAAAAGTAACCTAGAAGAAGGAAGAAAAGGGAAAAAAAAAAAAAAAAAAAAAAAAAAAAAAAAAAAAAAAAAAAACCAGAAGAGACAAAGAGAAAACAAACAGCAAGAGAGTAAGTATATTTAGATCCAAACATATTAAAAATTACATCAAAGGAAATGGTCAGCTTTTTCTGCAAAGGCTCATATGGTAAATATTTTAGGTTTTGTGGGCCAAGAGACAAAATCTACAATATTGTGCAAGTATTTATACAAGTGAGAAAACAACCTTCCACAGATTTTTTACAAAATTTAAAACTTAGCAACGGATACTGAAATTTGAATTTCATGTAAGCTTCATGTGTCACAATATTATTCTCCTTTTGACATGTTTCAATCATTTAAAAATGTAAAAATCATTTCTACTTTGCAAGCCACACCATAAACAAGTAGGAGTGGAATTTGGCCCACAGATAGTAGTTTGCTTACCCTATCTAAACCCAACTAAAAGACTGAGATTGTCAAACTGGATTTTAAAAAGCTATCTACAAGAAACACACTTTAAAGACAAAAGAAGGTGAAAAGTTTTTTTTTTTTTTAAAGGAAAAAAATATATATACCACGCAAACACTAATTATAAGAAACGAAGGTGGCTATATTAATAAAAGAAAAACTAGACTTCAGAACAAGGAATTTTAAAAAGAGAAAAAGATATTTCACAATGCTAAAGTGATCAATTCATTAGGAAAACACAACAATTCTAAGTTACAATGCCCTTAATAGCAAAACTTCGAAACAGCTGAAGCAAAAACTAGAAGAACTCAAGATGATTGAACTGGGCCAGTCAAGTTGAAGTGATAAGTCTGTTATAATTTATCCCTTCTACAAATTATACCTGAAAACTCTTGACAGAATTTAAAAAGCAACTACCTGAGGACTTTCTTTCTTTCTTTTTTTATTGAGATGGGGTCTCGCTACGTTACACAGGCTGGTCTCGAACTCCTGAGCTCGAGCGATCCGCCCACCTAGGCTTCCCAAAGCCCTGGGATTACAGACATGAGCCATCACACCTCGCCTCTTCTAAAAAGGTAAACAGGAACAGCTAGATTGGAGAGGAAAGTAAAAACCTGAACCTCTGTTACAGTGCTGTGTTTTCCATTTTTCTCATCATCACCTCCCAGCTTTGACTTAAGGGTGGCCTGAGTTACAGAACTGTGCAATGAGCAACAAAACAAAGAAATCCAGTATTTCTGGCCAAATAGCAGAAAAAGAGGTCCCTGCAAACTAGAGAGTATTTGGGAAATCATGACTTGTTTCTGTTTTGTTTTCTCACCCGGTTCTACCACAGGCTAGCCCCAATTACAGAAATGCCTACAATGGTGGTGGTGGCAGTGATACTGTAACCATCTACAATCTGGAAGAAAAGAAATGTGTCTCAAAGGCTAAAATACCAAAGTAAAGAGGCTCCTATGGTCCAAAAATCAAAAAGAAAATCTCTACCATTTTTCCTCTCTTTTCTGTCACTACTTTGTCCAAAAGTTGGCTCCAGACATGCGATTCTGCACAGCACAAAGCGGCAAAAACTCTAAAAAAGAAAACTGTCTTTCTACTCAGAGGAAGAAGGAAAATGGGCCCAAGGAAGCCAGAGAGTGTGAGGAAATCTTAGAGGGGAGAGAGCTGAAGAAGATAATCCCCTAATTCTGTGTGTGAACTAATAAACTGTGTATGCATGTAGAACATGTGCTTCTGAAGAAGCACAGAAAGGTTTTAAGAATTGAAATGACTTTGAAACCAGAAACCAAGACAGATATTACAGTCTGAACACAACCAGATAGAATGTCTGCTTAAACACACACACACACACACACACACACACACACACACTCAACATTCTTCAGAGGATTTTAATAAGAAATAGTCGCAAAACATAAGATTCAAAAAATCTGGGGAGCAAGCCAATTACTCAACAAACAAAAAAACATAAAAGGGTGACCTATTCTTAAGTGAAAAAATAATCCACAGACCTATCCCAAGATGTCCTAGTTGCTGGAATCATCAACTGCTTTAAAACTGGTATAATAATACTCTATAAAATAAATGTGAATACACCTGTAATGAATAAAAATATCAAAACTATCGTGGAAGGTGCTGTGATTATGTTCCCCACACAAATGTATCATAGTTCTATTGTGTAGCAGTTTGGCTGTACCTATAACTCACCCTGTACCAAGGTTCAGAAATGAATCACAAGTTCCCTAAGCCAATTAGGATAATCCCATCCCCTCTGTCAGAGTGACTTATTTAGAGGTTTGAATGTAACCCAGGCCTACAGCTATCAGTTCATGTTATTTCCCTCACCACTAGAAAATGGTTCCGTTAGTCCAATCAGAGTGAAACTCGGAACTTTTATTCAATCAGTAAAAGAGGCCAGATCCAGGTACACTGGCTCACACTGGTAATCCCAACACTTTGGGATGCTGAGGTGGACGAATTGCTTGAAGCCAGGAGTTCAAGACCAGCCTGGCTGGGTAACATGGCAAAACCCCAACACTGCAAAAAAAAAAAAATTAGCTGGGCATGGTGGCACATGCCTGCCATCCCAGCTACTCAGGAGGCTGAATGGTAGGAAGATTGCTTAAGCCCTGAAGTTTAAGGCTGCAATGAGCCGTGATTACACCACTGCACTTCAGCCTGGATAACAAAATGAGACCCTGTCACCAAAAAATTTAAAAAAAAAAAAATCAATAAAAGAATGAAGACTTTCTCCTTGACACCAGGCATAAACAGGTCACCTACCCATACCTACTACCAGTTTCTGCTGGTAGCTACTTTGGAACCAGCTAAGGAAGAAGGTAATATAGAGAAGATCAGAGCTGAGTAGTTTACCAAAAGAACACCATCAGAGCCTAGATCAAACTATACCTGTGGTGTTTAAGCCAGTTCAAGCTGGGAGTTGGTTTATTTATTTATTTTTGCACCCAAAAGCATCTTGACTTATAAGATACTATTCAAAGTACAAATCCTAATTATTCATAGATGTATTTATTATTTAATACACTGTTGGAATTGATATAGCTTACTTAGAATTTTTATCAAATGTAACTTTAAATAAGTGTAGTGAGACTGAGTAAAAAGGCACATGATATGAAAGACTATGTCCATTACACTATTCTGTGATGCCTAGGTATTTGCTCATTCGTTCAGTAAGTACCTGTTGAGGATCTGCCATGCATGAAGTACTGGGGGTAAAATGAGGATACAGACATAGTCCTTGTTCCCAAAGAACATTAAGACCTGATTTTATAGGCAGAGATACAGGCAGAAACTAAGAACACCAAAGTGGAAACTCTCAATGAGAACTCAAAGCTTGAAAACAGCTAATAGTTTTTTCTGATTTTCACCTTAAAATTTTCACTATTACTTTATCCTAATTCTTTAATGGTTTCTAAGAATTCAATACAGTACCTGTGTTAGATGGATCCAAAATTAACTGAAGAGATGGCTTATTGGTTTGGCTGACTGGAATATCTCCAAACGAATGATCTGAAATCTCACTGGAACTTTGACAGTCAACAAGAAGACTGTTTTGCCTTTTCTCAGAATCTCTCAAAATCTCTTCCATGGCTTTTTCCAATTGTTCATCACCATTAGAAACTATCTACAGACAGAGCAAGACAATTCTGTTTTAATTCTATTACAGTTCTGAAGCTAAATTTTATGAAAATATTTCATTTCTAAAAGAAAACAATCTAAATATTTAAATATGGTTACTAAATACTAAGAAGTCGTACAGTTATACCTAATTTCACATATATAATACATTATAAAACTAAATTAGAGGATGATTATTAGTTTCACAAATGGATTCTTTATAAAACACTTAAGGCAGTTTCCAACTACATTTTATATAAGATCCTATTTACAGAGATGTATTTATCTTTTTTCCCCTTTCTTTTTTGAGACAGTCTCACTCTGTCACCCAGGCTGGAGTGCAGTGGCACAATCTCAGCTCACTGCAACCTTCACCTCCTGGGTTCAAGCGATTCTCGTGTCTCAGTCTCTTGAGTAGCTGGGACTACAGGCGTGCACTACCACACCCAGCTAATTTTTGTATTTTTTGTAGAGACAGGGTTTCACCATGTTGGCCAGGCTAGTCTTGAACTCTTACCTCAAGCAATCCACCCACCTTGGCCTCCCAAATTGCTAGGATAACAGGCATGAGCCATCATGCCTAGCCCTTCTTTTTCCTTTTTAGGAACACATCCTAAAAATCAGATAACCTTACATTTATATGTCTAAAGGGAAAAATAGATAAATTTAAATAGACAGGCTCTATTATAAAAACATCATTTAAAAGGTCACATTTCTTATCATAGCATAACCATATTCTGATTTCTTTACAAATTGTTTGCTAGCTCCCAAGATGAGTATTGCTAATTTCCTTACACTTAAGTTGACTCATAAGTTTTTCAAAGGCAAATGAGACACAAAGCCTAAGCAAATAAATGATGTCTTAAACACAAGAATGCTAAAATACAGGTATCTAAAAATAAAGCCATTAATGATTTAAATAAAATTACAAAACAATATATTCTCAACATAAGCATTTAGTAATCTCATTTTTAGAATATATTTTATTAGACTGATATACACTTGTGATCCCATAGTTAATACTAAATAAAAGTCATAAATAATTCATAGCACTTTTAACTAATTCTCCTATTGCTGTTTCCAGAGGACAGTTATACCATTTTGAAGCCTATGCAACTGAGTTGGCTTGCTTCCTTTCCTTTGACTTTGAAAGTGCAATACAAAAGTGAAAAAGAAAAGGGATCATATCTAAACAAAAATTCAAATGCTAAAAATATAAGATGTATGCTTTAAAAACATTTAGACAAGTTAACTTAAATCACACAACAGAACATTATCAGCTGATTTAAAATGTAAAAATCACAAAGAAAAAGTCTCTCAAATGAAAGCAAAACATTTAATTAACTTCTAAAACCCAGCAGTAAGAGAAACAAAAACATCCAGATAAAGTAATGTAAAACTTAACTATTTTGTCTAATTCACCAATTACTCTTTCCCTTCCTTTTCCTCTTTCATTCTTCCCCCTAAAATTCCAAATTAAAAGGTAAATAACCAAAAGCAAGAACTTTTTAAAATACACAAACCAAATAATTAGGCTCTGGATAAATCAAACACTGATTTTATTCTGAAAGTCAGCACTTGAGAAAAACCTTCGGATTTTACACATCTGAGGTATGTTTCAAATAGTTTTTTTTTTTTTTCACATTAAAAATTGTACCATATGTAGAAAAGAAAAAAAATACCTTCAGTTGAGGTTTTTCTTCATGTTTTGTAGAATTATCGCCTGCATATTGAGGAACCAAAACAAATTCTTCACTGTTCATTGTAGCCACAGAATCAGATGATCCACTAACCTTCTGTAGTGAAGCTCTGACCTCCATTTCAGTTCTTTAAACTTCTCTTCCCACATCCACCTGGAAAAACTAATGGGATTAAAAAAAAAAAAAAAAGTACTGATTGAAAACATGAAGCTTTAAAAGTGGTTCATGTGAAGAAGAATCCTGCTGGCTAGATAATTATCTCAAAATTAGGGAGGCTACTTTCTTGGACTGAGTCACTTAATGGAAATGTACTCTCTCTTTATCCTAAGTTTCCAGACTAATAGAGCCATATTGTTAGCTAAATACTTACACAAACCAGTCCATACCTCAACCAAACAGATTCATCACTGTTTACTTGACACACTCTCTCTCATTTCTCTTAGAAATACTATTTTCTTTTTAATAGAGGAAATAATTAAATGATACTAGAAATACCTACAAATCCATGCACAGACACAAAACCATATTCACTGAGACTGCTTTATTAATTAAATCTAAATGCTTAAAAAAAAAAACAACTTATCTCCTCAAGACCGAATATTGTACCTGCAAATATTTTTTCTAAGTAACTAAAGTTGACTAATACAGAATTCAACATCCTAAGACATATAGCTTCTCTTTCCTGACACATTATTACTTATTAACACCAAAAAGAAAAAGACAAAAAGCTTCTATATTGCATTCACGTAGCAAATAATGCTTCAGTAATCAAACACAGTGTAATTCTGTTTTCTGGACAGATCTCTACAGCATAGAAACAATACTCACTATCATATCCAGAAGTTCATGTACTCAGATACTAAGTTTAAGTGAAGACCTATTATGTAACAGACACAACTCAGCCCTGAGGTTACATAAGTAAACAAGGCAGACAAGTAGCCTGCACTTCTGGGGCTTATATACTAGTAAAGAAACAAACAAGAAAGTGACAAATGGTGATTCCAAGTCACTCTAAAGGCTGTGCAGAAAATAAACACATTAATGTGACAAATAGTATCTGTGGGAAGCATAGGGACAAATTAAGGTGGTAGGAAAAAAACTCTCTGAGAGGAAAATATCTGAGCCTAAATCTGAAAGGCAAAAAAAGAACCCTATTATTACACAACCTGCTCAGTGACCAAATGAGTAATGTGATAGAGGGGCAGAACATGCAGGCTGGGGCTAAAGAACACAGGACCTTGTAAACCATAGTAAGTCTACTGATCCATGCCTAAAATCCTCCCAGAAATGTTATTTTTCTAATTAGGTTAAGCCTTTTTCATTATAGCCTACAAATATAGCTGCAATATTTCATTTTGCCATTAGGTGACACTAACACCATTACTCTTGGCAATAAAAAGACTTGATTCCAGCTTCAGGTTACATGTGTATCTTTTAAAAAGTTAAGTACTTTCCAACTTTATTAAAAAATCAAAATTTTCAAGACTATCAAAATAAATTACAGAGATACTCTTGAACCCGTGCAATTAGCTAGCCATCATTTATTTTTGTTATGCATGTTAATACCCTTTTTAAAACCTTTCAAGCAACATTCATCTGTCCTCTGAAGGTTTTTTCTCACTTTGTATATCATGTTTCTAAAACTGCAGAATTTGTTACAAGCCAGGTCTTTACTCTTCCAAAAGGCACTACTAATCCTTAACTGGCAACATACCACATATTCCAGATGTCTTTCTTTGGTCAGTCCTTCAAGCCCTTCTCAGGTTGCTGCTCCTCTACCTGGTTTCTAAATGCTGGAAATTCCGAGTTCAGATCCTGACCCCTTTTCCCTTGTCATATATTCACTCTAAGTAATATCTCTCATTGTCATGGACTAAAATACCATCTACAGGTCTCCCAAATTTCTATTCCAACTCAAATGTCTTCTTTAAATTCCTGCCCTGAAATCCAGCTCTCTACTTGATTTTTCCATGTGGAAGTCTTATCAGTATCTTAAATGAAATGTGACCAAAATGGAATTCCTCCTGTCTCCTCCAAACTTGTTTCCAGTCCCAATTTAGTGTTTCAGTAAATACCACCACCATATTCTACAAAGTTACTTGAACAAGAAACTTGGATATCATCCTTGATTCATCTCCACTTCTTCACACCTCACATCAGCAAGTCCTACCAGCCCCACTTCCAAGATAAGCCTCACATCTATTCATTTTTCTGTCTACTACTACTGCTACTACTGTACTACGAACAATGCTCTTATTTACAATAAAAGCCTCCTAACCCATCTTCTATTTCCAGTCTTCTTCCCTCAGTCTATGTCATTGTTCACAAAGCTGCCAAAGAAGCTTTTTGGAAAATAAGTTAGATTACATGAAAACTCAAGACCAAAAACCTCTTCACTAAAATTTAAATAAAATTTAAAATGCTTCCCAATACTTACAAGGCCCAATACACCCTTGCCCCAACCATTTTCTCATTATAATTCATTAATCGCAGCAAGTTCCAAGACAAGCAAAAACCAAGAATAATCATTGCCAGCACATCTGACTTGAAAGAAAGATTAAAAGTGATTCTTCAGTCGGAAAATTAAATAGGTCAAAAATGTGGATCTATGTAATAAAAGGAAGAGTAACAATGTATTGGATGATTATATCACATGGATAAAAAACATGACAGCAATGGCAAAAAAAAAAAAAAAAAAAAAAAAAAAAAAAAAAAAAAAAAAAAAAAAAAAAAAAAAAAAAAAAAAGGAAAGGGGAGAGAGAGAGAAGAACTGTAAATACCCTGTTATAAGGTAACTCCAATATTTGTACATGGGTTATATGCAGTATAAAATTATTTGAAAATTGATTTTTTTTACTCCTTTATTTTTAATTTTTGTGGCTACATGTGTATATATTAATATGTGAGACTTTTTTTTTTTTTAAGACGGAGTCTCACTCTGTTGCCAGGCTGGAGTGCAGTGGCACAATCTCGGCTCAGTGCAACCTTCACCTCCTGGGTTCAAGCAATTCTCATGCCTCAGCCTCCTCAGCAGCTGGAACTACAGGCACACACCACCATGCTCAGCAAATTTTTGTACTTTTAGTAGTGACAGGGTTTTCACCATGTTTGTCAGGATGGTCTCCTGACCTTATAATCCGCCCACCTCGGCCTCCCAAAGTGCTGTGATTACAGGCATGAGCCACCGCACCCGGCTGTGAGACACTTTTATACAGGCACGAAATACATAATAATCACGTCAGGGTAAACGGAGTATCTATCATCTCAAGCAATTATCCTCTGTGTTACAAAAAATTCAACTATACTCTTAGTTATTTTTAAATGTCCAATTAAATTAATTTTGACTACATTCACCCTGTTGTGCTAGCAGATACCAGGTTTTATTCATTCCTTCTCATTATTTCTTCATACCTATTAACCATCCTCATGTCCTCTACCCATCCCATCCTCCCTCTACCCTTCTCAGCTCTGGTAATCATTATTCTATCTATCTACATTAATTCAATCATTCTAATTTTTTAGCAACCAGAAATAAGTGAGAACATATGAACTCTGTCTTTCTGTGCCTGGCTTATTTCACTTAACATAATGACATCTGCTTTCATCCATGTACCCGCAAAATGACAAGATTTCCTTCTTCTTTATGGCTGAATAGTACTCCATTGCATATGTATACCACATTTTCTTTATCTATTCATTTGTTGATGGACACTTAGTTCCTTCCGAATCCTGGCTGCTATGGGTAATGTTAAAATAAACATGGGAGTGCAGATATCTCTTCTTTGAAATATTAAAACATCACTTGTTTTAATATCCAAATCCTAACTAGCAGTAGGATTGTTGAATCATATGAAAGTTCAATTTTTAGATTTCTAAGGAACATCCAAACTGTTCTCCATAGTGGCTGTACTAATTTATATTCCTACCAACAGTGTACCAGGGTTTCCTTTTCTCAACATCCTTGCCAGCATTTATTAATGCCTCACTTTTGAATAAAAGCCATTTCACCTGGGTTGAGATGGTATCTCCTTATAGTTTTGATTTGCATTTCTCTGATGATTAGTGTTGCTAAGCACTTTTTAACATGCCTGTGTGCCATTTGTATGTATTCTTTTGAGAAAAGTCTATTCAAATCTATTGTTCATTTTTAAATTACAGTTTTATTTTATTTTATTTTATTTTATTTTATTTTATGAGACAGAGTTTCACTCTCGTCACCCAGGCTGGAGTGCAGTGGCAAGATCTTGGCTCACTGCAACCTCTACCTCCCATATTAAAGTGATTCTCCTGCCTCAGCCTCCTGAGTAGCTGGAATTACAGACATGCGCCACCACGCCCAGCTAATTTTTGTATTTTTAGTAGAGACGAGGTTTCACTGTGTTGGCCAGGCTGGTCTCAAATTCCTGACCTCAGATGATCCTCCCAAAGTGCTGGGGATTACCACTGTACCTGGTCTAAATTAGATTTTTAATCAGATTAAACTTTTTCCTACAGAGTTCTTTGAGCTCCTTATACATTCTGGTTACCAATCCCTTGTCAGATGGGTAATTCGCAAATATATTTTCCCATTTGGTGACAAATTTCCCATTTGTCTTTTCACTTTGTTGATTGTTTTCTTTGCTATGCTTTTTTAACTTGATGTAATACCATTTGTCCATGTTTGCTTTTTTTGCTCATGTTTTTAGGGTATCACTCAAGAAATCTTTGCCCAGTCCAACGTCCTAGGGAGTTTCCTCAATAATTTCTCTTAGTAGCTTCAAAGTTTGAGGTCTCATATTTGAGTCTTCACTGTATTTTAATTTCATTTTTGTATATGATGAGATACAGGGGTCCAGTTTCAACCTTCTGTATATGGATATCCATTTTTCTCAGCACCATTTATTGAACAGATTGTCCTTTCCCCAGTATATGTTCTCAGCAGCTCAGTCAAAACTGAGTTCACCGTAGAGGTACAGATTTATTTCTGGGTTCCCTATTCTGTACCACTGACTATGTGTCTGTGGTCAGTATTGTTTTTTGCTCTTTTGGTTACTATAGCTATGTTGCATAATTTAAAAGTAATGTGAATGCTGCAGTTTTTTAGAATAGTTTTGGCTATTCTGGGTCTTTTGTGGTTTCATATAAATTTTAGGACTGTTTTTTCTATTTATGTGAAGAATATCATTGGTATTTGATATGGACTACAATTAATCTGTAGATTACTTTGGGTAGTATGAGCATTTTAATAATATTGATTCTTCCAATTCAAGAACATGGAATATCTTTCCAATTTTGTGTCCTCTCCGATTTCTTTTATCAATGTTTCATGGTTTTCATTGTGGAGATCTTTCACTTCTTTGGTTTATTCCTAGGTATTTTATCTTACTTGCAGCTACTATAAATGGGATTACTTCCTTGGTTTTGATTTCATATTTTTCACTGTTGGCATATAGATGCTACTGATTTTTATATGTTGATTTTATATCCTCCAACTTTAATAAATCTGTTTATCAGTTCTAATAATTTTTTGGTGGAGTCTCTGGGTTTTTCCAAATATAAGACCATATCCATCTGCAAATAAGGATAATCCGACATTTTCCATTCCAATTTAGATGCCCTTTATTGCTTTCTCTTGTCTGGTTGCTCTGACTAGGATTTCCAGTATATGCTGCAAACAAAAGCAGTGAAAGTATGCATCTTTGTTGTGTTCTCAATCTCAGAGAAAAGGCTTTGGGTTTTCCTCCTTCAGCATGATATTAGCTATGGGTCTGTCATATATGGCTTTTATTACATTGAAGTATGTTTCTCCCTTACCCTGTTTTTTAAGCGTTTTTATCATAAAGGGATGAATGTTTTCAAGTGCTTTTTTATTATCAACTGAAATCATCATATGGTTTTTGCCCTTCATTCTATTTATATGATATATATCACACCAATTGATATGTGTCTGCTGAACCATACTTGCATCCCTGGGATAAATCCTGCTGATCATAAAGAATTTGATCTTTTAAATGTGCTCCTGTGTTTGGCTTGCTAACATTTGGTTGAGGATTTTTGCATCAATATTCACCAGAAATATTAGCCTACAGTTGTTAGTTTTTGATGTGTCTTTGGTTTGGGTACGAGGGTAATACTCGCCTTTGAGAATGAATTTAGAAGTATTCCCTTCTCCTCTATTTTTCAGAATAGTTTGAATAGATTTTTTTTTTTTTTTTTTTTGAGACAGGGTCTCACTCTGTTGCCCAGGCTGGAGTGCTGTGGCATGATCTCAGTTCACTGCAACTTCCAACTCCCAAGCGATTCCCCTGCCTCAGCCTCCAGAGTAGCTGGGATTACAGGCATGCACCACCACACCCGGTTAATTTTTGTACTTTTAATAAAGACAGGGTTTCACCATATTGACCAGGCTGGTCTTGAACTCCTGACCTCAGGTGATCCACCTGCCTCATCCTCCCAAAGTACTGGGATTACAGGCATGAGCCACCATGCCCTCCTGGAATAGTTTGAATATATTCAATTCGTTCTCTAAATGTTTGGGAAAATTCATCCGTGAAGCTATCAGGTCCCAGGCTTTTTTTCACTAGGACACTTTTTATTAATGCTTCAATCTCATTACTTGTTATTGATCTGTTCAGGTTTTGGATTTCTTCATGGTTCAATCTTTATAGATTGTATGTGTCTAGGAATTTAGCCATTTCTTCTAGGTTTACCAATTTATTGGCACATAGTTGCTCATAGTAACCACTAATGATCCTTTGAATTTCTGCAATAGCAACTGTAATGCCTCCTTTTTCATCTCTGATTTCATTTATTTGGATCTCTCTTTTTCTCGTAGTCTGGCTACAGGTTTGTCAATTTTGATTAACTTTTCAAACAACCAGCCTTTAGCTTTGCTGATCTATTATATTGTTTTCTTCATGTCAAATTCATTTATTTCTGTAGGAGATCGGTCAGAGTGATAGAAGAAACTATAGGGAAAGGAACAGGCCTTCTGAAAGGTCAGAAGGCTCTGCATAGCTTCAGGGGAGAGTAAGCTGAAGGCAGCTATTCTCTGACCTTGAGGCAGAGGGCAAGATGTAGGTACAAGGAAGTGTAAGGGAATTTATCATAAACAGGCTTGTTTACTTATGTTGACCAAGAACCAACCTTTGATCATCCCCCTTGCGGTGTGTGAGGTTCCCTGAAGGAGGAACAATAAATGTTAATTACTCGAAGCCTGCGTTTGCTCCAGGCTTTTGGCATTGTGTTCTACACTGAATAAAATCAAGCAGCTCCAGCTTATCCAGGCTGCTGCACCTTGGCCACAAGAGCTCGGCAATCCCCTAGGTGCTCTTACACTGCATACCTGTGTCTGAGTATTCCTTTCATCCATCGCTCAGCCAGGGTCTAGGGGACAGACCTGGCATATTTCTGCCCTGATCTTCATTATTTCTTCTACTAATATTAGGTTTGGTTTGGTCTTGCTTTTCTAGTTCTTTAAGATGCATTGATAGATTGCTTACTTGAAGTTTTTCTTCTTTTCTAATGTAGGCAGTTACAGTTATAAATTTCCCTCTTAGTACTTTTAGCTGTATCCTGTAAGTTTTGGTATCTTGTGTTTCCATTATCATTTGTTTCAATAAATTTTTCAATTTCCTCCTTAATTTCTTCATTGACACACTGGTCATTCAGGAGCATGTTATTTAATTTCCATGTGTTTGTATAGTTTCTAAAATTTCTCGTTACTGATTTCTATTTTTGCACCAACATAATGGTTTCATTCTGTTGTAGTCAGAGACAATGCTTGATATTATTTCATATTTTTTTTTTTATGTTTTAAAACTTGTTTTGTGAAAGAACATATTGTCTGTCCTTGAGAATAATCCATGCGCTGAGGAAAAAAATGTTTTCTTCAGCCATTGGATGAAATGTTCTATAAACATCTTTGAGGTCCATTTGGTCTATAAGGTACATTAAGTCTGATTATTCTTTGCTGATTTTCTGACCGGAAGATCTGTTCAATGCTAAGAATGACGTGTTGAAGTTTCCAGCTATTTTTGTATTTGGGTCTATCCCACTCTTTAGCTCTAATAATATCTGCTTTATATACATCTAGGTTCTCCAGGGTTAGGTGCATATATATGCATAATCATTATATCCTCTTGCTGAATTGACCTTTTAGTTATTACTGTACATAGTAATCTTCTTTGTCTCTTCTAACGGTTTTTGTCTTAAAATCTAATTTGTCTGATAGAAGTAAAGCTATTCCTGCTCCTTTTTGGTTTCCATTGGCATGGAATATCTTTTTCCATCCTTTTATTTTCAGTCTATGTGTGTCTCTACAGGTAAAGCGTGTTTCATGTAGGCAACATTCAGCCACTACTCTATGTCTTTTCATTGGAGAGTTTAGTTCATTTACATTCACTGTTATTGCTGATAAGTAAGGACTTACTCCTGCAACTTTGTTACTTGTTTTCTGGTTGTTTTGTGGTATTTGCTTCCTTCTTGCCTTTCTCTCATCCTTCTAGTCAAGGTGATTTTCTATGATGGTATTATTTAATTTCTTGCTTTTAATTTTTTGTATACTTATTGTATATTTTTAGATTTGAGGTTACTAGGAGGCTTGCAAATACTATCTTGTAACCCATTATTTTAAGGTGATAACAACATGTTACATAAGCAAGCAGAAAACAAATAAAAACCCTAACTTCATCCCTGCTTAACCTTTTCTTGTTTCTATTTATATCTTTTTGGATTATCTATGTCTTGAAAAGTTGTTGTAGTTATTTTTTTATTGATTCATCATTTAGTCTTTCTACAAAGGACAAGAGTATTTTACACACCACAGTTGCTGTTATCACACTCTGTGTCTTTCCGTGGACTTACTGTTACCAGTGAGTTTTGTACCTTCATATACTTTCTTATTGCTCATTAACGTCTTTTTCTTTAGCATTTCTTGTAGGACAGGTCTGGTGTTCATGAAATCTCTCTTTTCCTTGTCTGAGAAAGTCTTCATTTCTTCTTCATATTTAAAGGATATTTTCAGCAAATATACTATTCTAGGGTAAAAGTTTTTTCCTTTGGCACTTTAAACATGTCCTGCCACTCTATTCTGGCATATAAGGTTTCAAGTGAAAAGTCTGCTGCCAGACATATTGGAGCTCCACTATACGTTATTTGTTTCTTCTCTCTTGCTGCTTTTAGGATCCTTGCTTTATCCTTGACCTTTGGATAAATCTGAAAATCAGAATATAAAATCTGACAAAAGATTTTTTTGTTTCTTCAGGTGCAAAAAATAATGGAAAATATAGGCATAAACATTTTCATTTTCAGGGCATTTTAAAGGTATATGAAAATAAGGAACAGAAATTTATCAGCATTATAGAAAATCTGATATATATGTGTGTTTTGTTTCTTCTATCCATCCCCTTCTGAACTCAAAGGAGCTCAAGAAATATTTAGATTAAATTAAATCACTTAAAGACAAACTTCTCCCCTACACCTACAGCAATTCTACCAAGTTAAATAGCTTATAATTCTTACTCTAATGCCACATCATTTTTGCTAAATGAGCAATAATGATATCTAAATTTACACCTCTCTTGGATAATTAAAACTACAATTTTCACATACACAAGAAACAGTACAACAATATTCAGCAATGTCTAACTGAAAGCTATTTTATTCCCAAAATAACTGAACATATTCTAAAGTATGCAATCATAGTGCACGTGATCTAATTTCCTTCAGTGCCAAATGTGGTTAGCCTCCTTCTTGCTTTTAGATCACATGTTTGTGCCTACTCATTTTAAAGTGGCTCCTGAGCTAAAATAGAAACCTAAAAATATAAGGGTGAGTCAAAATTGGATAGGCTGGGAAGACTATTAGGCATGAGAATTAGAATGACTGTATGAGATCCATTACAAAAATAGAAAGGGAACTATTCTCAACATACATTTTAAAAAATGGACAAAACTTTATAGAACAATATTTGCCAACCAAAATTCTTCTGCTCTTCAAAAAACTGAAACAATCCAGGAAAAATATACCATTACTTTTGTTTGCTAAGTAGTCTATCCACTATTCTAGTTCCCAGGCAAGAGCCAAACCAATATGTATGCATGTACACAAGTATGTCTCTAGCCCTGAAAAGGGGACAAAAGAACTTTATCAATTCACATTACTTCAGTGGACACCTATTTTGATCTGTCCAACAATAATTTGCAAATGTCTTATCTGAAAATAAGCCTTCTCTCTACTTAAACCACATAGCTTTTATAAAAACGTCAACCCCCGGCTGGGTGTGGTGGCTCACGCCTGTAATCCCAGCACTTTGGGAAGCCAAGGCAGGCAGATCACAAGGTCAGGAGATCAAGACCATCCTGGCGAACATAGTAAAACCCCATCTCTACTAAAAATACAAAAAAATTAACCAGGCATGGTGGCATGTGCCTGTAATCCCAGTTACTCGTATGGCTGAGGTAGGAGAATCACTTGAACCTGGCAGGC
>NW_016107377.1:2766334-2768534 GCF_001604975.1 Cebus imitator
AAAAAAAAAAAGAAAAAAAAGGCAACCCCGCAGCCAAATAGATAAATCTAAGCTAGATCAATTAATCCACTTCCTAAAATTTTTAGACTAGTGACCAGCCATGTTTTTCTTCAATGAAGAATGACAGCGTGCAGTGACAGAGAAAAGTAAACCCAGACAGAGACAAGAAAAAGAGTCTTAATCAACTCATATCCCTCTGAGTCATTCCTGAGGCCTAGCTCCAATTGTACCCTTTCTTGTCTTAATAAATCTGCCATTCTTTTAATTCCATAAAATATTCCTTTCAACAAATTCTTTTTGCATAAATTAGTTTAAATTGGGTTTCTAGAATTAGAGAAGCAAGAAGAAATCAACCTCAAAGCTACCAGAAGACAAGAAGTATTCAAAATCAGAGCTGAACTGAAATAAATGGAAACAAGAAAAACAATCAAAAGATCAATGAATACAGGAATTGGTTTTTTGAAAAAATTTAAAAGGCCACTAGCTAGACTAATAAAGAAGAAAAGAGAGAACACAATTAGAAATAGCAAAGGGAATGTTACCACTGACCCCACAGAAATAAAAAATAACCATCAGAAACTACTATAAATACCTCTATGCACACAAACTAGAAAACCTAGAAGAGATGGATAAATTATTGGACACATATATCCTCCCAAGACTGAACCAAGAAGAAATGGATTCCCCACAGAGACCAATAACAAGCTCCAAAACTGAATCAGTAATAAAAAGTCTACCAACAACAACAAAAAAAAATCCCAGGACCTGATGGATTCACAGTTGAATTCTACTGTATCTACAGAGAAGAGCCAGTACCATTCCTCCAGAAACTATTCCAAAAAATTGAGGAGGAAGGACTCCTCCCCAACTTATTCTATGAGGCCAGCATCATCCCGATAGAGACACAACAGTAAAAGAAGACTTCAGGCCAATGTCCTTGATGAACATCAATGAAAAAATCCTCAAAAAAATACTTGCAAACCAAATCCAGCAACACATCAAAAAGCTAATCCACCACAATCAAGCAGGCTTCATCTGCAGGATGCAAAGTTGGTTCAACATAAGCAAATCAGTAAACGTGAACTCATCACATAAACAGAACTAAAGACAAAAACAAATGAGTATCTCAATAGACGCAAAAAAAGGACTTTCTTAGTCTATTCTCACATTGCTATAAAGAACTACCTGAGACTGGGTAATTTATAAAGAAAGGTGGTTTCATTGACTCACAGTTCCACAGGCTGTACAGGAAGCATGGCTGGGAGGCCTCAGAAAACTTACAATCATGGCAAAAGGCGAAAAGGAAGGAAGCACATCTTACCATGGAGTAGCAGGAGAAAAAGAGAGCGAAGGGAGAAGTGCTACCCTTCCAGATCTCATGATCTTGTGAGAGCTCACTACCATGAGAATAGCAAGGGAGAAATCCACCCCCATGATCACTAGGGATTACAATTTCATATAAGATTTGGATGGGGACACAGAGCTAAACCATATCAAGGCCTCTGGTAAAATTCAACACTGTTTCATGTTATAAACTCTCAATAAGCTATGTACTAAAGGAATATACCTCAAGATAATAAGCCATCTATGACAAACCCACAGCCAACATTATACTGAGCAGTCAAAATCAAGAAGCATTGCCTGTAAAAATGGGCACAAGACAAGGATGCCCTCTCTCACCACTCCTATTAAAAATAGTACTGGAAGTCCTAGCTAAAGCAATCAAGCAAGAGAAAGAAACAAAGAGCATCCAAACAGGAAGAGAGGAAGTCAAACTATCTCTGTTTGCAGACAACGTGATTCTATATCTAGAAAGCCCCAGTCTCAGCCCAAAGGCTCCTTCAGCTGATAACTTCAGCAAAGTTTCAGGATACAAAGTTAATGCACAGGCCAGACACAATGTCTCACACCTATAATCCCAGCACTTTGGGAGGCTGAGGTGGGCAGATCACTTAAGGTCAAGAGTTTGAGACCAGCCTGGCGAACAGAGTGAAACCCTGTCTTTACTAAAAATACAAAAATTAGCTGGGATGGTGGCATATGCCTGAAATCTCAGCTCTTTGGGAGGCTGAGACACAAGAACCACTTGAACCTGGGAGGCTGAGGTTGCAGTGAGCAAAGATCATGCTACTGCACTCCAGTCTGGGCAACAGAGAGATACTCTTAAAAAAAAAAAATCTTGGCTAATGACTTGATTCAG
>NW_016107377.1:2768565-2772442 GCF_001604975.1 Cebus imitator
AAAAAAAAAAAAAAGAAAAAAAAAACAGATAAGATAATCCTAAAAAAAAAAAAAATCAATGTACAAAAATCACTAGCATGCCTATACAACAACAACAGCTAAGCCAAGAGCCAAATCAGAAAGGTAATCCCATTCAAAATTACCACAAAAAGGACAAAATATCTAGGAATACAGCTAATCAGGAGGTAAAGCACCTCTACACTGAGAATTACAAAACACTGCTCAAGGAAATCAGAGACAACACAAACAAATGGAAAAACATCCCAGTCTCATAGACAGAATGTCATTAAAATGGCCATAATGCCTAAAGCAATTTACAGATTCAATGCTATTCCTATCAAACAACAATTTTAAAACTATTTTAAAATTCATATGAAACCAAAAAAAGGACCCGAACAGCCAGGGAAATCCTAAGAAAAAAGAACGAAGCTGGAGGTACCACATTACCCAACTTCAAACTATACTACAGTGCTACAGTAACCAAAGCAGCATGATACTGGTACAAAAACAGGCACATAGACCAATGGAACAGAACAGACAGCGCAGAAATAAGGCCACACTCCTATGACCATCTGATCTTTGACAAAGCTAACAAAAACAAGCAATGAGGAAGACTCCCTATTCAGTAAATGGTGCTGGGTAACTGGCTACCGATATGCAGAACACTGAAGTTGGACCCCTTCCTTAAATCAAATACAAAAATTAACTCAAGATGGATTAAAGACTTAAATGTAAAACCCAAAACTATAAAAATTCTGGAAGACAACCTAGGAAACACCATCCTGGACACAGGAACAGCCAATGATTTCATGACAAAGACATCAAAGCAATCACAATAAAGGGAAAAAAAAAAGGACAAGTGGGATCTAATTAAACTCAAGAGCTTCTTGTACAGCAAAAGAAACTATCAAAAAACAATCTACAGAATGGGAGAAAATATTTGCAAAGTATGCATCTGACAAAGGCTATTATCCAGCATCTATAAGGAACTTTAACAAATTTACAAGAGAAAAACAAACATTAATCTCATTAAAAAGTAAGCAAAGGGCCAGGCAAGGTGGCTCATGCCTGTAATCCCAGCACTTTAGGAGGCTGAAGCAGGCGGATCATGAGGTCAGGAGATCGAGACCATCATGGCTAACACCGTGAAACCCCGCCTCTACTAAAAATACAAAAAAATTAGCTGGGTGTGGTGGCACACCCCTGTGGTCCAAGCCACTTGGGAGGCTAAGGTAGAAGAATCACTCTGACCCGGGAGGTGGAGGTCGCAGTGAGCGGAGATTGTGCCACTGCACTCCAGCCTGGGTGACAGAGTGAGACTTCGTCTCAAAAACAAACAAAAAAAAAAGCGAGCAAAGGACATGAATACAAGGTTTTCAAAAGAAGACATACCCATGGCCAAAAACCACAAGAAAAAAAAGCTCAATATCACTGATAATTATAGAAATGCAAATTAAAACCATGAGATACTATCTCATACCAGTCAGAAGGCTATTATTAAAAAGCCAAAGAGTAACAGATACTGGCAAGGTTGCAAGACAAAAGAAGAACCTTATATACCGTCAGTGGGAGTGTAAATTAATTCAACCATTGCAGAAAGCAGTGTGGAGATTCCTCAAAGAGCTGAAAACAGAAGTACCATTGAACTCAGCAATCCTCTTATTGGGTATACACCCAAAGGAATATAAATCATTCTAACATAAAGACAAATGCACGTGAATGTTCACTGCAGCATTATTCGTATCAGCAAAGACATGGAATCAACCTAAATGCCCATCAATGACAAACTGAATAAAGAAAATGTGGTACATAGTACGCCATGGAATACTATGCAGCCACAAAAAAGAATGACATAATGTCTTTCCAGAACATGAATGGAGCCATTATCCTTAACAAACTGACACAGGAACAGAAAACCAAATACCATACTTTCTCACTTATAAGTGGAAGCTAAATGATGAGAATTCATGAACACAAAGAGGGGAATAGCAGACACTGGGGTCTAGTTGAGGGTGGAAGGTGGGAAGAGGAAGAGGAGCAGAATAAATAAGCGTTGGGTACTGGGCTTAGTACCTGTGTGAAGGAATAATCTGTATGACAAACCCCTATGACACTAGTTTACCTATAGAATAATCCTGCACATGTACCTCTGAACCTAAAATAAAAGTTAAAAGAAAAAAAACCTTCCGTTCTTTTCAACCCAATGTGTTCATGGAAAACATGTATCATCTCTATGAACACACTGGTTTCTTTACCTGAAAAAAAAGTGGTGTGGCTAGTTTATCACCAAGATCTTTGAGCTCTAAAAGTTCTACATATCAATTATTAATTTTCAAAATATATCTGTATGTGAAGAAATATAAAATGGGTGCTAGGATCCAAGATGGCCAAATAGGAACAGCTCTGGAGTGCAGTTCCCAGCGAGAACGCAGAGGGTGAGTGATCACTGCATTTCCATACAAGTTTTTACTGCCCACAGACCAGGAGATTCCTGGTCGGGAAAAGTGCCACGAGTCTCCAGCACAGCTGTTTCAGCCAGGGCAGCAGGTTTCCATACAAAAACTCACACCAATCTGGGCAGCTATTTCAACTGGCGCCTGGAATGCCTGGGAGACAGAGTTACCCATTCAACTGAAAAAAACGGGGCTGAAACGAAGCCAGGTGATCTGGCTCGGCAGGTCCCACCCCCACAAAGACCAGCAATCTGAAATGCTCTGGATTGACAGTTTCACAGCAAGCACAGCTGGACCCGGGACAGTCCAGCTCTGTGGGGGGAAGGGCGTCCACCATTACTGAGGCAGTCTACCACTACAGAGGCATTCCGCCATTACTGAGGCAGTCCGCCGTTACTGACGCAGTTCTAACTATATACCTCTATAAACAAAACTGCAAGGAAGTTCACATAGCAGCGGGGCAGAGCCCATGGCAGCTCAGCAACACATCTACTGGCAGACTGTGATTAGTCTATCTCCTCACTGGGCTGGGCAGCTCTGAAAAAAGGCAGCAGGACATCAGGAACTTATAAATAAAGCCCCACCTTCCCAGGACAGAGCACCTGGGAAAAAAAGGCAGTTATGAGTTCCGCTGCAGCAGACTTAAACATACCTGCCCAGCAGCTCTGAATGGAACAATGGAGCTCCCAGCACAGCATTTAAGCTCCTATAAGGAACAGGCTGTCTCCTCAAGCAGCTCCCTGATCCCCATATATCCAAAGAGACACCTCATAAAGGAGAGCTCAGGCTGACATCTGGCAGGAATCCTTCTGGGACAAAGATAACAGAAGAAGAAACTGGCAGCAACCCTTACGGTTCTGCAGCCACCACAGGTGATCTCCAGGCAAGCAGGGTCTGGAGTGGACCTTCAGCAGTCCTACAGCAGAGAGGCCTGACTGTTCGATGGAAAACTAAAACACAGAAAGAAACAACTTCATCATCAACAAAAAGGACATCCACTCAGACACCCCATCCAAAAGTCACCAACTACAAAGACCACAGGTAGATAAATCCACAAAGATGGGAAGAATCCAGCGCAAAATGGATGAAAACAACCAAAACCACAACACCTCTCCTCCTCCAAGGGATGACATCTCCTCACTAGCAAGGGAACAAGGCTGAATGGAGAATGAGTCTGATGAATTGACAGAAACAGGCTTCAGAAAGTGGGTAATAACAAACTTCTCTGAGCTAAAAGAACATGTTCTAACCCAATGCAAAGAAACTAAGAACCTTGAAAAAAGGTTTGACAAAATGCTAACAAGAATCAACAGCTTAGAGAACAATATAAATGAATTGATGGAGCTGAAAAACACAACATGAGAACTTCGCAAAGCATACACAAGTTTCAATAGCTGAATCGACCAAGCAGAAGAAAGGATATC
>NW_016107377.1:2772502-2786946 GCF_001604975.1 Cebus imitator
CAAGATTAGATTAAAAAAAAAAAAAAGAGTAAAAAGAAATGAACAAAGCCTCCAAGAAATATGGGATTATGTGAAAAGACCTAATCTACGTTTGATAAGTGTACCTAAATGTGACAGACAGAATGAATCCAAACTGGAAAACACTCTTCAGGATATTATCCAGGAGAACTACCCCAACCTAGCAAGGTAGGCCAACATTCAAGTCCAGGAAATACAGAGAACACCACAAAGATATTCCTTAAGAAGAGCAAACCCAAGGCACATAATCATCAGATTCACCAGGGCTGAAATGAAGGAAAAAATGCTAAGGGCAGCCAGAGAGAAAGGTTGGGTTACCCACAAATGGAAGGCCATCAAACTCACAGCAGATCTCTTGGAGAAACCCTACAAGACAGAACAGAGTGGGGGCCAATATTCAACATCCTTAAAGAAAAGAACTTTCAACCCAGAATTTCATATCCAGCCAAACTAAGCTTCAAAAGCAAAGGAGAAATAAAATCCTTTAGGAACAACCAATTGCTCAGAGATTTCATTACCACCAGGCCTGCATTACAAGAGCTCCTGAAAGAAGCACTAAACATGGAAAGGAACAACCAGTATCAGCCACTCCAAAAATGTACCAAATGATAAAGAGCATTGACACAATGAAGAAACTGTGTCAACTAATGGGCAAAACAACCAGCGAGCAACAAAATGGCAGGATCAAATTCACACATAACAATATTAACCTTAAATGCAAACATGCTAAATAACCTAATCAAAAGACACAGACTGGCAAACTGGATAAAAAGTCAAAACCTGTCAGTGTGCTGTATCCAGGAAACCCACCAAATCATGTGCAAGGATACACTTAGGCTCAAAATAAAGGGATGGAGGACGATTTACCAAGCAAATGTAGAGGAAAAAAAAGCAGGAGTTGCAATCCTAGTCTCTGATAAAATAGACTTTAAACCAACAAAGATCAAAAGAGACAAAGAAGGGCATTACATAATGGTAAAAGGATCAATGCAACAAGAAGAGCTAACGATCCTAATCATGCACGCACCCAATACAGGAGCACCCACATACATAAAGCAAGTTCTTAGCAACCTACAAAGAGACTTAGACTCCCACACAATAATAGTGGGAGGCTTTAACACTCCACTGTCAATATAAGACAAATCAACAGGACAGAAAATTAAGGATATCCAGGACTTGAACTCAGATTTGGACCAAGCAAGCCTAATAGACATTTACAGAATTCTCCACCCCAAAACCATAGAATATACATTCTTTTCAGCACCACATCACACCTACTCCAAAACTGACCACATAATTGGAAGTAAATCACTCCACAGCAAATGCAAAGAACAGAAATCATAACAAACAGTCTCTCAGAACACAGTGCAATCAAATTAGAACTCAGGATTAAGAAACTCACTCAGAACAACACAACTTCATGGAAAGTGAACAACTGGATTTGAATATTGACTGGATAAACAATGAAATGAAGGCAGAAATAAAGATGTTCTTTGAAACCAATGAGAACAAAGACACAACGTACCAGAATCTCTGGGACACATTTAAAGCACTGTCCGGAGGAAAATTTATAGCAATAAATGCCCACATGAGAAGGAAGGAAAGATATAAAATCGACACCCTATCATCAAAATTGAAAGAGCTAGAGAAGCAAGATCAAAAAAACTCAAAAGCTAGCAGAAGACAAGAAGTAATTAAGATCAGAGCAGAACTGAAGGAGACAGAGAGGCAAAAAATCCTTCAAAAAATTAATAAATCCAGGAGCTTGTTTTTTGAAAAGATCAACAAAATAGACCATTAGCAAGACTAATAAAAAAGAAAAGAGAGTAGAATCAAATAGATGCAATAAAAAATGATAAACGGGATATCACCACAGATTCCACAAAAATACAAACTACCATCAGAGGTTACTACAAACAACTCTATGCACACAAACCAGTAAACCTGGAGGAAATGGATAAATTCTTGGACACTTGGACCCTCCCAAGCCTAAACCAGGAAGAAGTCGAAATCCTGAATAGACCCATAACAAGGACTGAAGTTGAGGCAGCAATTAATAGCCTACCAACCAAAAAAAGCCCAGGTCCAGATGGGTTCACAGCTGAATTCTACCAGACATACAAAGAGGAGCTGGTACCATTCCTTCTGAAACTATTCCAAACAATCCAAAAAGAGGGAATCCTCCCCAAATCATTTTATAAGACCAACATCATCCTGATACCAAAACCTGGCAGAGACTCAACAAGAAAAGAAAACTTCAGGCCATATCCATGATGAACACAGATGCAAAAATCTTCAGTAAAATACTGGCAAACCGACTACAACAGCACATCAAAAAGCTTATACATCACAATCAAATAGCCTTCATCCCAGGATGCAAGGCTGGTTCAACATATGCAAGTCTATAAACGTAATCCCACATAAACAGAGCCAACGACAAAAACTACATTATCTCAACAGATGCAGAGAAGGCCTTCAAAAAAATTCAACAGCCCTTTATGCTAAAACTCTCAATAAACTAGGTATAGACGGAACATACCTCAAAATAATAAAAGCTATTTACGACAAAGGCACAGCCAATATCATACTGAATGGGCAAAAACTGGAAGCATTTCCTTTGAAATCTGGCACAACACAAAGATGCCCTCTCTCACCACTCCTATTCAATATAGTATTAGAAGTTCTAGCCAGAGCAATCAGGCAAGAAAAAGAAATAAACGGTATTCAGTTAGGAAAAGAGGAAGCCAAATTGTCTCTATTTGCAGGTGACATGATTGTATATTTAGAAGACACCACTGTCTCAGCCCAAAATCTCCTGAAACTGATAAGCAACTTCCGCAAAGTCTCAGGATACAAAATCAATGTGCAGAAATCACAAGCATTCCTATACACCACTAATAGACTTAAAGATAGCCAAATCAAAAGTGAACTTCCATTCACAATTGCTACAAAGAGAATAAAATACCTAGGAATACAACTAACAAAGGATGTAAAGGACTTCTTCAATGAGAACTATAAACCACTGCTCAAGGAAGTAAGAGATGACACAAACAGATGGAGAAACATTCCATGCTCACAGTTAGGAAGAAGCAGTATCATGAAAATGGCCACACTGCCCAAAGTAATTTATAGAGTCAGCACTATCCCCATCAAGCTACCAATGACCTTCACAGATCTGGAGAAAAACCACTTCGAACTTCATATGGAACCAAAAGAGAGCCCACGTAGCCAAAACAATCCTAAGCAAAAAGAACAAAGCTGGAGGCATCATGCTGCCTGACTTCAAACTATACTACAAGGCCACAGTAATCACAACAGCATTGTACTGGTACCAAAACAGAGACATAGACCAATGGAACAGAACAGAGGCCTCAGAAGCAAAACCACACATCTACAATCATCTGATCTTTGACAAACCTGACAAAAACAAGCAATGGGGAAAGGATTCCCTGTTTAATGAATGGTGTTGGGAAAACTGGCTAGCCATGTGCAGAAAGCAGACACTGGACCCCTTTCTGACACCTTACACTAAAATTAACTCCAGATGGATTAAAGACTTCAACATAAGACCTAACACCATCAAAACCCTAGAAGAAAATCTAGGCAAAACCATTCAGGACATAGGCATAGGCAAGGACTTCATGGCTAAAACACCAAAAGCAATGGCAACAAAAGCCAAAATAGACAAATGGGATCTAATTAAAGTCCGGAGCTTCCACACAGCAAAAGAAACAATCATTAGAGGGAACCAGCAACCAACAGAATGGGAAAAAAAATTTTGCAATCTACCCATCTGACAAAGGGCTAATATCCACAATCCACAAAGAACTAAAACAGATTTATAAGAAAAAAACAAACTCATTCAAAAGTGGGCAAAGGATATGAACAGACTCTTTTCCAAAGAAGACATCTATGACACCAACAAACATATGAAAAAATGCTCATCATCACTGGTCATTAGAGAAATGCAAATCAAAACCACACTGAGATACCATTTCATGCCAGTTAGAATGGCGATCATTAAAACATCAGGAGACAACAGAAACTGGAGAGGATGTGGAGAAATAGGAACACTTTTACATTGTTGGGCATGTAAATTCATGCAACCATTGTCGAAGACAGTGTGGCGATTCCTCAAGGACCTAGAAACAGAAATACCATTTGACGCAGCAATCCCATTACTTGATATATACCCAAAGAATTATAAATTGTTCTATTTTATAAAGACATGCACATGTATGTTCATTGTGGCACTGTTTACAATAGCAAAGACTTGGAACCAACCCAAATGTCCATCAACGATAGACTAGATAAAGAGAATGTGGCACATATACACCATGGAATACTATGCAGCCATAAAAAATGATGAGTTTGTGTCCTTCATAGGGACATGGATGAATCTTCCTTCTTAGTAAACTGACACAAGAACAGAAAACCAAACACTGCATGTTCTCACTCATAAGCAGGTGTTGAACAATGAGAACATGTGGACACAGGGAGGGGAGTATCACACACTGAGGACAGTTGGGGGGGCCAGGGGAGGGAAATACTAGATATAGGTGATGGGGAGATAAAGGCAGCAAACCACTTTTCCATGTATGTACCTATGCAACAATCCTACATGATCTGCACATGTACTCTAGAACCTAAAGTACAATAAAAAAAATTTTTAAATAAAAATACATAGAACAGTCTGAAGAAGCTAATATTTAGGAAACACTATGACATGCCTAAAATTTCTTAAGTACTTTCTATGAAATAATATAATGCCATGTGTTTAGAAAAGCAAGGAGAGAGCAGCTCTTGCTGAGTGGAAACTATTACTATAAAAACCGATTCACTGTTACTTTGGAAAACAAAGTGAAAAATTGTTCTAGTACTGAACTGTTCTACCGTGTTTTACAACTTTTCACTCTCACAAGGCAAACAAAATCCAAAGGTATTTTCATAATTAGAAAAGCAAATTATTCATGCTTTCAACACAATCGACTAGCCTCATAACCATTTCTATTGAATATTCCACCTAAAGGATATTTTTCAATGCTTTCAGATGTTTTAAACAGGAAAAGCATTATAAAATACAATCAGCAATTTGATCTTTAACACTCATGCTGCTAAATCTGAATCTTCATGTCCATCTTGACATTTGTCATGCCTTTAAATCCTGGGTCACAAGCCACAAGGGACTTGCTGCCATACTGAGGGCAGAAACTGAAATATTACAGCAATAGGGTCTCCACTGCTGTTTACACAGAATCCAGTTAATTCATTCTTTTAACAAGAGTTTGTTGGTGATGGTGGTGGTATTGAAAATGTATAATTTGACAGGCATAATTATAAGGTAGTCTTCTCAAATTAGACATCTAATAGGCATTTCAAACTCAACACATTCAAAAAACAAACTTACCTTTCTACCTCCAACCTACCCGTAATCTGACACCAACCTCCCATAGGCTTTCTCTTCTCAATTGATAGCAACTCCATCCTTCTAGTTACTATGACCAAGAAGCTTAGAGTCGTGCCACTCCTCTCTTTCTCTTCTTCCTCAAACATACACATACACCCTTTAAAACTACAGTCAGCAAATTCCTTTGGCTCCACCTTCAAATTATATCCAGAAATCATCTGTTTCTCACCACCTCCACTGCCACAACCCAGTCCCAGCCACTATCATCTCTTATTTGGATTATTTTAAAAGCATCCTTAACTAGCCTTCTTGTAATCTTTACTTGTTCTCCTATGGTCTGTTTTCCAAAAAGAAGCCAGAGTGATCCTTTTAATTTAGTTCCTGTCATTGCTCTGATCAAAACCCTCCAATGACTCCCCCATTTCACTCAGAATAAAAGCCAAATGACCTTCAAAAGCATTACACACCTGGTACTACAAACTACCCCACCTCACTACTCTCCTGACCCCACTTTACCTCACCTCTGTAACCTATCTTCTACAATTATCCCACTTGTTCACTGGACTCCATTTACAAGGATCTCCCTGCTTTCCCCCAAACAAGCCTGGTGTATTTGCTCTGGTATTCCAGCACAACCAACACTTCTCCCAGATAACTGCTTGGACTAACATCCTTAGTCTCCTATTCATACCTTTGCTCAAATCTCATCATCTTGAGAGACCTATCGGGCTCACCCTATTTAATACTGCTTCCTACCACCGCCAAATTCCAATTCCCCCTTTATTCAGCTCTACTCTTCCTTGCCAGAGCACTTATTTACTAACAGATAATTTATTTTTGTATTATATTAACAGTTTACTGTCTTTCAGTAGAATATAACATTGTCAAAGGCAAAGACTTTTGTTTTTTTCATTGATGTAACCCAAGCATCTAGAAATACATCTGGCATAGAGCAGACAGTTGAATATTTGTTGGATAAATAAATTCCAAGATAAGTAAATTAAAAGTTTCTGAAACTCCAGGAGCCACCCAGTAACCCACAGCCCAATCAGGACTATGCCATTGAAGGAACACAATAAGTGCGCTGATGGGTGTCTTTCAACTAACTCACCAGTACACACTTGAATTTCTGAAGGTTTATGATATAATGAGACACCAAAAGATAATTTTTAAAAGAAGGAAGAGTAAAATGTTGAGACTTCCTCTCCAAATTTCCCATTTATGCAAGAAAAAGAACACACACTAGATAATGATTTGAAGAAATTACTATTGACATTTTTAAGAGTTTGAGGATGGTGATGTGGTCATGAAGGTGTCCTTGCAGTAGCACATACGGAAATATTTACATATTAAATGATGTAATTGTCTGAGATTTGCTTCATATGATCTAACATAGAATTGGAAGGCATGGAGGCATAGAGGAAATAAGATTGCTCCTTATTTGGTAATTGCTAAAGTTGGCGAAAGCTCACAGGAATATTTACATTAGTCTCCCTGGTTTTGTACATGCTTCAAATTTGCCAAAATAAAAAGAATAAAAAAGCCAAGTAAGGCCGGACACGGTGGCTCATGCCTGTAATCCTAGCACTCTGGGACACTGAGGCAGGCGGAGCACTTGAGATCAAGAGTTCAAGACTAACCTGGCCAACATAGTGAAACTCTGTTTCTACCGAAAATACAAAAATTAGCCGGGCATGGTGGCAGGTGCCTGTAATCTCAGCTAGTCGGGAGGCTGAGGCAGGAGAATCACTTGAACCTGGTAGGCAGAGGTTGCAGTGAGCAGAGATCGCGCCTCGCGCCATTGCACTCCAGCCTGGGCAACAAGAGTGAAACACTTTATAAAAAAAAAAAAAAAAGCCAAGTAATAATAGCATGGGAAGAAGTTAATTTAACAAAAAGAAAGAAAAATACAAGCATACATTGCCTTTAGAATCTAGCGCATTGTGTGACATCTAAATAAAATAAATGACGAAAGAATAAAGTATATGTCACAACTGAAGAACAGTTTCTAGGCTGGATGCAGTCTCACACCTGTCATCCCAGCCCCTTGCGGGGGGCTTAGGTGGGCAGATAACCTGAGGTCAGGAGTTCAAGATCAGCCTGACCAACATAGTAAAACGCCATCTCTACTAAAAAATACAAAAATTAGTTGGGTGTGGTGGTGGGTGCCGGTAGTCCCAGCTACATGGGAGGCTGAGGCAAGAGAATCGCTTGAACCTAGGAGGCAGAGGTTGCAGTGAGCCGAGATCGTGCTATTGCACTCCAGCCTGGGCAACAGAGCAAGATTCCGTCCAAAAAAACAAAACCATTTCTACACTGGATGTGGTGACTCAAATCTGTAATTCCGATACTTTGGAAGCCTGTGGCAGAATTACTGCTTGAGGCCAAGAGTTCAAGATCAGTCTGAGCAACAGAGTGAGACTCTGTCTCAACAACAACAACAAAAAAATTAGAACTAAAATTTAAAAAGTATAGTTTCTATAAACTATCATAATGATAGGAACAGACTAAAACAAAAAATTAATGACCAAAGTGAATGCCTCTTTCTGAATGAAAAAAAGGGACATGTTAAATGATGGCCCTGGTGGTTGCTACTGCAGGGACAAGAAAAGAAACTTGCTTAAAAAGGCAAAGCCACAGTGATTTCAGATGTGGATAACTGGAACCAAATGGGGACACATTGAAAAAATTTTTCATCTTTTTTTGAGATAAAAGACACTGTACTTTATCCTATAAAGGTCATTTATATAAATGAAAAATATCAATAGGGACAAGAGAACATAACTAAAATTGCATGTATCAAATAATACTGCAGCATAATTATTAGAAAAAGAAGGTTCAATGTGACTAGAAAACAAATATAGCAGGCAACAAACATGATCTCAATCCCAGAAACGTCAAGGAAACAAAAAGCACAGAAAATTTAAACTTTAAAAGTACTAAAGTAGCAAAAACCAAACAAAACAAAATTTGTAACCTTCAAAATATAACTTGTGCCACCTCTGGAAGCAGTTTCAACAATCTCCCTAGCTGATTAAATCTACTCTAGTAAAATACAGGTTTACGGCAAAAATATCTGTATATACATGTTTTTCCGGGAGCCATCCAACTAACTCATATACAGGTTTATTTTTAATGTTTAAATCACATTCAAGTAACTGTAGATAGTAATCTAATGGACTGATACAACTACAAAAAGGTATAAAATTTTACTGTCAGGAACAGAAACTGTTATGCCAGCTTACTTAGCTAATTTGCCAAAGAGTAAGATACATGTGTTTCACATTTTAGGAATACCAGATTGTTAGCTAACACCTACACAAGAACTTAGATCCTTTTGTAGTTCATAAGCATGATAATTCGGTTTTCACACACATATTAGATGTGCCTCCCTCAAATCTTGCTACAGCATTGGTACCTTATCCATCTAACACAGGGAAAAAAAAAAAAAAAAAGACATCTCAGGTACCTATTTTAGCTCATTTGATTTTTACTTCCCTCTTACTCTAATTTGTTACAAAAATCTCAAATCTTAATGAAAATAATGTATATGACTACTTTAATATTTATTCTCTCTAAAGAAATACCTGGATTTAAAACCATAAAGCTCATATTCATTTCCTATGAATAATCACAACTCGAGAGAACCTAACAAAGTATTTTTTCAGAACCAATAATTCTAAGAATAGCTGTTACTTCTTCATGGATTTTTCAATTTTCCCTCAACCAGCCTCACTGTTATTTCCCTGAATCATTGTGCCAAACCACATGAGGGAGGGGATACAGGAACCATCAACACTGATTTTGGAGTCATGGAAACCCAGAATAAAATTTGCCCTATTTAAGATTTTCAAAAGACCATTAGAGATATTGAATTGGCTTTCGAAATCATGAAGGAATGCACTATTAAGGAAATAATGAAAAAACAACTGATTTTTTAAAACAGAATGTTTTGGAATTGAAAATGTATGGGCCGGGCGTCACGCTTGTAATCCCAGCACTTTGGGAGGCTGAAGTGGGCAGATCACTTGCCGTCAGGAGTTCAAGGCCAGCCTGGCCAACATGGTGAAATCCTGTCTCTACTAAAAATACAAAAAGTAGCCAGGTATGGTGGTATACGCCTATAATGCCAGCTGCTCAGGAGGCTGATGCAGAATTGTTTGAATCCAGGAGGCAGAGGCTGAAGTGAGCAGAGATTGCACCACTGCACTCCAGCCTCGGTGACAGGGTGAGACCCTGTCTTAAAAAAAAAAAAGTCTGAATAAAACTGCCTCCACTAAAATATATGACCCAAGACCCTATTGGTCAAGTGGGTAAATTAACATAAAATTCAGGTCTGGTATGTCCATAATTTTCATATGCCATAATTTTAAGTGTTTCTATTGAAGGCACTGAATTTTAAAATATTCCTCGGTGATATGAACTTTTAAATATTACCTTACATCAATTCCCTGGCACAGTGCAATACATCCTGTTGCTGATGAGAAAATCCTCATTTGATTACAACAGATATTTTCATTTTGGAAAGACTTATTTTCATGTAACCTCAAGAATCATCTTAAATCAAATAAATCAAAATACTAACCCACAACCCAAAGAGCTTAAAAATTCACCCATTCTCAATTTACTCTCATTAAGTCAACTCCCTGAATTTAGGGATGATTTACTGTACATCTTTCTCACTCTAAAAGCCAAAAGTAATACCACAAATCTGCAAAGTCATTGTGAGGCTGGTTTAGTATAGTAACTAACTTCAAAATGAACTAGACAATAATGTATTTATTACCTCAAGAAACTCCTGATAGCCTTTCTCTGTATAAGCAAGATCTAAATCACATATAACATGGATTTGGACATTGGGATCATTACAGCATGAATATTTAAAAATCAAGAAAAGTAAAAATTATTTACCAAGAACTATTCAATCACTGTTATAGTCTCCAAATATAATCAATTTAGAATAGTGTTAAGTCATAATAAGCACCTTTGTTTCAAAAAAGGTTTCTAGCTGATCATGATATATCTACCCAACTACTTTAAATATGCCATTTTAAAGAACTACGCTATGTAATCTCCTTATCTAATTTAATTCATACAACATTCATACAACCAATAATTATTTGGTCCATTGTCTGTAATAAGAACCATGGTTGACTCTGAAAAAACATTCATATACAATGGGGTGCCAGCTACATGCCCAGAACTCCAAGAATGTCTACATATTAAACACAGACCACAACAGATTTTTTAAAAAGCAAGAGATCAGATGTATTGTGCTGAGCTTAAGAAATAGAGAATCAAGGGCCAGGCGCAGTGACTCACGACCTTAATCCCAGCACTTTGGAAAGCTGAGATGGGCGGATCACCTGAGGTCAGCAGTTCGAGACTAGCCTGACCAACATGAAGAAACCCCGTCTCTATTTAAAAAAAAAGAAAAAAAAAAAGAAACAGAAAATCAAGCAGTGCGACAGAGGGGTTGTGAATGACCAAAATTAAGGAAACAAATTCTGTGGTTTTCCAAGTATATTACGTGGAAACTTGGTGGCTCCTTTCACCAGAAGGATCTAAACACATCTTTCACTGACCATCATGAATATCAGGCAGTGTATCACTTTGGAACTAAACCTACTTATTAGAGTTCAAGCCCTTTGAGATATTGACAAGAGAGGCCATTAAAGCCTAACTATTTCGATCTCAACAGACACAGTTGAGTTTAATCCTGGCTCTACTATTTACGAGCCTTATGACCTTAGGTGAGTAAATCTCTAAAACTCAACTTCATTAAGTTTAAAATAGGAAAAATAGTATCTACCAAGAGTTGTTGAGAAAGAATAAAGGATATAATTCATATGTAAATCATTAAGCACAGTGCCTGGCACATTTTAAAAAGCTAAGTAAATATTAATGTTTATCACTTATGTTCTCTTCTATGATATTATGACTCCCAGATCAGTCATTCCTGCAGCTTCAAGAAATATCACCACCTTTCATTTTTCTTAAATCAAAAATTTAATATGACCCACATCTATCTTTGTTATAAAACATCTCAAATTCTACATTATGCTAAGACTAATATTGAGATGGCAGAGACCTTCCACTATAAAAATGAGCCGAAAACAAACTTCACATCCAAAAAAACACCATAATTCAAATTATGGCTACTAGCATCAATGAATGCAAACTTCTTCTGAAACAGATTTACTGTAGATACAGGAAAACATGTTTATAAAATTTCTAATCGATGTCCTCAGGAAAATCCAAAAGAAGATAACAAACAAGAAACTAGAGCAGGAAGTTATGATGAAGAAATCATTTAAGACAGGAGAAATTGCAGAGAAAACAAAACATGAAAACAACAACAGAACTGGCCAGGAGATTAGATACTTCAGTAACTAAAAAAAAAATTTTTTAAAGATTGAAAATTCAAAAATTTTTCCCAGAAAAAATAAAAGGATTAAGAAATATAAAGGCTGAGGAAAGAGAAATACGGAGATCATATCTGAAAGAAGGAATCTAAGTAAAATAATTCCACAAGAAGAAAATTAAAAGAACTATAGTAAGAATAATACAAAAACTTTTGGTGTTTTAGTCATGAAGTCCTTGCCCATGCCTATGTCCTGAATGGTTTTGCCTAGGTTTTCTTCTTCTAGGGTTTTTATGGTGTTAGGTCTTATGCTTAAATCTGTAATCCATCGGGAGTTAATTTTTATATAAGGTATAAGGAAGGGATCCAGTTTCAGCTTTCTGCATTTGGCTAGCCAGTTTTCCCAACACTATTTATCAAATGAGGAATCCTTCCTCCATTGCTTATTTTTGTCAGGTTTGCCAAAGATTAGATGATTGTAGATGTGTGGCATTCTGAAGACTCTGCTCTGTTCCGTTGGTCTATATCTCTGTTTTGGTACCAGTGCCACACTGTTTTGATTACTGTAGCCTTGTAGCATAGTTTGAAGTCAGGTAGCGTGATGCCTCTAGCTTTTTATTTTATTTTATTTTATTTATTTATTTATTTTTGCTTAGGATTGTCTTGGCTATGCAGACTCTTTTTTGGTTCCATATGAAGTTAAAGGTGCTTTTTCCAATTCTGTGAAGAAAGTCAATGGTAGCTTGTTGGGGATAGCACTGAATCTATAAATTACAAAAGCAATGGCAACAAAAGCCAAAATAGACAACTGGGATCTAATTAAAGAGCTTCTGCATAGCAAAAGAAACTATCATTAGAGTGAACCAGCAACCAACAGAATGGGAAAAATGTTTGCAATCTACCAATCTGACATAAGGCTAATATCCAGAATCTACAAAGAGCTTAAACAAATTTACAAGAAAAAAACAAATGACCCATCAAAAAGTAGGCAAAGGATATGAACAGACACTTCTCAAAAGAAGACATTTACACAGCCAACAAACATGAAAAAAAGCTCATCATCACTGGTCATTAGAGAAATGCAAATCAAAACCACATTGAGATACTATCTCACGCCAGTTAGAATGGTGATCATTAAAAAAATCAGGGGCCGGGCGTGGTGGCTCAAGCCTGTAATCCCAGCACTTTGGGAGGCCGAGGCGGGTGGATCACGAAGTCAAGAGATCAAGACCATCCTGGTCAACATAGTGAAATCCCGTCTCTACTAAAAATACAAAAAACCAGCCGGGCATGGTGGCGCGTGCCTGTAATCCCAGCTACTCAGGAGGCTGAGGCAGGAGAATTGCCTGAACCCGGGAGGCGGAGCTTGTGGTAAGCCGAGATGGTGCCATTGAACCCAAGCCTGGGTAACAAGAGCGAAACTCCGTCTCAAAAAAAAAAAAAAAATCAGGAGACAACAGATGCTGGAGAGGATGTAGAGAAATAGGAACACTTTTCCACTGTTGGTGGGAGTGTAAATTAGTTCAACCATTGTGGAAGGTAGTGTAGTGATTCCTCAAGGATCTAGAACTAGAAATACCATTTGACCTAGCAATCCCACTACTGGGTATATACCCAAAGGATTATAAATCATTCTATTATAAAGACACATACACACATATGTTTACTGCTGCACTGTTCACAATAGCAAAGACTTGGAACCAACCCAAATGTCCATTGATGATACAATGGATAAAGGAAATGTGGCACATATACACCATGGAATACTATGCAGCCATAAAAAAGGATAAGTTCATGTCCTTTGCAGGGACATGGATGAAGCTGGAAACCATCCTTCTCAGCAAATTGACACAAGAACAGAAAATCGAACACCGCATGTTTTCACTCCTAAGTGGGTGTTGAACAATGAGAACACATGCACACAGGGAGGGGAACATCACCCACTGGGGCCTGTCACGGGGTGGGGGCTAGGGGAAGGATAGTAGGGGGTGGGTGGTTAGGGGAAGGATAGCATTAGGAGAAATACCTAACGTAGATGATGGGGTGATAGATGCAGCAAACCACTATGGCACATGAATACTGAGGTAACAAACCTGCACATTCTGCACATGTACCCCAGAACTTAAAGTATTATTTAAAAAAAGAGAATAATACCAAAACTTATTATGATAATAAAAAGAATTCTTACAACGTACCAGGCGTTATTCTTAGCACTTTACATATAAATTTTTTTCATTCTATCTTCAAGTAAGTCTATTATCTCCATTTTACAGATGAGTAAACTAAGGCATAGAAAAACTAAGAACCAGAGGACGATCCAAGATGGCCGTTTAGGAACAGCTCAGGATTGCAGCTCCCAGTGAAAGCGCAGAGGGTGAGTGGACGTCGCGTTTTTATTGCCCACAGACTAGGAAATTCCCAGGCGGAGGTGCTCCACGGTCGCCAGCGCGGCTGTGCCGGCCAGCACCGCCGCTGCTTTGCCCCGCGCGGCTGCTTTGTCAGCACCCCAGAGCCGCGGTTCTCCGTACAAAATACACCAGTACGGGGGCCCTTTTGGCTGGCGATTGGAGCCACGGGAAGTCGCCCATTCGCCGGTTCAAAAAGGGGACTGAGCAGAGAACCAGGACAGTAGATTCCAGGGCAAAAAAAAAAAAA
>NW_016107377.1:2793057-2804356 GCF_001604975.1 Cebus imitator
TGGCCAGCATGGTCAAACCCCATCTCTACTAAAAATACAAAAAATTAGCCAGGCATGGTATTGCGTGCCTGTAATCCTAGCTACTCAGGAGGCTGAGGTAGAAGAACCACTTGAATCCAGGAGGTGGAGGTTGCAGTAAGCTGAGATCACACCACTGCACTCCAGCCTGGGAAATACAGTGAGACTCTGTCTCAAAAAGAAAAAAGATAAATTAAGAACCCTACCCAAAGTCACGAGTATCATAGCAGGAACTGGAAATCAAGCAATCTGGCTCCTCAGTCTTAAACATATTACATCTCCTAAAAAAAAATACTAGAAGGAAGTTTTTCTAAACTGAAGAAAAATCTGTATCAGAACATGTACAGAGTTTGAGTATATAGGAAAAAATTAATTAAAACATGCCAATATTTAAACATAGCCTAGTAAAAACGTTTTTTAATCCCTACAGAAAAATAACAAGTCAAAAAAGATTATCTACAAAGAGGAAAAAAGGAGAAATAGATAGGAAGGGGCAAAGAGAATCAAGTTAATCTCAGACTTAACCCTTTCCTCTGGAAAACTAAAAGCCAGATTGTAATGGATCAACCCTTAAACTTGTTTAATTTAAACTTTCCCATGGAAAAACATAAATATCAAAATCTGAGAATACCATACCTGCACATGTACATAATCAAGTGATGCTTTCCTGAGCTACCTATGAATAGAATACACAGACTCCCCCCAACCTTGAAATGTAAATCAATCATCTTACTATTAGACATTTCTAAAAATTTTCAGAAATATATTTCTTAAGAAGATAGAAGATAATCAATACTATTTTTATTAAGCAAACCTGCCAGATAGAAAACATACTAATTCAGTAATTTTCTTTTAGACCAGCTGTGTCTCATTACCCTCCTCCAAAGAAGAGTGATAGAAACCTATTTATGATAAAATATCAATAAAACAGGTATGTAAGAATAACATTATGATATATACAGAACTTACGAAGACTACTACTAAATTTTACTGAAGCACATAAAACCTCCAACAGAGACATATAATTTTTCAGGATAGCAGAACTCAGAAAACAAACCATATAAATGGCTAGTCATATCAGTCTAACTTTAAGAAAATGAAGCAACTATGATGTATCATAATTCTAAAGATGACCTGAAAATAGAAAGAAAATAATTAAATACTTGCCCAAAAGGTGCCAAATAATTTTTTCATGTGCATACCATGAATTCACTCATTCAAACACTAACTGGAAGTCTACTATGTACTTAACATTACAAGCAGAGAATTTAGAGATGAATCAAACCTGTGGGTTCCTCAGGCCCCTAATATCTACAGCAATGGAGAGTGTCCCTGCAGCTTCTCAAATCACCATATACATCTTGTAGATTATTTCATCTTTTTAAAAATAAAGGAAAACAAAACTTTCAGCACTTCCAAACAATTATTCCCAACTCCCCCAAAATAAAGTTTAGTCTCTTAAAGCAAACCAGTTGTCCTAGTTCCTGATCTTGACTACAAAATAAAAATGAGAATATCTCAAAACATAAGAATTAAAGGAACAGCACTAGTTGCATGTGTTAAGTCCACAAATTAAAGTATCCATTTGATGGCATGATGCCTATAATCCCAGCACTTTGGAAGGCCAAGGCAGGCAGATCACTTGAGCACAAGAGATCAAGACCAGCAACATGGCAAAACCCGTCTCTATAAAAAATACAAAATATTAGCCAGACATGGTGGCATGCACCTATGGTCCCAGCAACTCAAGAGGCTGAGGTGGGAGGATCACCTGAGCCCCACAAGGTTGAGTCTGCAGAGAGCTATGATCGCACCACTCGCATCACTTACTCCTGACTGGGAAACAGAGAGAGACCCTGTCTCAAAAAGAAAAAAAAAGTACCCATCTGGAGGAAGTTGGACAGATCTCCTTATTCTGAGTTCTTTAAGTTACACTGCAAGTCACAAAGCATGCAGCTTCTGTATAAACAAAACAAAAAAGAAAGTAAAGTCAATAAATGAGAACACTCATTATTTTATTTGAGAAGTTTGTTTTTAATTTTCACCTACCAATTTAGTAAATAATAATGACATTCAAAGTCTTAGGGAAGAGCCCTTACAGTCTGATACTGTTAAGAAAAAAATATATATATCCACCACTAAAATCAGTCTTATATGAACTCAAATACTGAAGGCTTTTACAGCTTCAATCAGCAAAATAGCAATTTTAAACTCTATACTTTACTGGTAGTTGACAATACAGGCAATACATGCCACCATGTATTGTTCACGCCACCATCCCCCAGTACCCACCTAATTTTTTTTTTTTTTTTTTTTTTTGGTAGAGACTGTTGCCCAGGCTGGTCCCAAACTCCCGGCCTCAAGCAATCTCCCTTTCTCAGTCTCCCAAATGCAGAGATTACAGGATCTTCCCACACCCAGAAGGGACATTTTTTTAATGGCCTTTAGCAAGTAAATAAATGTGAAATTGTTTGCAAAAAAATCAACACAGAAACCAGAGTCGTTAACTCTACATCTGAACTTCACATTTTAAAAATATCACCAAATAACTTTCCTCTTCTCTGTTAACTCAGAGGCTGGGTGTGGTGGCTCACGCCTGTAATCCCAGCACTTTGGGAGGCCAAGGCAGGAGGATCACTTGAGGTCAGGAGTTCAAGACCAGCCTGGCCAACATAGTAAAAGCCCATCTCCACTAAAAATACAAAAATCAGCTGGGCATGGTGGCCTCTGCCTGTAATCCCAGTTACTTGGGAGGCTGAGGTACAAGAATCCCTTGAACCTGGCAGGCAGAGGCTGCAGTGAGCGAAGATTGGGCCACTATACTCCAGCCTGGGAGACAGAGTGAGACTCCATCTCAAAACAAACAAACAAACAAAACAACTCAGTGAGGTGGATAAGTGACTTAATTAGACTCTCTTGAGCCTTCAACAGATATGTGTTATGCAGTTACAGAAATAATCAAGGTTTGAGATCAAGTAGATAACAGCTAATGAAACACACTAAGAACATAAAGAGAACTACAGGGATGAGTATTATCATTTACAAAATGAAACCACTAACATAAATGTTCTATGTTCAATTACAACATTTCAGAGATAGTCTATTCTGGAACATACATTTACTTCAATCAGTAACATTTTTAGACCATTCGGTCTAATACTCTAACCACTTTGAAAAAAACTAAGTCAATACCGCCTGCTTTTACCGCTGCACAGAAAGCAGACTCTACCTATCAGTGCAGTCAGTCCTACATTCTAATCCCAATTTTTAGTCTGGCCCATCTTTCCATTTATATATGTAAATATCTTCCTAGACCTTTGCTTACTCTGATGACCTAAATCTGTACATTTCCCTGTGCACTGACTGTTCCTGAGTCAGCGTGTCTCTATTATTCCAGGAATGTCTCAGCTTATGCCCCAAGAATCTTTGAGCATTATTCTCTATGCACTGGCTAATAAAAACCATCAAGCACACTTATTACAGTAAGCAAGCAGTTATAAGACCTGGGTTAAAGCCAAGAAGAAAGCAGCAGGAATGTGGGAGGACAAAGGCGGAAGCAGCTAATATTTAATTAGTAGCTACTATATGATCCCCTTCCAAAAAAAGTATGGGTACCTGTCATTGGCCCAATTTATGAGGGCCAAATTAAGTAATTTTTCCCAAGGCTATACTACATATAAGGGGAAGGAAAAAAATGCAATGTTTCATGATCTGACTGGCCAAACTTTTCTTCTCAAACTGATAACGTACATGTTCAGGCACGAACAGAAACATATTGGGATATACTAAGAAAAAGAAAGTAAATGCTAAACCTGGTATGTAGTGTCAGCTCTCTTCATTCACCTGAGTTTTCAAAAATTAATAGACAAGCAGGAAATGATTTTTGTTTTTCTTTTTCTGATAGTAATTCAAATATTTCTATATTTATATTAACAGTATGCAATGAAATACAAAATTCACACGCATTCCTAAAACACAGAAATTAAGAAATTTTCAAGCTATTCTAAGGTACAGGCATACCTCATTTTATTGTATTTCACTTTATCATGCTTTTTCATTATTATTCTATCAGTTATGGTGATCTGTAATCAGTGATCTTTGGTGTGTTTACGGGCACCACAAACTGCACCTATCTATGACAGCGAATTTCACAGATAAAGGTTGTGCATGTTCTGACTGCTCCACCAACTAGCCATTCTTCCGTGTCTCTCCCTCTCCTTGGGCCTCCCTATTCCTGAAACACAACAATATTGAAAATAGGCCAACTAATAATGCTACAATGGCTTCTAAGTGTTCAAATGAAACGAAGAGTTGCAAGTCTTTCACTTTAAATTATAACCTAGAAATGATTAAGATTACTGAGGAAAGCACCATGTTGAATGTGGAGACAGGCCAAAAGCTGGGCCTCTTGTACCCGTTAGTGAAGTCTGAATGCAAAGGTAAAGTTCTTTTAAAAAATTTAAAGTGCTATTCCAGTGAACACACAAATGGTAAGAAAGTAAAACAGCCTTATTGCTGCTGAGTAGAAAGTTTTAGTAGTTTGGATAGAACATTAAACCAACCAAACATTCATTGTCTTATGCCAAATCCCAATCCAGAGTTAGGCTCTAACTCTTCAATTCTAAGCAAGGATGAAAAGGGTAAGGAAGCTACAGAAGAAAAGTTTGAAACTCGCAGACGCTGATTCATATAATTTATCTTAGTCTGTTTTCTATTGCTTAAAAAAAAAAAATAAAACCTGAAACTGGGTAATTTATAAAGAAAAGTATTTCTTACAGTTATGGATACTGAGAAGCCCAAGGCAATGGGCAGCATCTGGTGAGGGCCTTCTTTCAGGTAGGTGGGGACTCTGCAGAGTCCTCAGCAGAACAGGGAACCACATGGCAAAGAGGCTGAATGTGCTAGCTCATGTCTCCCTTTTTTTTTTTTTTTTTTTTTTTTTTTAAAACTTCTTTTTTTTTTTCTCTTCTCTGTTCTTTTGCTAGGTTTTTGGGCCCATCCCACAAACTCCCCCTTTTTTTTTTTTTTTTTTTTTTGGAGACAGTCTCATTCTGTCACCCAGCCCGGGACTACGGCTGAGACTATGGGCACATGCAACAACATCCAGCTAGTTATTTTTTTCATTTTTTGTAAAGGCACAATCTCACTTTGTTGCCCAGGCTGGACTCAAGCAATCCTCCCACCTCGGCCTCCCAAAGTACAGGGATTACAGGCATGAGCTACTGCGTCCAGCCCCTTTCTCTTTTTAAAAAGCCAGTCTCACTCCCATGATAATCCATTAACACATTAATCCATGAATGAATTCGCGAGGGCTCTGCTTCTTGCTCGGAGTGCAATACTGCAATCTTCACCACATTTTCCAACTCACTTTTACCAGTAATGAAGCTCAGTACTTTATTCTGATCCACATTTGGCTTACTGTTTCTCTTCTCTGTTAACAACTCAGATGCTGGGTGTGGTGAGTCACCTCTGAGAAACCATACCTCTCAATACTGCCACAATGGAAACTAAATTTCAACAGAAGTTTTGGAGGGGACAAATATTCAAACCATAAGCAAGGTTTAAAGAAAAGCCATCTCTGGCTCACTCCTGTAATCCCAGCACTTTGGGAGGCCGAGGTGGGTGGATCACAAGGTCAGGAGTTTCAGACCAGCCTGACTAACATGGTGAAACCCCATCTCTACTAAAAATACGAAACTTAGGCTGGGTGCAGTGGCTTATGCTTGTAATACCAGCACTTTGGGAGGCCGAGGCTAGTGGATCACGAGGTCAGGAGTTCAAGACCAACCTGGCCAACACAGTGAAACCCCATCTCTACTAAAAATACAAAAATTAGCTGGGCACGGTGGCAGGCACCTGTAATCCCAGCTACTTGGGAGGCTGAGGCAGTAGAATCACTTGAACCCAGAAGGTGGAGGTTACAGTGAGCCGAGATCGCACCCCTACACTCTAGCCTGGATGACAGAGCCAAACTCTGTCTCAATTTAAAAAAAAGAAAAAAAAAAATTAGCCAGGCGTGGTGGTACGTGCCTGTAATCCCAGCTACTGGGAAGGCTGAGGAAGAAGAATCGCTTGAACCCAGGAAGCAGAGGTTTAGTGAGCCAAGACTGTGCCACTACACTCCAGCCTGCGCAATAGAGGGAGACTCCATCTCAAAAAAAGAAAAGCCATCTCCATAACATGTAAGTATAAAGTGAAGCAGTAAGTGCTGATATAGCAATAGAAGCTGCAGTAGTTATCCAGAAGATCTGGCTAGGATATTTGATAATTACTGCTTTATTAAACAATAGACTTTCAATGTAAACAAACAATCTTCTACTGGAAAGTACGCTGTCTAAGACTTTCATAGCTAGAGAGAAGTCAATGCCTGGCTTCAAAGCTTTGAAGGACATGCTGAGTCTCTTGTTAGGGGCTAATGCAGCTGATGACTTTAAGTTGAAGCAAATGCTCACATCCCATTCCAAAAATCATAAGGCCCTTAAAAATTATGCAAAATCTACTCTGCCTATGCTGTATAAATGCAACAACAAAGCCTAGATGACACCACATCTGTTTAGAGCATTGTTTACCGAGTATTTTAAGCTCATTGTTGAGACCCACTGCTCAGGAAAACAGATTTCTTTCAAATTATTATTGCTCATTTACAATGTACCTGGTCACTCAAGAGTTCTAATGGCAAGGTACAAAGCTAAACAAGAAAAAGAGAAGACACAAAAGTGTTAAAAAAAAACCCTAATAAGTAGATATATCTGGATTAACAAATCTGTAAACTTTCTGCAACTCTCCCAAAGAGTCAATCACTTCCTCTACAGTGCTTATACAACACTTTACATAACTTATATTCCTACTCAAGCATTTATCTTATCACATTTACTTATATGTATCTCATCAATTAAATTATTTCCTCTAAGACAACAACCATGCTTTATTTATTTTTGTATTCCCAGAAAAGTATAAGAAACATAACCACCTGATACTTGTTTTACGAACAGGTTAAAATTATACACTTCAAAGACCAAAATGATTTCTATTAGAGAAATGATGATCTTCCTAAGATCATTTCAACACAGAGAATTTTAAAAGATTTGTATTAAATTAGACAACCAATACAAATACCAAATCCAAATCCACTTAACAGCTAATGAATTTGAAAGGCTGATTTCCTCACCCATAGTCAAGAAACCAGTCCATAGACCTTACATAAAGACTTAATGCACATATTTCTTTATATAAAGTATACCCTGCCACATCAGAGAATTTCTGGTCATGGAAAAACAAAAGTGGGATTAAAGAAGAAAACCTTTACAAATGATGCCTTCCCTTTTGTTTATCCCAGCACACCTTACCAAGGCCAACAGATCTTAAGACATAACAATCAGAATTACAGTATATTAATTTAGCTTTAATTACCTATGCTCCAGTTCTATTTCTATACCTCAAGCCTATTTGGCTCTCCAGAGAGCAAGTATCATTATGCTATAAAGGGTAACAAAGAAAACTCTAATTTAGGCAAAAACAATTCTATAATTATTCATAATAGTGCCCATGACCTTCCTAGTTTTTCCAAGTTTCCTACAAGATGATCAGAAATCTCAAGATAGTGAATGAAAAATAAATAAATGACTGTTTTTAAAAAGATAAGCAACATTGCCCCCATGTTTTAAAAGGGTCTTAATTATTCTAGTAACAGAGTTGCATTATTTTCCCCAGTATTAGCATCTGAAAAAAATTTTAAATGTCCTATATTTCACTAAATGCATACTTGGATGTACACATTTCCATTTTAAAAGATACCAAAGGCTATCAATGAGGTGGCTAAACAGCATTTTACTAAGTAATGCCCCCACAGTGCCTCACACATTATATATAAATAACAAACATTTGATTAAGTGTACAAATATTTAAGCTTCTGATTATACAGCAGACACTGCTCTAAGCAAAAGCTATTATACTATGGTAAACCCAACATATATGGCCCTTGCCCTCACAAAGCCTTCAGTCTTGTAAAAAGAAAATCACCCTGTTCTTTTCCTTCACTCTACTTGCCACATTTGGCAAGAACAGGGTGATATTAGTGGGCTTGTGGGGAGGTGGGGGTTATCCTACTTTATATTGGAATATTATGAAATATTTCCAGAAGCCTAGTTAAGAACAGAACATTTGAGATGAGACCTCAAAAGATCTGAGCCAGCCAAGGATTTAAAGAAATTACCATTCCAGATTATGGGAACAGTAAGTGGAAAGGCCCTGAGGCAAGTTTCAGAAACTGAAAAGTCAGTAAAACTTGATCACAGAAAACCTGAGGATAAGTAGATTTCGAAGAAACTGGCAAAGAGCCATATAACGTACAGTCTCATACCATATTTAAGGATTTAAAGTTTTATTTTAAGTACACTGAAAAATCTACAATGAAGCATTTTAGGGGAGGTGTCTGAAAGAAAAACCAAAATACAGAATGCCAGAAGGTCTTGGCCCAACATCAAAATCTTGGTAAATAAATGTATACATCAATTTCAAGCTAAAATAAAATGTTTAAAGTGTATGTATGTTGTTTTTATGATTCCTAACTTTAAACAACTTTTTCAATTAACTCATCAGTTACTAGGTATGATCACATTCTCTTCCTTTCCTTTTACATGTCCATACTAGCAGACATAGAACTGAGTAGTAAAAGACCAAACATGGAGAATAAAAATACACAGATAATAACAAATTGGGAAATCAGCCTCTGAATAACTGAGCTGACTAGTTTTTCTACAGGTTGGTGTAAATGGGGAGCAGGGATCTATACAGAAGACAGATAACATTCTGAGCCACATATATTCTTTTTAAATCAAATCACTGACTTTTAATTGTTACATTTCTCACTAGAAAGCAGTTTAAAATAACATAACTGCTTGTCAAAACATTGCCAAATCACTCAGAATTAATGGCTATTAGCTATAACTTCATGAGATTATCTTTGCATCTTCACCATCCACCTGAAATTGAGCTATGTAGAGAATTTCCTTGGGAGTTTCTACTTGTAATATTCTATTTGGTAAACATCTTTCATCTTTATCAAAATAAGCTTGAGCATAGTCCCCAAAAAGCCACTAGAAATCAACATGAAACTCTTAATTAAAATAAAATTTTTAAGCAAATTTTAAATTTTAAAGTAAATGTCCACAATGATCCAGTGATCCATCTGCAAAATTCTGTCCCAGGAAAATACTTGCCAATATATGAAAGTAAAATTACAAGGACACACATGTTAGCATTGCTTTCAAAGGGAGTAGGGAGAGGAGGGAATCTAAACATCTAACAATAGATGTTAATTAAGTTATGTATTAAGCTGCCACAGAAAAACATCCAAAATACACTAAGTCCATTATAAGCTCATTTTTAAAAAGGCATATGCTTATTAAACAATGTACAGGGAGAAGTAGAATTGCACTTTTTACTTGTATTCTCCTTTAAATGTGCTACAACTATCACATACTAACCAGCATTTTAAAATAAAAGAGAAAATTTCAAGAAATAATTATTTAAATGTATAATTTTATATTTCTTTAAATAAAACAAAAAAAACATTTTAATTATAAATAAAACCTTCTAAAAGAAATAAAATTTAAAATTACCCTTCAATGTACTTTAGCTCTAAAATTATCAGCAAGCTGCCTACACTTTTCTCCATCTCAGCTGGTATATTTACTTGCTTACTGAATGGTCCCTAACCAGTAGATTTCGAAGTTATTAACCAACCTAACAGATCTAAAAGATTATAAGGCATGTTAAGGTCTCCCCATATTCGCAGATACTGTCATTAGAAACAAAAAGATAGCAGAGGGCACTGACAGATCCCTCCCAGGTTCCTCCTATCCCTAGAAACACACTTCGATGAAATCTATAACCCAAAGAGATCAGGAATCTTTGCCCTACGTAGCAAACAAGTTGAGCAGGGAAGGATTGCCACCACAATTGTACACCAACCTTGCGTGTCCTGTAGGAACACCTCCCACACCACTTACTTACTTCTTAAATAAAGTAGACATTGCTAGCGTACACCTGCCAAAAGTAAAATCTAATTAACTTTGGCTACTACGAATTAAAGAAGTAAATAAAGAGACTAGATCTTAGTCTGGGAATAAGAGTTTCTAAATCCATAGTTTACAAGGGATTAACACTGCAGAGTTTCATGAAACTTCTCTATTAGAAGCAGAGACTCTAAGTAAGAACAGCTACCACAAGACTTCATTTTTTAGTTTTATATGGAAGATCTGAAGCAAAGATCAATCTGCAAAGCCCCAATTTCTCTGGGATATTCTGAAAGTATTCTGGAGGTTAATTTCCTAAGCTTAAAAGTGCTTTGTTTTTGTTTTAATTTATAAGAAAAATGCTGACATTTCATTTTGGACATTTTAAGTGAATTTAAATTTATGATGTATTTCATTTGCTGCTAGTGGGGGTGCAAAATAATACAGCTACTTTGGAAGACAGTCTGGCGGTTTCTTACAAAACTAAATAGTCTTACCATATGACCCCACAATTGCACTCCTTGGTATTTACTCAAATGAGTTGAAAACATGTCCATACAAAAACCTGCACATGGATATTTACAGCAGCTTTATTCATGACTAACAAAACTTGGAAGAACCAAGATGTCCATCAGCAGATGAACAGACTGTGGTACCTCCAGACAAAATGTAATATTATTCCATGCTAAGAAGAAATGAGCTATGAAGCCATGAAAACTCACAAAGGAACAGTAAATGCATTTTACTAGGTAAAAGAAGCCTGCCTGAAAGGGCTGTATGCTGTATGGCTCCAACTACATTCTGGAAAAGGCAAAAGTATGGAGGGAAGACAAACTAGGGTCCAGGGGCGAAGGAATAGGCTGAGCACAGGATTTTTAGACCAGTGAAACTATTCTATATGATACTAATAATGGTAGACATATGTCATTATATATTTGTCAAAACCATAGAATGTACAACATCAATAGTGAACCCTAATGTAAACTACAGAGTTTAGGTGAAGAGATGATGTGTCAAGTAGGTTCATGAGTTGTAACAAATTTAGTACCCTGATGTATGACTATTAATGGTGGGGAAGGCTGTGCATGTTGTGAAGGGGCAGGGATATGCAGGAACTCTCTGTACTCTCTGCTCCATTTCACTGTGGGCCTAAAACTGCTTTTAAAAATAAAGTATGGCCGGGCGCGGTGGCTCAAGCCTGTAATCCCAGCACTTTGGGAGGCCGAGGAGGGTGGATCACGAGGTCAAGAGATCGAGACCATCCT
>NW_016107377.1:2810106-2855322 GCF_001604975.1 Cebus imitator
CGCATGGACACAGGGAGGGGAGCACTACACACTGGGGTCAGTTGGGGGGAAATAGGGGAGGGACGGTGGCGGGTGGGGAGCTGGGGAGAGACAGCAAGGGGAAAAATGCCAGATGTAGGTGATGGGGAAGAAGGCAGCAAATCACACTGCCACATGTGTACCTATGCAACAATTATGCATGTTCTTCACATGTACCCCAAAACCTAAAATGCAATAAAATAAATGGGAAAAAAAATAAAAATAAAAATAAATAAATAAATAAACAAATTGTATCTACAAATCTCACCTAATCTTTATGTGAAGTACATAGATTTTTCAGGGTATATAAAGATGAACACAATAATATATGCCTTAAAGGGGCTCACAGTCTAATAGGTAAGAGAGAAAAAGGTAGTTATTAAAACTCAGTGTTATTATGCATGCTGTTATGGAACTACAGAGACACACAATTCTAAAACACATGCATATAAAAAAAGCTTTAGAAAAATATTACAACATGTTCACAGAAGTTATTTCTGGTTTTCTATAATAAATATAAATAACTTAGTGGGGAAAAAAATTTCTTAAGAAACTTTAAATAGCCATACTGAGAAAGGCAACATGAAAAAAATCAAAATAGTTGATGTATTTGTTAGGGAAACACATATTTGCAGTTCTAATTTTTTAAATCCTACACTGCTGTAGAGTTGTTCAGGGGGGGAAATAAAAGTTTTAAATGCTAACAAAGGTTCATTCAAGTGGGTAGTGAGAATGGGATGGGAGGCAGGACCTTCAGAAGCTTGAGTGTGGAAATACTCAGACTCAGAATTATGTCCCAACTCCAAAAGCTTGAAAAATGGCTCACTGTATAAACTATAATTTATGATTTATGGGTCTAGTCTTTTCACTTCACCTTTTGACTAAAACCTACAGCCAGCACTTTTCCCCGAGATCCAATGTTTAATAACCTCTATAGTTGGAAAGCTGTTCTTTAACCAAAGTATTTTATTATAATCTCAATTTCCTGTTCTAGGAATTGAAGGGGTGGGAAAGACAGGAACCACTTCAACTTAGAAATTTTACAGTTTGAAAACTACTATTAAGGTCACTTATTAACTATGTCTCTATCAACATAAAAAGAAATTCCACTAATTCTGGTAATTAGCTTAGAAAGCCTATGCTTCATCTCCTTAATGCATATTTCATTTTCTTTTCCCTGAATCGCCTCAGTTTCTTCCCATATCCCTGAAACTACACAGCTAAACCCAATTATTTAATATGAAGCTAATTAGGGTTAAGTAAAGCAAGTGGTTACTCATCAGTCCACGGAGGACACAGTTATATTAATTCATCCCAAATTTGCTTTTTAACATGATCTGTATTACTTACTCATCCATCTGCATCAGAACTTATACTTCCGGACCACTGTAACTGTCAGATCTCCAGAGGATTTCCTCTATCCTGAAATTTATTATCATTTATATTTCTCCCTCATTTATGGTTTTTATTTTAAAATATTGTCTTAAATTAGGGAGGGAGTACAGTATAGTAGTGGTTAAAGACATGAAGTAGCAGACACTCTTTGTTACCTATATAATAATTCCTACCCACCTCCCTTCTTTCTGTTGGCAGAGCCCTTAACTGTTTAGGTTATCTCTCTTACTGCCATGTGCTCAGGAATAGTGACTTTACACACTCATACTCTGTCTTCACAGCCCTATTTGTAATGGTGGTTACAGTCCCTTGGCATCTGCGGGAGCCTGATTCCAGGATCCCCCATGGAAACCAAAATCCACAGATGATCAAGACCCTTGTATTAAGGTATTAGTAGCTGGGCACAGTGGCACATGCACGTAGTCCCAGCTATTCATGGGGCCGAAGTGAGAGAATCACCTGAGCATAGGAATTCAAGACCAACCTGGGCAATACAGCAAGACTTCATCTCTTAAAAGAAATTCAAATAAAATAATATGGCTTAGTATTGGCATATAACCTACGCACATCCTAAGGTTAAACTACTTTTCTGGTATTAATTGAAGCAAAAAAGAACCTAATAGAAAAGAGTTTACATTTCAGTTCTGCCACTTATAAACCATTTCTTATAGGACAAGCTACTCAATTTCCTTGTATCCTCTGTTTTATCATTTGTGAATTAAATGTAAGAAAAGTACCCACTTCATATATCGATCTTAAGTGAAATAATGCAGGTAAAGCATGAAACAAGTACCAAAGACTGTTTTTATAATTATTATCAAGACTGAATACATGAACACAAATAAGCCAAATTTTAAAACACAACAAAAAATATATATTATTCAGGGGCTAACGGGTACTATTTTCACAAAATAAAAGTACAACTTGACCAGTTATGGTGGCTCATTCCTGTAATCCTAGCATTTTAGGAGGCTGAGGCAGGAGGATAACTTAAGCCCCGGAATTTGAGACCAGCTTGGGGAACAAAGCAAGATCCCGTCTCTACAAAAAATATGAAAAATTAGCCAGGCAAGGTGGCATGTGCCTTCAGTTCCAACTACTTGAGAGGCTAACGCAGGAAGATCCCTTGAGCTCAGGAGTTCAAGGTTGCAATGAGCTGTGATCACACTATTACACTCCAAGGTAAGTAATGGAGTAAGCTCTTGTCTCCAAAAAAAGTACAACTTAAGCAAACTTAATCAATTATGGCTTTCAAATTTTAGTTAATGGAGAAAATAGCAAGTTTCCACTTGTCATAATTACAGGCATCACTATCATTGTATCATTATTCTAACACTAATGAAAGACCTCAAGAACAGATAAAGCAGCAGTAAAGGGTGCTAAGAAATGACAGTGTGGTCACATCAACTAGCCCAAAGTTACATCAGTGGAGTCGGGGTTCAAATCAGGTCAGTCTGGCTCTAGAACAACTGTTTTCTGCTACCTCCAAATCCTGTGTGTGTGTTTTCACTAAACTATTTTGTTGTTTATAGATCTGAATTGGAAGCTATTCCTATACAGGATCAGTACCCTGAACTTAGCAACTGACATAAAAATATCCCTTATGGAAATCTCAAACAAATTCTTTCTTTCTTTCAGGAAGAAGACTCTTAAGAATATGCATTATAAAACATGTTTCAACAACATTATTTTAAAAATATTTGCTCCAGCATACTCTTGATATCACCAAGGAATCCATTCTGAGACCTTAACAAATATCCAAATTCCTGAATACTACTAACATATTATTTTCTACTTTATGCATACATAAGATGAAAAAGTTACATTGAACAACAAATTGATAGGCTTATACAGGGCTTGCTCTGTACCAGCTATTCCCAAAGTGTGGTCCCTGGACCCCAGAAGTCCCCCAAAGCAATCTGGGGGTCAAAACAACTTTCCTAATAATACCAAGACATTATTTGTTTTTTTCACTGTGCTAATGTGATGGTGCAAAAGCAATGGTGGGTAAGATTGCTGGTGTCTTAACACAAATGAAATAGCAGCACCAAAGTATACTGGTACTCACTATACAACCATATATGCTCAGCAGAAAAGCATACGCACGCGTGTGTGTTGCTTAAGACTTAAGTCTTTAACGAAATAGCAAAAATTGTCTCCAACCTTTAGAGCACATACCTTTTTAACATTCTACCTGACAAAGTAGGAAATACACAAAGTATTTCCACTACACACCAAAGTATAATAGTTTTCAGAAGAAAATGCACTTCTGCAATGGTTTGAGTAGCAAGTTAAATTAACCACTTTCTTCACAGAATACCATCCTTACTTTAAAGAACAGCTGACAAACTATAGTTATAAGGACCTGGGTATTTGGAAGACATGCTCTCTAAATGGTACAAGATAAGACAGTCACCTCGAAGAAAACAACTGACAGTATTTGCTGTTAATAATGAAATGTGAGCTTTCAAGTAAAAATTAGCTTAGCCTGAGGCAAGAGGATCACTTGAGCCCAGGAACTTGAGTACAGCCTGGGCAACATAGAAAGACCCTGTCTCATAAAAAAATAATAATTAGCTTAACAGCCTCATGCTACTTAAAATTCTTTTCTGGGGTGTTTTGTTTTGTTTTTGTTTCTTTTTAAGTTTTAGAATACATGTGTAGAACGTGCAGATTTGTTACATAGGTATACGTGTGCCATGGTGGTTTGCTGCACCTACCAACCTATCATCTAGGTTTTAAGTCCTGCATGCATTAGCTATTTGTCCTAATGCTCTCCCTCCCCTCTCCCCCCAACCCCCAACAGGCCCCAGTGTGTGATGTTCCCCTCCCTGTGTCCATGTGTTCTCACTGTTCAACTCCCACTTATGAGTGAGAACACGTGGCATTTGGTTTTCTGTTCCTGTGTTAGTTTGCTGAGAATGTTGGCTTCCAGCTTCACCCATGTCCCTGCAAAGGAAATCACCTCATTCTTTTTTATGGCTGCGTACTATTCCATGGTATATATGTGCCACATTTTCTTTATCCAGTCTATCATTGATGGGCATTTGGGTTGGTTCCAAGTCTGCTTGCTATTTATTGTAAATAGTGCTGCAGTAAACATACCTATGCATCTGTCCTCATGGCAGAATGATTTTTTTTTGGGTATATACCCAGTAATGGGATTGCTGGGTCAAATGGTACTTCTGGTTCTAGATCCTTAAGGAATTGCCACACTGTCTTCCACAATGGATGAACTAATTGATACTCCCACCAACCATCTCGGCCCAAAAACTCTTTAAGCTGATAAGCAATTTCAGCAAAGTCTCAGGATACAAAATCAATGTCCAAAGATCACAAGCATTCCTATACACCAACAACAGACAAGCAGAGAGCTAAATCAGGAGTGAATTCCCATTCACAATTGCTAAAAAGAATAAAATACCTAGGAATACAACTTACAAGGGATGTGAAGGACCTCTTCAAGGAGAACTACAAACCACTGCTCAAGGAAATAAGAGAGGGCACAAACAGATGGAGAAACATTCCATGTTCATGGTTAGGAAGAATCAGTATCATAAAAATGACCATACACCCAAAGAAATTTATGGATTCAATGCTATTCCCATCAAGCTACCATTGACTTTTTTCGCAGAATTAGAAAAAACTACTTTAAATTTCACAGGGAATCAACAAAGACCCTGTAAGACAATCCCAAGCAAAAAGAAGAAAGCTGGAGGCATCACACTACCTGACTTCAAACTATGCAAGACTATAGTAACCAAAACAGCACGGTACTTGTACCAAAACAAATATATAGACCAATGGAACAGAACAGAGACTCAGAAATAACACCACACATCTACGACCACTGATCTTCGACAAAACAACAATGTGGAAAGGATTCCCTATTTAATAAATGGTGCTGGGAAAACTGGCTAGCCATATGCAGAAAACTGAAACTGGACCCCTTCCTTATACCTTACACAAAAATTAACTCAAGATGGATTAAAAACTGAAATGTAAAACCCAAAATCATAATAACCCTAAGAGAAAACCTAGGCAATGCCATTCAGGATACAGGCATGGGCAAAGACTTCATGACTAAAGCACCAAAAGCAATTGTAACAAAAGCCAAAAATGATAAATGGGATCTAATTAAACTAAAGAGCTTCTGCACAATAAAATGAACTATCATCAGAATGAACAGGCAACCTACAAAATGGGAGAAAATTTTTGCAACCTACCCATCTGACAAAGATCTAATATCCAGAATATACAAGGAACTTAAATTTACAAGGAACTTAAATTTACAAGAAAAAAAATTTGCCCATCAAAAAGTGGGCAAAGGATATGAACAGACACTTTTCAAAAGAAGACATTTATGCAGGCAACAAACATTAAGAAAAGAAGCTCAACATCACTGGTCATTGGAGAAATGCAAATCAAAACCACAATAAAATACCATCTCACATCAGTTAGAATGGTGATTATTAAACATGCTGGCGAGGCTGTGGAGAAATAGGAACACTTTTAAACTGTTGGTTTTGTTTTGTTTTGTTTTGAGAGAGGGTCTCACACTGTTGCCCAGGCTGGAGTGCAGTGGTATTATTTTAGCACACTGTAACCTCCACCTCCTGGGTTCAAGCAATTCTCCCTCTTCAGCCTCCGGAGTAGCTGGGATTACAGGCACCCACCACAATGCCCAGCTAATTTTTTTTTATTTTTAGTGGAGACAAGGTTGCAACATGTTGGTCAGACTGGTCCCAAACTTCTGACCTCAAATGATCTGCCTGCCTCACCCTCTCAAAGTGCTAGTATTACACGCATAAGCCACTGTGCCCAGCCCTTAGAAGTCTTTTCTGATGACATTGATGGCAATATTAACAAATGTTGACTTTTTTTTTATTTTGAGACAGAGTCTCGCTCTGTTGTCATGCTGGAATGCAGTGTTGCGATCTGAGCTCACTGCAAACTCTGCCACCCAGGCTCAAGCAATTCTCCTGCCTCGGCCTCCCGAGTAGTTGAGATTACAGGCATGAGCCACCATGTCCAGCTAATTTTTGTATTTTTAATAGAGACAGGGTTTCAGCTTTGCGCAGTGGCAATATCGTAGTCAATGGGGTTTATCCAAGGTGCGATTATTGCTAATTGAGACAGGGTTTCACCATCTTGGCCAGGATGGTCTCAATCTCCTGACATTGTGATACACCCAGCTTGGCCACCCAAAGTACTGGGATTACAGGCACCAGTGGCCACCAAGCTGGCCACTTTTTTTTTTTTTTTTTCCTTAAAAAGGGTCTCCCTCTGTTGCCTAGGCTGGAGTACACTGGTGCCACGTTTGCTCACTGCAACCTCTGCCTCCTAGGCTCAAGTGATCCTCCCGCCTTAGCCTCCCAAGCAGTTGGAGTTACAGGCATCTACCATCATGCCTGGCTAATTTTTTTTTTGTATTTTTTGTAGAGATGGGGTTTCACCATGTTGCCCAGGTTGATCTTGAACTCCTGAGCTCAGGCGATCTGCCTGTCTCGACTTCCCAGAGTGTTGGGATTACAGGCATGAGCCACCATGCCCAGGTGGACTTCTTTATATTATATAATAAAATGTGTCAATATTGTAAAGAGCTACATAAATCAGTGAACCAATGCCTTACAAATAACCATTATAAAATTATGTATAGATAAAAGATCCATTCAAACTGCAAGACAGACCAGCAGATTTTAAACATAACAGATTACAAAAAGTTCATTAATGTGATGCAAAATTTCACATGGCAACTTCATATAACCATTAATAAACTACCAACTGTAGAATTCTAGTGTGGTATGAAAGAATGAAAGACAAGTATTGGTATTATGTTAAAAGGATATTAAAATACTCCTCCCTTTACAAGCTACATATGAGGCCAGGTTTTCTTTGCATACTTCAACCCAAACAGCATACTACAATGGAGTGAATGCAGTAACAAATATAATTTGTCTGTCTTCTATGAAGTCAGACATTACAGAGGTTTGCAAAATGTAAAACATGTTATCTTCTCGTTAAATTGTTTTGTTTTGGAAATTGTTACTTTTCATTAAAAATAAGTTATTTAATCCCAGCACTTTGGGAGGCCGAGGCGGGTGGATCACGAGGTCAAGAGATCGAGACCATCCTGGTCAGCATGGTGAAACCCCGTCTCTACTAAAAATGCAAAAAATTAGCTGGGCATGGTGGTGCGTGCCTGTAATCCCAGCTACTCAGGAGGCTGAGGCAGGAGAATTGCCTGAACCCAGGAGGCGGAGGTTGCGGTGAGCCGAGATCGCGCCATTGCACTCCAGCCTGGGTAACAAGAGGGAAAATCCGTCCCAAAAAAAAAAAAAGTTATTTAGGCTAGGTGCACTGGTTCATGCCTGTAATCCCAGCACTTTGGGAGGCCAAGGCGGGTGAATCACTTTAGATCAGGAGTTCAAGACCAGCCTGGTCAACATAGTGAAACCCTATCCCTATAAAAATACAAAAAGTAGCCAGGCATGATGGCAGGTACCTGTAATCCCAGCTACTCAGGAGGCTGAAGCAGGAGAATTCCTTGATCCCAGGAGTCGGAGATTGCAGTGAGCCGAGATTATGCCACTGCACTCCAGCCTGGGCGACTGAGTGAGACTCCGTCTCAAAAAAAAAAAAAAATTGGCAGGGCATGGTGGCACCTGCCTGTAGTTCCTACTCAGGAGGTTAAGGTGGGAGAATCACTTGAGCCCGTCAGGCACAGGTTACAGTGAGCCGAGATTGTGCCACTGTACTCCAGCCTAGGCAGCAGAGTAAGACTCTGTCTATCCCCACTAAAATAAATAAATAAATAGCCAAAAAAGCCTGTAGTCGAAAACGAAAACAGTAACTTGCAATACAATGTGATCAGTATGACAACAAAAAGGAAAACAGTAATGCTCTAAAAGCACAAATGAGAGATTTTTAACAGAGACCACAGTCTCAATAAAGGCTTTATAAGATGTTATCTATACTCAGACCCCAACTTCATGCCACCCAGAACAGAAAGATGACATGGTTCATGCTCTTTAAAAATTCTTGGTGCCCAAATGGTTAAGAACCATTAACTCTGGTATCTTACATAAGTAATTTCTAGCTACAGTTATATAACACTGTACAGAACAATGTCTAGTATTCTATAATCTGCAGGTCTATATGTGTCATATACATATAAGAAAATTAAATCTATGGTTATTCAAAGCCTTTTAGAAATCAATCATGCTAAAAATAATTTGATAACTGTACTAACTTTATCCTCTGGTTTTCATTCTATTTCATATTTTTTAAATCTTCATAATATAAATACTTTAATGTCTTCATAAATTTACTGTAGAGGATACTCAGATAGCTAGTAAAAGCATTATTTCCACATATGCCTATGAGGGTGTTTCCCAGACAGCCATTTGAATCAGTAGACTGAGTCAGAAAGAACCACCTTTACCCAGCGTGGGCAGGCACCATCCAATCTGCTGGGGATAAAATAAAGCAAAAAAGCAGAGGAAGGGTAAATTCACTCCCTTGCTCTCTGTTCTGGAGCTCAGACTTTCGTCTTTCTTGTCCTCAGACCTCAGAACTCCCGGTTCTCCAGCCTTTGGACTCCAGGACCTGCATCAGCAGCCCCCTAGTTTTTCAGCCTTCAGCCTCCAATTGAGAGTTATTTTGCAAAAACCTCAATTACTTTTGTACCAACCTTCTTTTCTACTCTCTATTCATCTGTTTCACCAATAAGACTCTCAGCTCTTCAACAATCTCTCATCTCTGCTTCTCTAGCACAAAACCCATATTCTACCTTATAAATAAATGCTTGTTGACACAAACAATGACAGAGAATGAAACCAACTGGATAAAAAGCCATAAAGTTGTAACACTACATAAAATTGGCCTTTCATATACATAATGATATTAAGTTTCTTCTCAAAATGCACACTCAGGAAATCCAAATTTAAGAGGAAACCGTAAGAAATGTTAAGAACCGAGTATGTAATAACATAATATTAAGCCATTTCACCCACCCCATCCTCTAAAAAATCTTTTTAACTTGGCTGGGGGGTCAGGGGAAGCAAAAAAACCAATAGCTGCATTTTACTCAGATAATTATACATTTATGTTCAACCTAAGTGCAACTGACATTTAAAGAATGGTGTTTGTTAAAATAGTTTAAAGAAGTAAACATTGATATCTGTAATAAAACCATAAAACCCCTAGAAGAAAATACAGGAGAAAAGCTCCCTGATATTGTTTGGCCTTGGCAATGATATTGGTGGATACTACACCTAAAGCTCAAACAACAAAAGTAAAAATAAACAAGTAGGACTACATCAAACTAAAAAGCTTCTGCAAAACAAACAACAAAATGAAAAGGCAGCCTATGGACTGGGAGAAAATATTTGCAAACTATATATCTAGTAAAGGGTTAACATCCAAAATACACAAGAACTCTCGCAACTCAACGGCAAAAACAAAACAAAATAACCCAATTAAAAAATGGGCAAAGAAACTGAATAGACATTTTTCCAAAGAACACATACAAATGGCCAACAGGCATATGAAAAAGCACTGAAAACATCCCTAATTATCAGGGAAAAGCAAATCAAAACCACAATGAGCTATCACCTCATACCTGTTCAGATGGCTATCATTAAAAAGACAAGAGATAACAAGTGTTGGCAAAAGTGTGGAGAAAAGGAAACCCTTGCAAACTGTTGCTGAAAATGTAAATTGCTTCACAGACATTATGGAAAATGGTATAGAGGTTCCTCAAAACATTAAAAATAGAACCACTTATGATCCAGCAATCCCTCTGCTGGGTATACACCCAAAGAAACTGAAATCAGCACCTTATAGAGATATATGCCTTCACGTATTCATTGCAGCATTATTCACAATAGCCTAGATTATGGGAACAATCTAAGTTGTCTATTGGCAGATGAACAGATAAAATATTTGTGGCATATACATAAGGGAATATTATTCAGCCTTAAAAAAAAAAAAAAGATACTGTCATTTGGGACAACATAGATGAAACTGGAGGACATTATGTTAAATGAAGTAGGCCAGACATAGAAAGAAAATTACTACGTCATCCATTTATATGTGAAATCCTTTCTTTAAAAGCTGAATACATAGAAACAGAGTACAACCACAGTTATCAGGGGAAAGGAGGGGGATGAAATGGGAATAAGTAGGTCAAAGGGTACAAACTTACAGTTATGTAGAATGAATGTCTAGAGAGCTAATGCACAAGGACTATAATTATTAATATTGTATAGTATACTTAAAATTTGCTAAGACAGTACATTTTAGATGCTCATACTACAAACAATTTTTTAAATTATGGAAGGAGATGGACAGGTTCATTTGCTTAACTGTAGTAATCATTTCATGATTTTGTATCTGTATAGCAAGACAAATCATTTCATGATTTTGTATCTGTATGTTTTGTATAGGTATATCAAAACATCAAGACGTATACATTAAACATACACAATTTTAAAAAAGGACAAAGGGGGAATGGTAATTATTAATGATCTAAGCTAAAATAAAATCAGAAAACTCTTTTGGGTACATCTAGCTAATCTGAGGATATTCTAATAGGAAAAAAAAAGTAACCCATAACAGAGACTCATAGATTATTGATGCTGGAAGGATCTTATAGGTTACCTGTTATTTACATATACTCCTCCTCATTGCAGAAAGAATTCAAGCTACTAGAGACCATCTGATCCACTTTTTATTGAATACACCCCTACATTTCTGCAGTCCTCTACCTTTCACTCACAGATCCCTTGACCCCACACAAAATTTGTCTTCTACTCTATAGATAACTTTTCAAATATTCATTTTTTTCAACTTATTTCATAGAATTACTGATTACAAACCAAAATATGTGTGCAAGATTTCAAAGATTTCTTTGGTGTCTCAAATATTATCCAATAAAATGAATATTCCAGAGACATTTGTGTGTTCTTTTGAAAATCTTATCTTTTTGATTCTCCTAACCACCCTAAGAAACATGCAAAGTAGGTAACATACTATTAAAGATGGTCAATATAGAGTAATAGCAGAGAGTCACTATAATACAGATTTAGAAGCAAGAGATAACTGCCTCTCATAAGTTATGTGATCTTAAGCAAGTTACTGAACTTCTCTAATCCTGCTTCCTCATCTGCAAACTGGAGATGATACTATAATCGTTCCTACCTCATATGGTTACTGTGAAGATTAGCTAGATAATGTACATTTTCTTATGCAATAACTTCCCTATGTAACCACTCAATATTAGCTCATCGTTACTGTGCAAAGAGGAGAAAAAAATTGTGCCCAAATCACTTATTCTCTCTGACTCTCACAGCAGCACTAGATCTACAATTAAGGTTCTGTGTTTTACCTACACTGTCTCCCGCAAAACCAAAAATGTTTACAGTTACTTGCATCTTAACGACTTTTTTTTTCCACCTTTGTACAACTGATAACAATGTCTAAAAGCCACTATTATCCTCCTCTATGTGAAATTCTCAAATGTTTAAAAATTGCACATATGATCCCAACACTTTGGAAGGGCTGAGGAAGGAGGATTGCTTGAACCCAGGAGTTTGAGACCAGCCTGGGCAACATAGGGAGACTCCCATCAAAAAATTAGTAGAGTGTGGTGGTGTAGTACTGTAGTCCCACCAGCTACTCCAAAGACAAAGACTGGAGGACTACTTTGAGCCCAGGAGTTCAAGGCTGCAGTGAGCTACGACAGTGTCAATGCACTCCAGCCTGGGTGACAGAGAGAGACCCTGTCTCCAAAAAAAGGAAAAACAGAAAAATTGCTAAAGCTCTCTCTTCAGAAAAGTAAATTCTCAGTGGAACATAATGAAGTTAGCATGCAACACAATGAAATTTATATTCAAAATAGGAAGTATTAGATGAACTGATAAACTGATTTCTCTAACTTACTATTACTAGCTTATCTTTTTTTTTTTTTTTTAATAGACGGGGTTTCACCATGTTGGTCAGGCTGGTCTTGAACTCCCGACCTCAGGTGATCCGCCCGCCTTGGCCTCCAAAGTGCTTGGATTACAGGCGTGAGCCACCACGCCCAGCCTACTAGCTCATCTTTAAAAAAAACTTTCTCTGGGCCAGGCACGGTGGCTCACCCCTGTAATCCCAGCACTTTGAGAGGCCGAGGCAAATGAGGTCAGGAGTTTGAGACCAGCCTGGCCAACACAGTGAAACTCCATCTCTACTAAAATACAAAAATTAGCCGGGCATGACAGCATGCACCTGTAGTCTCAGCTACTCAGGAGGCTGAGGCAGAAGAATCGCTTGAACCTGGGAGGCAGAGGTTGCAGTGAGCTGAGATTGCGCCACTGCACTACAGCCTGGATGACAAAGCAAGACTGTCTCAAAAAAAAAACAAAAAAACAACCCTTTATCTGATATTTTCAAATGGTAGGGATGGCTAATTTATCTAGAGTTAGGGTAACTTCTAGAATATCAAAGGAAAAAAGGAATGGAGGGAAGAAGACATCAACTAAATTACCATTTGATACCAACGTGGTAATAGATCTGTGCACAGAAAGTCTGGGACAAATCAAAACATTACTCCAAATATGACCATGACCACAAGGCAAATATGAAAGATTTTAAATGAAAGAATACAGTTCATGAGATTTTTTAAAAATGGAAAAAAAGCAATAAATGAATGAGGTCTGGTGATAAACAGCTGCTGAATAACAAAATTACCTTAAAAAAAACTTCAGAAACCCTACTGTCTGCCAGTATATATACATACATGTATGTATATATATATATATATATATATATATATATGTATATAAAACCTCCCTTCAATGGTTGATTTTTCACTAAAGTAGAAGTATATTCTATTCTTTTTTTTTTTGAGACAGAGTCTCACTCTGTAGCCCAGGCTGGAGTGCAGTGGCATGATCTCAGCTCATTGTAACCTCTGCCTCCCAGGTTCAAGCAATTCTTGTGTCTCAGCCTCCCAAGCAGCTGGGACCACAAACACGCACCAACACATCAACTAATTTTTGTATTTTTAGTAGAGGCTGGATTTCACCATCTTGACCAGGCTAGGCTCAAACTCCTGGCCTCAAGTGATCTGCCTGTCTCGGCCACCCAAAGTGCTGTGATTACAGGCGTGGGCCACCATGCCCAGCCATCAATGTATGCAAGATAAACTGACTATAGAAAAATAAATTATTCAAAAAGAAAAAAAACTATTCAAAGAAACACCTAACAACCATTCTAAAAACTATGCATTTACACAATGCTCTCAGCAAAAGGCCTTACAATGACAATTAATCTTGAAGCACAGAAAACACTCCATGCAGTTTATAAAAAAATAGCGATATATGTCTCTTAAACCTTCAAAACTCAAAACCACAGGTTTGTATTTTTTCTAAAAATAGTATTTATTTGCATCACTTGTAGTAGAAATCTGATTTTTAAAGTCCCATAATTTTGCTTACTGCTAATAATGAGGACGTTTACCGTATGGGTGTATGTGTCGGGTAAAGAAGTTGAGAAATTCCTCACTGGTACATGAATGAATTCCATACTTGCCTTTTAAAATGTGCTGCTTTCTTGAAACTGGGCATACAAAAACTCCCTTTGGGTTTGCATTACTTTCATATTTGTGAATACTTCACATAGTGGTCTTCAAAGAGCCAGAACACTTGTTTTCAGTCATTAGTCAGGCGGGCTATATTTTCACCACAAATTCCAAGAACTAATGGATATGTAAATATATATGTATGTCTACACATACATATACACACACATATCTATGTGTATGTGTGTACATCTTTACAAATGTTTACATTATTTAAATTAAGGGTACCATCATCATACTTTTTACCACACACACACACACACACACACACACACACACAAATGGTGGTAGAAAATCTGGAAGGATTCTAATAACCTCAATTTGTAAAAACTAACATGCCTCAAAAAAGAGGGGGGAAGAAACTTTAAAAAAACACTATGCTGACATGATTAGCTATATCATTTAACTGGTGTGAGGCATCTGGGCCACGCCATATCTGAACTCTTATCGTAGAGTTTGGGGTGTGCTATATTGTGGAGCAGTTCATATGAAACTGCTGAAACCACCTAAAATGATAAGACAACAACAATTACATATCAGGAGCTTATATAACTGAAGAAAATAGTACGGCAATAATAAAACTCATATTTATTTTAGAACCAAGGCTCATCTCAAAAACGCTTTATCAACCATCCAGAAGTAGCCCAGCTTTTTACCAACCAAGTAGTTATTTACTACAGCAACTTTGTTACCAACATTTCCAAAATTTTCCACACACTTCAGTGATGAGCTATTAAACAGTGTCTGTATGTGTTGCTACCTGGGCAACACTTTAAGAGGGCTTTTACCTTTACAGAACTGGTGGGTCAAAGAGAAGCAAGGCTTCTTTAAATTGACTTTACACCATTTTAATTAGAAGCAGTAAGTGTGAAATCATCCACAGGCAGAAAAGCTTGAGAACTGCCATCAGTACTTCAATTTGATTAACAGACACAAGTTACTGGCATTCGCCTTCATTTCTAGCCACCCAATTCCCCTGAGAAACAAGGCAAGTTCCATCCAAGACTTCAAAACATCTTCAGTCATACAGGCTGTCAAAGACATAAATGCTGAAATCTAAGAAAATTCTTGAAGTAAAGAAGCTATGAATCCCTTACAACTGGATTTGATATAAAATACCATGCTCTGCTGCCCTAAATTCTAAAAGCTACTCAGTTCAGCTGCCGCTCTGTATAACCTACCCTTCTGCCTAAACTAAACCTGCCTCCAAAAATTAAGATCTAGTCATGTAGAAATCACATTTTAGAAGGCCCTTGAAAAGACTTTCAAAACTGCTTCCTGTTCTACCATAGCCAATTTGATGCTATTTGGTGAAGCAAAAACAACCAAAAAAACACTGTATCTCCTTACAAATAAAACATTTTTCGCTTCCCAACACTTTTATGACTGGTAAACTCAAGGCTGCTTCTCCAACACTAATAATTATTCCCTTCAGTTTCTACTCTAAGGATACTTATATGTTCTCTGTGTCATATTTTAATCACAATATAAATCTTGTTTAGTATTAAGAAGCACTAGATTACTCCAGAGTCAAAAATGAAAGAGAAACTGAAAAGCAGAAAGAAAAACTGACATTCTAGGCTCTCAACCATCTGGTGCTAACTGACTCTTTCTTGCCTAGCTCTTTCACTATTCATTTTTCCCTGTCCATACTTGTATGCCTTTGATCACCCTGGCCCCCAGCCCAGAAAGGCCTTTCTCTAATACTAGTTGTCCTATCCAAAATGTAGTTCAGTGGTCAGGCATGGTGGCTCACACCTGTAATCCCAGCACTTTGGGAGGCCAAGACAGGAGGACAGCTTCAGTCCAGGAGTTCAAGATCAGCCTGGGCAACACAATGAGACCCCCATCTCTACAAATAATCCAAAATTAGCCAAACATGTTGGTGTGCGCCTATAGTCCCACCCATTTGGGGGCTGAGGCAGAAGACTTGCTGGAGGCCAGTAAGTCAAGGCTGTAGTGAGCTGTGCTGGTACCACAGCACTCAAGTTTGAGTAAAGAGATGCTGTCTTAAAAAATAAAAATTGGCTGGGCGTGGTGGCTCACGCCTGTAATCCAAGCAGTAGATCACCTGCCTTGGCAGGAGGTCGGGAATTCAAGACCAGCCTGACCAACATGGTGAAACCCCATCTTTATTTAAAAAAATAAAATTAAAATAAATACAAATTTTAAAAAAAAAACATAGTTCAAATGTCACCTCTTCTCTTAAAAGTAATCTCTCCCTCCTCTCTAAACTCTTATAGTTCCTTATCTTTATCTTTTTACCACCCATTACTTTCTGCCTTTCATTATCATTGTTGTTTCCATATTTAATCCCCCACCTAAGCATTAAGTCCTCAGGGTCAAGGTCCATCTTTATTCAAACTGATTAACACAATCCCTTACACATACTAGGCATGCTTAGGAAAGAAGACCACCAGAAACAACTCCAGATTTAGTCCAGAGCCCTGGCTTTGCTAATAACTCACTATCTGACCTTGGACTTGAGGCTTTTAGTATGTTCCTTCACTTACAAAGTTAGGAGGGTAGGCTAAACTAGTTGTATTTGTTGTTGTTTAACTGTAGGCTATAATCCATTAGCAGGATGTAAAATTAATTTGGAAGTCAAAACCCAACATTTTTTAAATGAAATGAAATAACAGAAAATATCAATGTGTGTTATAAGCAATGAGGTGCTATAAATGTTTAACAACTACCTATGAGGAGGGAAGCCCTGGGAATACCAGTTGCTGAATTTCATGGTGAAAATATTACCACCATGACTAATTTCGAGCTGCCAACATGATGTCACTGGACATAGAGCTAATTAGGAAGACATATGCACAACTGGTCTTGCAAGCCATTACAGCCAACTCAGCAGGCCCCTGAAAAGATAAATATTATTCCACCAAACTTTCAACTTTGTGTGTGTGTGTGTGCTTGCTGAATGAAGAAATAAAATATATTTTTTTATTGTGGGCCAGAATCAAGAGTTCAATAAATGTTCAGGTAGACAATCTCCTGGTCTCCTTCATGTATACTACATAATTTGATAAATCTTATTCTTGGTTACATATGTCTCTTTACCACCACAATTCATATTTTTCTTCAAAAATGAGAGTAATACAAATGTCTATTGATATCACCAGAAGGCAAATTACACAGAGTAGGAATTTGATTTATGGAGTATCGGCAAAGTGCCAAAGTTCTTAGCATCTGTTCAGCCCCACATACCTGTAAGATACAACACACTCCTACTATATCAATGGCTCACTTAGCAATGGGGGGCAGGCAGGGGATAGGAGGAGGAAATCTATAGTATTTAAAAAAAAAAAAATCCAGATAATTCTGTATTTGTGCTTATGCCCCCACCTCACTGAATACCCAGGTACAGAGAAAATTAGAGCAGTAAAAAATAAATGTTCCATACCTGAATGTTTCCCAATCAAATTCCCTTGCATCCCTCAATGAGACCTCCATTACTAAGAATCCCCTACTAGAACTAAGCTTTTGCCATGGACTAGCGACATGTAGTTCTTGCTTAATTTAGAATAGGCAAGAGGGAAAATAACACAGCAAACAGTTGTTAAGACTTCATATTCTAGGAAAATCAGGCTTTTATTGAAAAAAAAAACTGTCTTATTTTCTTACTTCTTATTTAAGCTTACTAAACTGGGTGAGAAGTTTCTTAAATATATTTTTGGCTGTACTATGTCTATCACAACACAGCCTGTAACCAGATTTTTCATGAGTATTTATAAAGAACTGTGTTGTTGTTGGGTTTTTGGGGTTTTGTTTTTTTTTTGTTTTGTTTTTTAGTCCAACAACACTGACAAAATGTTTTCTATTTCAAAAACTATTTAGAAAATAAGAAGGCTCAGTATTTCAAGTATACTAATAATCTTAGCCCAAATCTAACTCTAAATCAGCTGAATAGATGCCTAGAAGTTTCCCTAGGAAAATCCCCAAAAAGTACACCAAAAAAACACCAAAAAATAACAAAAAAGAGTCAGCATGGGCATACACTTGCTATATTCAATTATGCCATTCCTATCTGTTGAAAAAGAGCAATGTGGGAAGTAAATGAAATCTGAAAAGGAGATGTTCAGAGATGCAAGCTCTGCTTAATTCATTAATTCTTCCTTATTAGGATCCACTGATGTTTACATACTTATGCCCAATTCAAATACTGACTATAAAGTCAAAATTATACCCCATTCTGAAAGTCTAGAAGTCAATGTCTTTCTCTAAATTATCAATGTTAAAACTCTCCTTTAAAAATGAATATGTTTTACCATAACTCAGGCCCAAGTCCATATTTTCTCGGCCTCCACTGTTTGTAATGGCAAAACGCTCATCAGATCATCTCCACAAGAAATCCCTGAGCCATGTTTGAAATGCCATCACCTGGAACGGTCTTGGGCTGCTGGTCATCCTCAGACTGAATGGCTGACCCATTTATATAACTCAAGAGTTATAAAATGTAGAACTCATTAAAATTAAGACATAAGCAAGCTCAGTGCCTGGGAATCCCACAGGCTTATAGCATCAACTTCATTCTCCAAACCCCCTCCATCCAGTCATAATGATCCATATCCCACTTGAAGTCAATGGTAGGTTGGATTGCAGTCCCAGTTCTACACCCTCAACATGAGAAATTTTTGCTACTTAGCTACTACTCTCTTCAAAGTCAATCTCTTGAAGCCTAGCTATCTCCCACATATATTTTTACTTGGCACAAGAGAATTCCTTTTGATTACTCCAAAAAAATGGAAAAAAGGACTTTCTGATTCAATGATGTATCATCTGAGAGTTCAAATAAATATACAGCAATTGAGCAAATTCTAGCTTGGGTTAAGGCAAAGAAAAAAATTTAAGTTTTTAAAAGTCACAAATTTGGAACTGGTGAGCTGACCACATGGAATCTCCTGCTTCACGTGCCTAATAAAATTCTGTCATTCAAAGAAAAAAAATATAACTACCAGGGTAAAAAGAAAATGATCTAAATCATGAAACAATTATCAAAGAAACAAAAATTCTCAAAACATCACAACTGTAATATATAGAAATTCCCATCAAATAACTCAGTTGGAAAAAAAAAATTGGCCAAGTATGGTTAGCTCAGGCCTGTAATCCCAGTGCTTCGGGAGGCCAAGGAGCAAGGACTGCCTGAGGCCAGGAGTTGGAGACTAGCCTGGGCAACATGGTGAGACCCCTGACTCTACAAAAATAAAATAAACACTTAGCCAGGTGCGGTGGCATGTGTCTATAGTCCCAGCTACTCAGGAGGCTGAGGTGGGAGGATTATTTAAGACCAGAACTTCATGGCTGCAGTGAGCTAGGGTTGAGCCATTGCACTCCAGCCTGGGCACCACAGCAAGACCCTGTCTCTAAAAAAAAAATAAACAAACTACATACATTTACAGTTACACCTTTTTAGTTTGGTTTGCATAGTCACCATATGCCCCAATAGTACCGAGCCTTACTAACTTGTTTCCAGCTTTCTAAAAGACAATGTAGATTCTATGTTCACATATAAGCTCTGCCCTACTTCATCTACTTCTCCCAGATGACTTAATAATACACATCAGAGCAAATGTAGGCTACATAATATGTTAACAAATAAACTCTGCCCTGTTTTATCTACTTCTCTCCAGGTGACTTAATAATTCATAATATCGGTATATTTATTGAACTGATTTAGTATAGACACGAGTCTAACTCAAAGTCTAGAGCTAACCCCTCAACCAGGTGTACATTTAATACAATTTGATGATAATGTATACATAAAGTTCATCTAGTCATTCTCCTTGGAAATCTCATTGTCAATTTCATAAGGGACGCTCTACTGAGAAAATGAACACAGGCCAGTTTTCTTTTTTTTTTTTTTTTTGAGACGGAGTTTCGCTCTTGTTACCCAGGCTGGAGTGCAATGGCGCGATCTCGGCTCACCGCAACCTCCGCCTCCTGGGTTCAGGCAATTCTCCTGCCTCAGCCTCCTGAGCAGCTGGGATTACAGGTACTAGGAACTTGTGAACCAGTATTTTCCATGAACAAAATCCACTTCCAATGTGACCACAAGCAAACTTCATATCTGTATCTTCCGACGTCATTACTAACGGATAGTCTACGGAAAATGCCAAATATAAACACTACTATAAGAAGAGTCAGAGGTTTTCATGAAACTGTGTTTTCAGAATTTTAACAAGCAACTACTTACTTCCCCCATGCACAAGGAAACTTAAACATATTAAAAATCCCTAAACCCTCCAGTGCCAAAAATGAAGGCCTTAAAATCATTTTCCAAACGGTGCTGAAATCTGTCAGGCAAGCAAAAGTACTCCCTACCATTAGTGTAATAAGGCTGGCATTTCAGTTTACCTGCATGAAACCATCAACTCTGCAAGTGACAACTCAAATTTTGGTACATATTCTAATATAACCCTATCTGAGAGATCCAAAGACCTGGACACACTGCCTAGTATCTGAAACCCGTCAGTTGAGCTCCCATGCACCCGGCCACCTCCCGCTGGCCGGTGGCCCCTTTCCACATGCTGACGCACTGCCTAGCCCTGTACCGTTGGCGACCAGTGCAAAGTACTAGCCCCGTCTCAGAAACTTTGACTCAGTTATCAGGACACTGAGCACCCACAAGCTGGGTGGGGGTTGAGAGGCGGTGTTTGCCATGCCCTGGGAGATCAACTTTGAGGCAGGGTATTCCCTGCAGGTAGGGATCTGCCCGGAATGCAGCCCATCCCAAACTACAAAACCACAAGCTTCAACAGCAGGAGCCAAGCAAAGTGGTCGGCGGAGGAAGAGGAAGGGGGAGGGAGAGAAACGATGGAGTACAGAAGCCTGCGTGTGGGTAAGAAAATACTCTAACCACTCGCCCACCGGACGCAGGGCTGCTGGGACTGTGAATACAGCAGCAGTCACAGCGTAGCAGCGGGCGGCAGCCGCGCAGGCAGCAATGTCAGGAGGGCACGGCTGGAGGTGGCGGCCGCCGAAGCCACTACCCCGCCCCCAGGTAAGGGTACCGACCCTACCGGCCCTGGCAGCGAGGAGCGGCCACCTGGGAGAACCGCAGTGTCCGGGAGGCGGCCGACAGTCCTGAACCCTCCCTGTGCCCTCCTTCCCGCGGTCCTCCAGCATCCCCGTCCCGAGCCGGGGCCCCACCTCGACCCTCCCCAGGCTCACCAGGACGCCAACACACCCAGGCAGCCTCGGCCCGCAAATCCGGGCCGCCGGGCCGCCCTGGTGCCCCTAGGAGGCCGCCCTCGCCTCACCTCTTCACGTCTCCGCGGGAGCTGCCGGAAGAACAACTCCTTCAGGCGCCCGCGTCCCACCCGCCACCTCGCGCTCTGAGGCCGGGCCGGTCCCGTTCACTCCGCCGCTGCTGGAGCCCTGGGAGGGCGGAGGGAGCGGAGAGGGGAGGGTAGAAGGACGGCCTGGCAGGAAGAGGCGAGGGAGGGGGCGGGCCGAGGAGGGGGAGGAGGAGGAGGAGACGGGTCGGGAGCGCGCGCGTCCAGGCCCCTTGGCGCGGCGTGCGCGCTCCTGCTGGCGGAGGCGCCCACTCTGCCGGGAGACGGCGGCGCACCACCAGCGTGTGCAAGTCCCGGCCTGGCCGCGGTTGAGCCGGGGGCGGAGTGAGGTCCCGACAGAACCCGAGTTGTTGGAGCAGCGACGCGCGACGGGCGGGACTGCGGGAAGCGCCGGAGAAACCTCCACGGGGGAGGGGCGTGGGGGGGTGGGACCGCGCCTGTGAGCCCGCCCAGACCGGGGTGTGTTCTGCTGGCGGTTACTGAGTTCTAAGATTAACTCTGAATGTGGAGAGATTATTTTCTTGCTCATAAACCTGGTTTACATATTTTCATTCTTAATGCCCAGTAATCTTAAGGAAATTCCCCTGAAAGCGTACGAACTTTTTCACCAAGTACTCTTCTTCGCCTCTTTGAAGGTGTCTTGGTGCTTGTGAAGTGCTCCCTTGTTCTGTGAGACTTGGGAGAGATTGAAGAGGGAAATCACCTGTGGGGAATGAACAGGAAAGCACTAAGTAAGCACCTTCTGTGAAGAAAATGTGCCCTCGTTTGCACCTTTTTATCCTGTGGGGTCAAAGATGTTGAGGTACAAACTAGCAGAAAAAACCAACTTTTTTTACCACCTAGATTGTACTGATCCTTAACTGTGGACATCATTCTTTCTAGATCCTGCAACCAGAAATGACCTGTACATTTTCTGAATCTCCTTACTACTTTGTTTCTGTAGCTTTGTGGCACCTAACATGTTGAAGCTTATCCAGGTTGCCCTGTGCAGCATTTATCCCCCTAGACAACCGCTGGGGACCTGCTTCATTCATTTGTATCTTACACACTGCACCCTGCCTAACTCATAGAAAGCACTGGATGAATGTGATTGCATAGATGAATGAATATGGTGTAGCAGGAGTTACTTGTGTCCAGTGATTGCAGCCCTAGAATGACTTTTGTTTAAATATCTCCCTTCTATCCCACTTTAATTCTCCTGCCCTCATTTTCCCACCCATATCTAAAAGCTACTCAGAAATGTGACATTTGTCCAAAGGGCCCTCCCTCCCAAATTCCTTCCCACCCCCTTTTCCTGATGTTAATGTCTATAGATGCTGAGACATATCAAGAGTGTCGTAATTATCTATTTTTTTGTTTGTTTCCCCTACCTTCTGTGCTCCTTCCCTTACTAACTTCTGTATCTCAGGAGCCTACCTAGCCCTGGGCCTGACAATAAATGATGAAAGTTTTTATTATATTCATTAAAGTTAAGGCCAGAATGACATAAATCATCTGTTGATTTCCTGAGGTGTATGGGAACTATTAATAAATCTGCAAACAAGTAAGTACTGAGCCTCTGCTAAATAAAATACTAGTAAATTTACACTGTGCACCATGAGGAAGTCAACGGTTGACAAGGCCATAGTTTCTGCCTTCAGGTATCTTCTAACTGGAGTGAAGCTTTTTGACAAAAAAAAAAAAAAAAAAAAAAAAAAAAAAAAAAAAAAAAAAAAAAAAAAAAAAAAAAAAAAAAAAAAAGGACAATGGATGTGCTGATTATCGGCATTCAACAAGAAGCTTAGCCAAAAAAAAAAAAAATTTTTTTTTTAAATGGCAAGTCTAAACAAGTTTAGTGTTCCCCAAATTCAGTTCTATGTGTCTTGAAAGCAATACGTAGTAGAGGCCACCATTGGCCACTGTGAGTTAAATCTTCTATTTAAGTGGAGCGTGATATCTAAGTCACTGTGGTAGAATTTATCCATGTGCCAGCTTGCTACAAGGAAAAGAAAAATCCTGTCCCATGGCCACATATAACACCTCTAATCAACAGGGGTCATTCTTTAAAATTGAACTTTTCCTCACAGCACAACATAGATAAGAGACAAGTCAAAACAGAACCTAGATAAGACAAGTAAGGTGATCTGGTGCAAACTTATCTTTACTACCAGAAAAACAATTCTAAGCACATGCCAAAAAATTATTAACAGATCTTCAATCTTTTACTCAAGAAGCTGAGAGGAATAAAAAAGTAATAACAAAGCATTCTTCATGTAGTATGTGCTATTCACTTCTCTTTCCACTGTGGCTTCATTTGCATTAAGCATATCCTAGCAGCCCTGGTCCATGAAAGGACCGAAACTCTCACTTTGAGAGGAGGTGTTGTGAAATATTCCAGCATGATTCATAATATGACAAACTGGTGGCCCAGATACAAATCTAACCCACTAACATGTTTTATTTGCCATACATGGTACTTAAAAAAAAATCAGCCAAAGTTAAAAACCAGAAGATCTCACATGCATTTTGGGCTTCTCCTTAAAAAGTGGAAGATTTGGTAACAGTGGGCTTACATTCTTATGTGAACAACAATCAGGTGCAGGACATGCATTCTCTCTTTTGCCAAAAGCTCTACATCCCTACTGTATTTTACAGTGTTGTTTCTCTGATTTATGTCTGCAACTCCTAGTTTAAAATGTAATATCGAAAATTGGAAGCACAGCCTGTAATCCCAGCACTCTGAGAGGCCAAGGCAGAATTGCTTGAGCCCAGGAGTTCCAGACCAGCCTGGGCAACATAACAATACCCTGTCTCCACACACAAAAAAATTAGAAACAAGTTAAACATTGAACGATAATGTAAGAGTTTAAACTGGTATCTAATGATATAGGATATCATATTGATTTATAGTGGCCATTATGTCGATTGATTCCCCACGATATATTTCCACCCTTCTGCAATTGCAAGGCAGCCAAGGACCTGATTAGGCCCATCTCTGCTCCATGTGTGGACAGTGATTGTGATAATCAGCCTATCTGATAATCAACCTAATCCCATCCTCACTTGATCTGTCAATATTCATTGATAGGCACTGACATGGGTCTAAATTGATCCCAATCATGTGGAAGGCCAGATCTTGTGTTTGTTGGGAAATGAAAAGTGCTCTTTTTCTTACTCTGGCTGGTGTGATGAGTGGATGTGCATCCAATAGTTACTGCAGCCACTTTGCTGCCATGAGGAAGCCAGCCTGAAGATGAAGCTGACACATGATGGAGGCACTTAAACCCAGCTTGAAGCCTACCCCTTCCTCTGAGACAGTAAATTTTTTGAGACAGAGTCTCATTCTGTCGCCAAGGCTGGAGTACAAATGGCTCCATCTCGGCTTACTGCAACCTCCTCCTCCTGGGTTCAAGTGATTCTTCTGTCTCAGGCTCCCGAGAAGCTGGGATTACAGGCGCCTGCCACCATGCCAGGCTAATTTTTGTATTTTTAGTAGAGACGGGGTTTCACCATGTTGGTCAGGCCCAAACTCCTGACCTCAGGTGAACCACCCGCCTTCACCTCTGAAAGTGTTGGGATTATGTGTGTGAGCCACTACACCCGGCCTGATTTTGACAGCTTTTTAAGAAGGTTCAAGTTTGGCTTTGTATTTCTTGCAGATAAAGCTAAATCTTTTCATGCATATTATGGAACAAAAAACATTAGATGCATTATATGACTCTTCCAAGGATACATTTCCAATGATAGATAGGTAACAACCTATTTGGCAAGATTTTAGAGAGTCTAGAAAGGAACTTGACCAAACCAAAAATTCCTTCCCTTAACTGGGTTACCTGATGCCTGAGAGGCCATCGCTACACTTTCTTTTTTCACTTTGACTTAAATCCTGTGCCCTATTTAAATCAACTTTGCCTCAAAAGAGCATTTCATGACTCGAATCAGTAATCTTGCATAAACGAGTTTATCAGATGATTTTTGAGTCTATCTTTGGTAATGGGAAGATTTGGAAAAGAGTCACTGGCTATTTGAGAAAGGGGGAAATCACAGAGAGAGTGAAAGATGTAACAGAGGTAAAACTGGAGATACAGAAGAAAACCTTTTATATTTCACAGTTTTATGTAGGGCTGAAATTCAGAATAATCTGGACAAATCATACTGAGCCTATATGATAAACCAAACCTGTGTTGCAATCACCCATTTAAAATTGACTAAGAACCCAATAAACAATGTGTGTATAGGGAGCAGAAAATTTCCTCAGCAGTAGAAGAAGCAGCTCACTGCAACCTCTGCCTCCCGGATTAAGGCGATTCTCCTGCCTCAGCCTCCCAATAGCTGGGATTACAGGCATGCGCCACCACACCCAGTTAATTTTTGCATTTTTAGTAGAGACAGGGTTTCACCATGTTGGCCAGGCTGGTCTTGAACTCCTGACCTCAGGTGATTCGCCTACCTTGGCCTCCCAAAGTACTGGGGTTACAGGCGTGAGCCGCCACCCCAGCGATAAATGTCTCTTGAGGAAGAATAGCTATCCTACTACTTTTTATTTTTTATATTTTATATTTTTTTGAGACAGGGTCTCACTCTGTCACCCTGGGCTGGAATGCAGTGGCACGATCTTGGCTCACTGCAACCTCTGCTTCCCCGAGTTCAAGCCACTCTCCTGCCTCAGCCTCCCAAGTAGCTAGGATTATAGCTACTTGGTGCCCACCACCAAACCTGGCTAATTTTTGTATTTTTAGTAGAGACGGGTTTTCACTGTGTTGGCCAGACTGGTCTCAAACTCCTGACCTCAAGTGATCTGCCCACCTTGGCCTCCCAAAGTGCTGAGATTACAGGCATGAGCCAGCACTCCCAGCCCCTACTACTTTTAGAATTTGATACTGAATGTAAAGGACACCTACCAAAAATGGTTTTTCCCATACCTTGTGGTAGGTGTCTGAAATTCATAAATTTATCTCATCATAGGAGTCCTTTTCTTTATGTGGGGCAGTGACCCTCTGTAGTGTATAACAAAATCACCTTGGGAGTTTATTAAGCCTGCCTCTCTATAGATGTGGCATCTCTCCTTCCTGATGCTTTCCCTACACAAGTCTTTCCAAACAGAGCTTTGGCAGTAAACTCCGAGTTCCCTTGAAGTATCTCTATGCATATCTCTATGCTCAACCCCCAAGAAAAACCTGTAAGATAGGCCCCAGGACTTGTTTTAACTTTTTATTACAAAAAATGTTTAAGCACATGAAACGTAGAGAGAAGAGTATAATGAGACTTCATGAGTCAGTCATTCAGCTTGAACAATTAACAACCTATGGCCAATCTCCTTCCCACCCCTCACATGGATATCACCCATAAATACTTCATCATACAAAGCTCTAAAAGATAAGAATTCTCGACCAGTCATGGTGGCTCAGGCCTATAATCCCAGCACTTTGGGAGACCAAGGCAGGAGGATTACTTGAGTCCAGGAGTTTGAGACCAGCCTGGGAAACATAGCTAGACCCCATCTCTACAAAAAATTAAAAAATTAGCCAGGGGTGATGACATGCACCTATGGTCCCAGCTACTTGGGAGGCTGAGGTAGGAAGACTGCTTGAGCCTGGGAGATCAATGCTGCAGTGAGCCACAGTGGTGCCAGTTGCACTTCAACCTGAGTAACAGAGCAAGACACTGTCTCAAAAAAATAAAAAAATAAGGATTGCTTCTTGCAATCAATAAAATCCAGAATATGGGAAACTATAGGACATACCACCAAGTTTCTTCAGCAAATAAATTGCATACATATAAGTGAGAAGGATTGGTTGAACTTGCTTGGATGTTGATTTTGTTTGTTGTTTTTAACATCTTCATAAGATATAACTAACATACAATAAACCATTGGTATTTAAAGTGTACAGTCTGACAAGTTTTGACATATACATGCAACTATAACACCACCATCACCATAATTAAGATAGTAAACGTATCCATCACGTCCCTTTGTAATCTCTCCCTCCTCCTCTGACTCATCCCTGTCATGTCCTCAGGCAATCACTGATCTAATGTCACTATAGATTTGTTTGCATTTTCTAGAACTTTCTATAAATGGAATCATACAGTAGGTATTCTTTTTTGTGTTGCTTTTTTCACTCAGGATTCATCTATGTTTATGCACTTGTCAATAGTCTATTCCTTCTAAGTTTTTGAATCTCACAACATGTATCTAGCTCCAGTACTCATGTGAGCCACTGGGCTTCAGCATATACTTGCCTTCGGAGTCCGGTAATGCTCTGGTTTTTTGTTTTCCTTTTTCTAAAATCTAGGGATTTCCTTTTCTCTTTTTTCTTTTCTGTTTTTTTTTTTTTTCCTTTTCTTTTTGTTGTTATTTTGATGTCTAAAAAAAATTTTTTTTAAGACAAGGTTTCACTGTATCGTCCAGGCCAGAGTGAAAGTGGCATGATCACAGCTCATTGCAGCCTCAATCCCCTGGGCTCAAGAGATCCTTCCCACCTCAGCCTCCCAAGTAGCTGGGACCTCAGATGCATGCCATCATGCCTGAATTATATATATATTTTTTATTTTTGGTAGAAATGGTGCATCTCTGTGTCGCCCAGGCTAGTCTTGAACTTCTGGGCTCAAGTGATCCTCCTGCCTCAGCCTCCCAAAATGCTAGGATTACATCCACCATACCTAGCTGATTTCCCTTGCTTGCTTTCAAGCTTGGCAAAATTAATTTTTTCAATTTTTAAAGTTATTATCCAGCATTTTTATATTTTTGGAAAGGTGGGGAATCTTCCCTTGTCAGCCTAGCTAGCCATATTTGTCTGAATTATATTAATTTTTTAACAATGTGAAGAAACTATACAAAGAGGGAGCCTGCCTCACTATAGATGTGGCATCTCTCCTTCCTTGCTTTCCCTACACAAGTCTTTCCAAACAGAGATTTGGCAGTAAACTCCAAGTTCCCTTGAAGTACTTACCATAGGCCTACTAAATTATAGGTTTTGAACATATAAGAAATATTCCTTAAATACATAGTTTTGTAGAAAAGCTACTTCAAAAATTACAAATACTTTCATGGTAATGGGAGGAAAATTACCACCTTCCTCTTCGGAGTCAAGGGAAGTTCACCCCCTCTCCACCACACCCTACCCCTCCCTCCAAGACATTTTTTTAGTCTTTTTCCCTTTGCCACATTAAAAAAAATCTGCAAATCTGAAAAACATTTATGTCTAAGAGACTCTAATACAAAAGTAAATGAGAATTATAAAATGACAAATGTTATTGCTTTAGAACATATTAAAAGATTATTAACACTTTGTCTAACACTCTCAATTTCAGGAAAATTCTTACTACTCTTTAATTCTCTGATTTGGTGACAGTGACAATAACCACCTCTTCGTGGAAGATTTTTAGTTTATGATATACCTACATACATCATTACTAATAATTTCAAACTGCATATGAAAATCAGAATTGTATCTTGTTATTATATTCAAATTATCTTGTTTCATAGGTACACAGTGCATAAATTGATGGCTATTGTGTTATCCTCTGTACCTTTTGATGTATTTTAAATTATGTAATCATTTTTAATTGAATTCCACCATCAATGTATGCCTTACTTTGGAGGCATACACTTTAATCTCATTTTGTAGAATTGATATCTCACTATATTGTGCCCCACAACACCAGATACATTTTTGCTGCACCTATAACGCTTCCTTACATTTAGAATTTTTATCACTGTCTTTTCTACTAGACTGTGAACTCTATGAAGTCAAAAATTATGGACTTTTCTCCTAGTGCCTAGGCATTTGATATGTTTATTGTGTGAATATGTGTTTATTGTATGAATGGATTTATAAATTTGTGTTAGAAATTGCTGAGATGCTTCTCTTAGTGAAACAGAGAGTTTAAATAATAGAACAAATCCGTGATAAATGACATGAATTAGTCTTTCTTTGGTTGCAAGTGACAGAAACATTCTCTACATAGAGAAAGCAAGCATTTAAAGAACACTGAATGTACAGCACAATTAAACATCTTTACCAATAACTCTAACTTATTAGTAATCAATGTCAGATCTAACCATGTTATTAAAAGAAATATATTTAAGTCTATATGCCAGAGACTCCTAGCTGCTTGCCTCAACATCCATTTTCTCCTTCCATCTTACTAAAAGAGCTCCAAATGTATTCAAGTTTAAAATATACACAGATAAAAGACTATAATTCCTGGCTTCCTTTGCAGCCATATATTCTGGCAAATGAGAAAAGTAACTGGGGAATTTTCTTCAAAGAGAGAGACTGGGTTCTTCTTTTCCCTTTCTTCCCTCTTACTACCTGGAACATAGACGTGATGGTTGAATCTAGCAACCATCTTCAACTGGAGGATGAGGACCATCCTAGGAATGGTGGAGTGATGAACCAGAAGGAGTTTATGTCCCTGACGACGTTGTAGAATCTCCATCCCACCTGAAAAACCACCTGAAATGCCAACATCCAAACTTATAGAGAATGAAACCTTGTATATTTAATCTATTATTTGTTATTTTTAGCTTTATCACTTGCCAGCTGAACTTAATTCTAACTACTATTTTTACTCTTAAACTTTATCTTAGGGTCATATTCCTTCTTGATTGATTCACATGATTTCTGAATAGATTATAATTTATAATTTATGGAGTTATTAAAATAATTTCAGAAAAATATAATTACAGCACTCTGGGAGGTTGACATGGGTGGATCACTAGAGCTCAGGGGTTCAAGACCAGCCTGGGCAAATGGCGAAATCCCATCTCTAGCTAATTTTTTGTGTTTTTAGTAGAGATGGGGTTTCACCATGTTGGCCAGGCTGGTCTCAAACTCCTGACCTCAAATAATCCATCTGTCTTAGCCTCCCAAGATGCTGGGATTACAGAAGTGAGCCACCGCACCCAGCCGAAACACTGAATTTTTTGTCATTCAAATTTTTAATTTCTTTCTTTCCTAAAATTTCCTAAAATATATACATTTCATTCACTTCTGGACTTAGTGTAGTAATCGGTGAATGAAACTAATATAGGGATTTAAAATTTTTTTTATTTTATAAATTCAAGCTTGCAACGCTCTTTTCCTCTTAAGATGTGTACCTGCAAGTTCTGAAAAGTTTCCACCAACTATGTAGCGGAAAATCTGCATATTCATTACATTGAGCTAGTGTGATTTGTAAAATACAGTCAAAACATAATTATTTCTCTTAAAACTAACTCAGTGGGGTTAGCTTTTTCCCCTGCCACAAAGATGAAAACTCCAGCAAGTCTCATGACTTTCCTGCCCACTTGTATAAGATCTCAAAGTTTGAAAATCACAAAATTCAGCCTCGTTTGAAAGGGAGGCTTCTGAGAAAAGGAATGTGTTCAGCTCTTCTCTCTTTTCTGTTCATATTCTCACCTAGTCACTGGCTGTTGTCAGTGACTCTCTGGGTTTGAGTGCAGGGAAGGTATAAGAGAAAAGGAAGCAGAAAGATATTCATTGACTGGAGCTGTAGTGAGATGGCTTTGTACTGTCTCATAAGTTAACTTTAAATGAACAGATATTTAAAGTAAACTCTTTGTCCTATAGGCACTTTCGTGAGTTCCTCAGAGACTCACGTGCTTGGTCACTCAAGCTACAACTCCTTCATGTTCTGTGAAACAGCCCGTGTATCCCATTCCTCTTGCTGCTATTTCTCCCCTAACTCAGACTTTTTTAGAAATCCACACCATATTGTTATTTTCTGTTAGACCCCAACTGACATCTCAGGCATTTCCCTGTGCAGTAGTCACAAAGAGCTTCAACCTGGCTCTTTATTCCTTATGTGGCCCACATCTGGAATAAAGATGGAAGCATTATGCATACTTTGTCTTGAGAAACTCTGAGGAAGCTGGCTGGTCCTAATGGATATATCCTCTCCAGTAATGAAGAATCTGCCAGGCATTCTCTTTCTGGCCTTCTAGATTTCTTCTGGGAGGAAGAAGTCAGACATCATCCCAAAGTTTCTGCTACAATTCTTTGAACAATTCTGTAAGAAGCCCTGCTCACTAGGCCTGAGGTGAAGAAGCAGGCACCCTCACCCTAGTGAGAGGGAGGTAGGATGAAAAGCATGGCTTTCTCTAAAGAAGGTCTCTGAGGAAAAGCAGTCTCAGTTCTACTCTCTGACATTTGTGGTTTTTAAAAACCACCTAACTAGTGGAAACTTCTTTTCAAAGTGTTGCTTGTTAGTCTGGTACTTTACTGTGAAATGTCACATCTATTGCATTAGAATGCTTAGGCCAAAATTTTCTGTGCAATCTTCTGTTACATTTGTTGCATCTTCAGGATTCAAACAGCCAGACTTCTCTGAGATATGTTTTGCTAAGAGAAGATTAGCACAATTTCCCAATAAATTATGCTTTCAAGATTAGACCCCTTTATTAAAACATCAGGAATATAAACTGATCATAATAATCACAAACTAGTCAATAAAATAAAAACTAAAATTGTTATTTTTCTCTCTGATCCGCAAATTTTACTTCTAGTTTCTTTTAATTCCTACATCCTCTTCCCCACTCTACCATGAGTTCCTTCAGACCTAAGAAACTCTCTCCTAACAAACTCTCAATTCTCCTCCTCAGAGTAGAAAGATCAAACACCACTTTAAAAATCAAATGCCCATCTAGATATATGTATAGCTGCACAAGTTTATGGAATAATTCCAATGACTGACGACTTTACACTATTTTACTTAGTATTTTGCTACTGAGTTATATTTCTACATTTTAGCTTTCTCTTCTCCAAAGATTTTCCTTTCCTTCGAACTGGATAAGCAGAAAGAAGAAAAGGGAAATGTAGACACATAATAGACTTTTGTCTCTGGCATGATTCTCTTCTTACTCCCTCCCACCCCCCACCATCAGAATAAGAAAAACAATCTTTACTTACCCCTAAAAGTTGTTTCTTACCTGGTGCAGGGGCTCACGCTTATAAATCCCAGCACTTTGGGAGGCTGAGGCGAGTGGGTCACTTGAGGTCAGGAGTTTGAAACCAGCCTGGACAACATCTCTACTAAAAATCCAAAAATTAGCTGGGCATGGTGGTGCGCCTGTAATCCCAGCTACTTGGGACGCTGAGGCAGGAGAGTCACTTGAACCCAGGAGGCGGAGGTTGCTGTGAGCCGAGATCACATCACTGCACTCCAGTCTGAGCAACAACAAAAACAACAACAACAACAACAACAACAAAATCTTTCCTTTAAGGGCTGTTACTTCAAAGTCCTCCCCTTCTCTTTTGATCAGCGCTTACCACATGATTTTTATTTGTTCATGCTGGTTTAATTTTAACCATTTCCACTCATTCATTCATTCATTGAACAAATATTTATTGAGTACTTCTTAGGTAAAATGTACTATTTCAGTTGAGGATACAACAGTAAATATGATAGAAAATGCCTAGGCCCTCATGGATACTTGTAGAAAACAGCAGTAGTAAACGGACAAATAAATAGATACAATGTCAGGTGATAATAAACATAATGAAGAAAAATAAAACAGTATAAAGAAACAGGCCGGGCACGGTGGCTCACACCTGTAATCCCAGCACTTTGGGAGGCCGAGGCGGGTGGATCACAAGGTCAAGAGATCGAGACCATCCTGGTCAACATGGTGAAACCCCGTCTCTACTAAAAATACAAAAAATTAGCTGGGCATGGTGGCGCATGCCTGTAATCACAGCTACTCAGGAGGCTGAGGCAGGAGAATTGCCTGAACCCAGGAGGCGGAGGTTGCAGTGAACCGAGATCGCGCCATTGCACTCCAGCCTGGGTAACAAGAGCGAAACTCCGTCTCAAAAAAAAAAAAAAAAGAAACAAAGTGCCATTTTAGATAGGGTAGTCAGAGAAGGCCCCTCTCAGAAAGTATGTCTGGATAGAAATTCTAAAGAGGTAATGGTTAATTAGTACAAATGGCCTAAGATGGCAGACTCCTCGGTGCATTCTAAGAGCAGCAGGGAAACCAGCACGATTGGGGCCAGTGATTAAAAAGTAGTAGGAGATGAGTTTGGGGTAATAGCTAATGGCCAAGATGATAGAGGGCCTCATAAACCATCGATTTTGTTATAAATTGATGGATCAGTTTAGAGATCAGTTCCACGTTTTAAAAAGATCAGTCAGTCTCCAGTGTTGAGAATTAACAACAGAGAAGCAAGAGTAGAAGCAAGGAGACCAGCTAGAAAGCTAGCTTCAAAGACCAGATAAAAGATGATGGTAACTTGAAATAGAGTGGTAGTGGGAGAAATGGAAAAAAGTAATTGAATTCTGGATGTATTTTGAAGACAGAGCCGACATGATTTGCTGAGGACCCAAGAATTAAAGAAGAGTCAAAGATTTTAAGAGTTTTGGACTAATCAACTAGGTGAATAGTGGAAACATTGGGACAGGAGTAAGTGGAGTTAGGGAACAGATACATAATCTAAAGTTCAGTTTTATATATTTTTATTATTATACTTTAAGTTCTGGGATACATGTGCAGAATGTGAAGGTTTGTTATGTAGGTATACACATGCCATGGTGGTTGGCTGCATCCATCACCCCATCATCTACATTAGGTATTTCTCCTAATGCCCTCCCCTAGCCCCCCACCCCCTGCTATCTCTCCCTGAGCCCCCTACTCCCTGACAGGCCCTGGTGTGTGATGTTCCCCTCCCTGTGTCCATGTGTTCTCATTGTTCAACTCCCACTTATAAGTGAGAACATGTGGTGTTTGGTTTTCTGTTCCTGTGTTAGTCTGCTGAGAATGATGCTTTCCAGCATCATCCATGTCCCTACAAAGGACATGAACTTAACCTTTTTTATGGCTGCATAGTATTCCCGTGGTATATATGTGCCACATTTTCTTTATCCAGTGTATCATTGATGGGCATTTGGGTTGGTTCCAAGTCTTTGCTATTGTGAACAGTGCTGCAATAAACATACGTGGGCATGTGTCTTTATAGTAGAATGATTTCTAATCCTATGGATATACACCCAGTAATGGGATTACTGGGTCAAATTGTATTTCTGGTTCTAGATCCTTGAGGAATTGCCATACTGTCTTCCACAATGGTTAAACTAATTTACACTGCAACCAACACTGTAAAAGTGTTCCAAGAAGAACAACTATTGCTGAAAACTGCTAAAAGGTCAACCATGATGAAGAATGATAATTTGGCATTGGGTTTGGTGATATGCAGGGCAATGGTATACTTGATGAAAGTATTGCTGGTGGAATAGTGAAGGCAAAAAGGCTTATTACAGTGGATTCAAGATAGAATGAGAGATGACTGAGAACAACAAATTGAAATCATTCCTTTGAGATTCTCTGCAAAAAGAAGTGGAGCTGTGGCTAAAGAAGGATGCGAGATCAGGATAGAGTTTATTAAGTGGGAGGTATTAAAATATCTATTATATGTTGATGTTAATGATCCTACAGAAAGAGAAAAGTTGATTCAGGAAAGAAATGGGATAATTTTTGGAGCAAAAGGGGATAGGACCAAGGGCACAGGAGGGAGGGGTTAGACTCAGACAGAAACAGGAATATTTCAACCTTCCTAGTAGAAAGGAAGGTAAGACACAGGTAAGTGAATAGAATTAGTGGTGAGAGGCTGTGAAGCTTCTCTTCTAGTTGTTTCTTTTTTTCAGTGAAATATTAATAGAAAACAAGGTCATCAGCTGAGAGGGAGGAGGAAGAAAGAGTCTTGAGGGGAACAGCTTCATCTAAAGAGTAGAAGAGTCAACTGACTAGGGAATTGTAAAGAATTGCTGGGCAACACGGAGAACCCACTTGAGGCTTGAGGTCATAATTTTAAAGCAAGTCCAATTAGCATGATAATTTGTTCCTCTCTGGTTGATTAGGTGTAGGCATGGAGTAGGTGAGAAGTTGCATTTCACCAGGGTTGGAGTTTTGCCAGGCAAATACCAAAGGAAAAAAAGGCAAGGGTGTTGAGAATGTGAACTCTGTGACTATTCATAGTACAAACCATCTCATGAAATATTTTATGAAACATTAACTATATAATGCTTAAAATGCATTTTAATAAAGTAGTTTCATCATACTGATACATGTATATATGTGTATTTATATTGAAAAATATATAAATATGTATATAAAATATTATCTTTACTACAATTGCCAATAAAATTTGGAGATAATATTGTTTATGTATCCATATTTGCTCAGTGGGAAAACATAAAAGCTAATATGTGAAATTTTCTACCCTTAAGAGGTTTTCTCAACAGTAGGCCAGATGAGACATGCACACAAATAATTCCATAAAGCAATATGTGATGAGTGTTAGTTATATTGTTATACAAACTGAATGCTATAGTTTTACAGAGTGATTATTCATTCCAGGTGTAATGACAAAGAAGGCATTAAGGAAGACATGATATTTGAACTGTTGAAAGATGGCAGAATTTTGAAAGATAGAGAATAGAATAAGAAAGCATTCTAGGGGCTGGGTGTACTGGCTCACGCCTTGTAATCCTAGCACTTTCAGAGACCAAGGTGGGAAGATTGCGTACGCCAGGAGTTCAGGATCAGCCTGTGAAACATAGTGAGACCGTATCTCTCCAAAAATTTTAAAAATAAAAAAATAAATAGAATAAAAAGCAAGGTAAGCAGGAGGATTAAAAAGAGCATCTGTATTGTAAAAAACTACTTGAGTTAGGGCCAGGTGCAGTGGCTCACACCTGTATTCTAGCACTTTGGGAGGCCAGGGCAGGTGGATCACGAGGCCAGGAGTTTGAGACCAGCCTGGCCAACAAGGAAAAATCTTGTCTCTACTAAAAATACAAAAATTATCCAGCTGCAGTAGTACAAGCCTGTAGTCTCAGCTACTTGGGAGGCTGAGGCATGAGAATTGCTTGAGCCTGGAAGTCGGAGGTTGCAGTGAGGTAAGATTGCGCCACTGTACTCCAGCCTAGGTGACAGAGCGACACTCTGTCTCAAAAAAAACAAAAAACAAAAAACTTACTTGATTTGGAATAAGAAGACCTGAGTTTGACTCTCAAATCTGACCTGCATTACCTGTGTGATTTTCTTTGGTAATGCTTATTCCCTGTATATGTTGTTGCCTCACCTTTATAGCACTGATAGTGATACTGTTAGTGATACAGGACTATTATAAGAATTAAGCAATATTGGCTGGGCACAGTAGCTCATGCCTCTAATCCTAGCACTTTTGGAGGCTGAAGTGGGCAGATCACTTCAGGTCAGGAGTTGGGGACCAGCCTGGCCAACAAGGTGAAACCCCGCCTCTACCAATAATACAAAAATTAGCCGAGTGTAGTGGCAGGCACCTGTAATCCCAGCTACTCAGGAGGCTGAGGCATAAGAATTGCTTGAATCTGGGAGGCGGAGGTTGCAGTGAGCTGAGATTGCACCATTACACTCCAGCCTGGGTGACAGGATTTTTTTTTTTTGTCTCAAAAAAAAAAAAAAAATTAAGCAATAGTTACTATGAATACTTATATTTCATACTTATTATGAAAACTTCTTGAAAATTACAAAGCCTTATATAAAGCCCCAGGATTATGGGAACAGAAAACAGTCCAGATCTGATAATTCAGATATTTTTAAAAAATAATAGACTGCATGATGGATAAGAGCAAAGAACATGGAGTCATTGTTCTTTGCTCTAATCCATGATGCATTCTACTATATTTTTAAAAAATATAGAGGTCTGTTAGGAAGCCATATAAATAGTCTGTGAGGGTGTGGTAACAGCTTGTAGCAAAGGTAAGAGACAAGATATGCAATAGTATTAATAATAATATAGCCGGGCGCAGTGGCTTAAGCCTGTAATCCCAGCACTTTGGGAGGCCGAGGTGGGTGGATCACGAGGTCAAGAGATCGAGACCATCCTGGTCAATATGGTGAAACCCCGTCTCTACCAAAAATACAAAAAATTAGCTGGGCATGGTGGTGCGTGCCTGTAGTCCCAGCTACTCAGGAGGCTGAGGCAGGAGAATTGCCTGAACCCAGGAGGCGGAGGTTGCGGTGAGCCAAGATCGCGCCATTGCACTCCAGCCTGGGTAACATGAGTGAAACTCCGTCTCAAAAAAATAATAATAATAATAATAATAATATAATTAGGAGATATTAATATGAGAAGTAGGATATTAATAGATGAGGAAGTAGAGATAAAAGCAATTTTGAAACTTTATGCAATATGAGCCATCCCATGCAGATTCATTTCTCTTTTGGATAATTCTTCAGATGCTGAACAAATCTATGAAAAAGGGAGAAAACAACACTTCATTCAAGAATACCCTTCTGGAACCCAGCAGGTGGAAAAAGAATTGGTCTCCTTGCAAATGAAAGTCTGCTGAAGGAAAGAAGACAGAAAAATATTAAAATGGTACTTCTGAAACAGAATTAGCCTCTTGAGAGAAGAAAAATTCGTGAGAAGTACAGCAGATGGCCAAGTATGGTATTGACTGGCATAAAAAGACTTTCTTGCCTAATGCTGTATTCCCCAGTAGTCATGCTCTAGTGGCCATTGTTTACTGTTTTGAAATACTGAAGGTTTCTGTTACATACATACATATACACACACACATATATATATCAAAAAGTTATAGATAACAAAAAGTTATATATATATATAGCTGAAAGTTATATATATAGCAGAAAGTTTTATTTATGTCTATATATATAAAACAGAAAGTTTTATATATATATATATACATGTGTGTGTGTGTGTGTGTATATGTATATATATATATATATATATATATATACACATACATACATATAATTTTGGAATTATTTATCAAGGAGATGGAGCTTGTTATAAAATGCCAGCAGAGGAACCCCTTAGTAGAGAGGGAGCTTTTAAGGGCACAAAGCTTGCTGAAAAAGTATCACCTTAAAAGTAATAAATTTATCATTTATTTTTACCTAGAATGACGAGAAGAAAAAATATAGAGATTTTATTGAAGAGGCAGGGGACCATGAATGGTCTCAAACTGGCATTGACAACATCTAGAATTGTTTTATGGTGACAATTAACCTCCCACCCTTCACTCCTGGTTGCTATGTGTAATATGGGACAGAACAATGGGCAATACCTTAGGAGAACTGCTCCCTAAATATTAAGTTCTTCTAGCAGTATGCATGGAACTAGAAAGAGAAATTGTCATATACTGAGATAGGGAAATTTTTAGAAGGAGCAACTTCAAAGTGGAAGAAGGGCAAACTCTAGAGTTAAACTTTAAATGTGTAAACGTTTAGATGCCTATTAAGTATCCCAAGAGAGATGTCAAGTCAGCAGTTAGATATACAAAGTTGGGTTTATGAGACTGGAGTTCAGGAGAGAGTTCTGAGCTAGAGACAAAAACTTGGGATTGCCAGTAATAGGGAAGGTATTAAAGCCATGAAACTGAACGACATCACCAAGGGAGAGAATGGAAATAAACAGAAAAGGGACAAGGGCTGAGCCCTGGAACATTTCAACATGTATAGGCTGAGGAGATGAGGATGAACTCTCAAAAGAGACTGTGGCTGATGAAGTGGACAGGAAATCAGTGAAGTATGCTGTATAGGAGCCAAATAAGGATACTGTTTCAATAAGAAAGGAATGATCAGCTGGTATTGAATGGTTAAGAAGAAAAGGAGTGAGAATTCCAATATCAGTACTGGATTTCGAGGTAATGAAGATAACAAAGATTGTTTCTTTGCTAGCTTGCTTTTAAAAATCACAGCTAGAGAGATAATGATTCTTACTACCTTTAAGATCAACATATCTTTATGAAGATATGAACTATCTTCATAAAGATTATAATCAGATTATTCATTGAGATTGCTACACTTCCAAAATAATCACATTTACTTATGGAGTTCCTTTTATGAAGAAGACTCTGTGCTAGTTGCTGGAGAAAGAAAGGTAAGTAAAATATGGGCCCTATCTCAAAAAATAATTATTGCTACCATATTCTGTTACATACTATATACTTGGCATTGCGCTAGGCATTTTACAAATATTACCTCAAATGTATAAACAAATATATAATTACCTCAATATATAATTATATATAACAAATATATAATTATCTCAATTATATATAGCTGTACACATAATTATATAACAAATATATAATTATGTCAAATATATAAACAAATATAGGTATTTTTATAATCATTTTTAAAATGAGAAAATTGAGGTACTGACAGGTTAAATAACTTAACCAAGTCATGTGAGTACTAGTAATAAGAGAAGGAACCATGTGTGCCTGTGTGTATGAAAGAAAGAGACCATTTATGTAGCTCAGCAGTTTTATGGGTCAATAATTTGGGCTTGACTTGGATGGGCAGCTTTTCTGGTCTTCGTTGAACCAATTTATGCATCTGCAGTCAATTTCCAGAAACCTAGGAAGCTCTGCTTTTCGAGTTTAGCAAGAAGCAGCTAGGGGATGGGGATGTCTGCACTGTATGTCTCTCATCCTGCATCAGGCGGGTCCTGGCTTATTCATATGAACTAGCAGGTTTCCAAGCATGAAAGTAGGAGTACTCAAGTCTCGTAAGGCCTAGACTCAGAACTGGCACACAGTATTACTTCTTCTACATTGTATTAGTCAAAGCAAATTATAAGGACCCCATACAAGGCATGGGAAAATTGCCCAATAAATATGCCCACAACATCTTGCATTTAGTATGTGCTCAGTAAGTGCTTATTGAACAAATGATAAGACTTCAGTCTTAATCAACAGAGAATCATTTCAGTGCAACCAGTTGGCGGATTTTATTACTCATCTGCTGGTGGGCAGAAGTCTCAAACTATCCATTCCTTTCTCCTTTTTTTTTTTTTTTTTTTTTGAGACGGAGTCTTGCTCTATCACCTGAGCTGGAGTGCTATGGCGCAATCTCGGCTCACTGCAAGCTCTGCCTCCTGGGTTCAAGCGTTTCTCCTGAGTCAGCCTCCCAAATAGCTGGGTTTACAGGCATGCGCCTCCACACCCGGATAATTTTTTTGTATTTTTAGTAGAGACAGGGTTTTGCCATGTTGTCCAGGCTGGTCTCAAACTGCTGATCTCAGATGATCCACCCACCTCAGCCTCCCAAATGGGATTACAGATGTGAGCTACCACACCCAGCCCACTCCTATTTTTCGTTTTCAGAATAGCAAATGATAAGCACAAGAAATGAGGGCAAAAGGCAGCCCCAGTGAGGAGGTATAGTCTCAAAATGAGACTACTGTATACAGTTTTTTGTGTATACAGCCAACACCTCTGGTGTCATCAGCTCTGCACTTCCTGGAGTGACCCGTCATGCTGAGCTGTGGTGTTCAGTGAAAAAGCTTAGCTGGCCCCCAAAAAAGCTCCTCTAAAGAGATCCAGGGCATCCTCAGAAACCTAATATCTGGCCCAGGCCTGGACACCTGAATTAGAAGCTACATGCCCTTTGTTATGGTGGAGAAAAACTTCTAGACTTTGTCAGGGCATGGAGACAGTCTCCTTTGACTCTACCCCCTGACCCCTGCAAATTTAACAACTTTATTAAGATGTAAATGATGTAGAAAAATTGCATATATTTGAAGTGTGCAAAAATTTTTTTGAGGCAGGGTCTCGTTCTGTCATCCAAGCTGTAGTGCAGTGGTGTGATCATGGCTCACTGCAGCCTTGATTTCCCAGGTACAAGCCATCTTCTGCCTCAGCCTCCCAAGTAGCTAAAACCACAGGTGTGAGCTACCATGCCCTGCTAATTTTTAAAAAAGTTTTTAGGCCAGGCACAGTGGCCCACGCCTGTAATCCCAGCACTTTGGGAGGCTGAGGTGGGTGGATCACAAGGTCAGGAGTTCAAGACCATCCTAGCCAACATAGTGAAACCCTGTCTCTACTAAAAATACAAAAAAATTAGCTTGGTGTTGTGGTGTGCACCTGTAATCCCAGCTACTTGGGAGGCTGAGGCAGGAGTATCACGCAAATCCAGGAGGCGGAGGTTGCGGTGAATCGAGACTGCGTCATTGCACTCCAGCTCAGGCAACAGTGTGAGACTCCGTCTCAAAAAAAAGAAAAAAGTTTTTGTAGAGATGAGGTCTCACTATGTTGCCCAAGCTGATCTCAAACTCCCAAGCTCAAACAATCTACCTGCCAAAGTGCTGGAATTACAGACATGAGCCACCATGCCTGGCCTAAAGTGTGCAATTTGATACCTCTTGACACATATAAACACCTCTGAAACTATCACCACAACCAAGATAGTGATATCTACACACCAAATTTTCTCATGCCCCTTTCCCTCCTGCCTCCTTCTGTCTAGTCCTCCCCAGAAAACCACTAATTTCTGTCACTATAGATTAGTTTATGTTTTCTATTTAAGTAAAAGTACACACTCTTTTTTGTCTAGCGTCTTTCTTCAGCATAATTATTTTGAGATTCACCCATGCTGTTGTATGTATCAATACTTCTTCCCTTTTATTGCTGAGTAGTATTTCTCTATACAGGTACTCTTCTAATTACAGTCATCATCCCTCACTATATTTTTGGGAATGGTTTCAGGACTCTCACTTATACCAAAATCTGGACATGTTCAAGACCCACAGTCAGCCCTGTAGAACCCTTGTGTAAGAAAAGTTGCCCTGTTATATACATGGATTTTGCATCTCTTGAATACTGTATTTTCAATCTGCATTTGGTTGGAAAAAAAAGTTATATGTAAATTCAACTGCATAGTTCAAACCCATGTTGTTCAAGAGTCAAATTTATTTTTGAGATGGAGTCTTGCTCTGTCACCCAGGCTGGAGTACAGTGGCATGATCTTGGCTCACTGCCCTACGCCTCCCAGGTTCAAGCAATTCTCCTGTCTCAGCCTCTCAAGTAGCTGGGATTACAGGCACCCACTACCACTGGCCAGGCTGGCCTTAAACTCCTGACCTCATGATTCACCCACCTCAGCCTCCCAAAATGCTGAGATTACAGGCATGAGCCACTGTGCCTGGCTCTGTTGTTTTCAATTAACTTATTAATTTATTTTTTTGAAGGAGTGTATCAGCTTGTTCTCACTCAGCTATGAAGAAATACTTGAGACTGAGTAATTCATAAAGAAAAGAGGTTTAATTGGCTTACAGTTCTGCAGGCTGTACGGGAAGCATAGCAGCTGGCATCTGCTCAATTTCTGGAGAGATCTCAGAAACCTTACAATCATGGCAGAAGGCAAAGGAGGAGTGAGCACCTCACATGGTCAGAGCGGGAGGAAGTGGGGGAAGTGCTACATACTTTTAAACAACCAGCTCTTGTGAGAACCAAATCACTGTACAGTATAAAGGGGGAACAGAGCCAAACCATTAGAAACTGCCCCCATCGGGGCCAAGATGGCTGACTAGAAGCAGCAGCAATTGGAGGCTCCCATCAAAAAGAAATATAATAAGCATTTGAATCCTTCACCAGCAACCAAGGTATCCAGGTTCCCTCATCAGAACTGACTAGGAGGCTGGCATGACCCACGGAGAGGAAGGAAGAGCAGTGTGGTGTGGTAGCCACCTGACAGCCACACAGGGCAGAGGAGCCCCCACCTGCAGTCACAGGAGGCGATGAATGAGTGTGCTACCCAGCCAGAGAATATGTGCTTTTTCCACAGAACTGTCCAACCCACATGTCAGAAAATTCGACTCACAAACCCATGCCACTGGGGCCTAGCATCCCAACCCCAGAGCCACACACATTCTCAACAGCCTCTCAGCTGGAATCTGCTTAAGCCTACCAAGCTCCCCGGTGGAAGGAGTGACCAGCACCACAGCTACAGCTGCCTGCTGTCTAAGCCTTTTGAGCTCCTTGCGGGAGGGGCAGCAGCCAGCACTGGGACTCACAACTGCCTAATACACTAAGCTCCCTGGGCAGGGGAAGGGTGGCAGCCATCTCTATGGCTCCAGGCCACACTTTTCCTCTGCTGGGGCCAGGAAGGCTGGACAGCTTTGTCCCAAGATGTGTACTCTACAGCCCAACACACTGGCTATAGGAGTCTGTGGCCAGAGTGCCTCTTCAGGCCTGACCCTGACTCATCCTTCCTCACCTGGCAGGGCTTCCCTACAGGAACTCCAATAACTCTAGTCAGAGGCCCAGGGATCTCCCTGGGCCTGAACCTCTAGTGGGAGAAGTGGCCTCAGTCTCTGTGGACCAGCAGACTTAGACTTTCCTCCTGGTAGTTCTGAGGAATCCGGGCAGCCAAGAGGAGTGAGAGTCCCCTCAACAAAGCACACCTCCTCCACCAGGGAACAAAGTGCTTCAATAAATGGGTCTTGTTCCCCATGCCACCCAACTAGGTGAGACCCTCCAACAGGGGTTGTCAGACACCCTATACAGGAGCAATCCTATTGGCGTCAGGTTGGTGCTACTTGAGGTCAGAAGTCCCAGAAGAAGGAGCAGGCACCCATCTTTGCTATTCTCCAGCCTCCTTGAGTGACATCTCCAGCTGCAGGAGTGAACCAGGTGAATAGGGCCTGAAATGGACCCCCAGCAAATCACAGTAGCCCTATAGAAGAGGGACCTGACCATTGAAAGAAAAACAAACAGTAACAACAGCAAAAAGCCCCCCAGAAAATTCCATCCAAGGATCAGCAGCCTCAAAGATCAAAACTAGACAAATACAAAGATGAGAAAGAATCAACGAAAAAAAGTTGAAAACCCAAAAGGCCAGAGTGCCTCCTCCCTTCCAAATAATTGTAACGTCTCTCCAGAAAGGCCACAGAACTGGACAGAGGATAAAATGGATGAATTGACAGAAGTAGGTTTCAGAAGATGGATAATAAAAACCTATGCTGAGCTAAAGGAGCATATTCTAACCCAACGTTAAGAAGATAAGAACCTTGAAGAAAGGTTAGAGGAGTGGCTAACTAGAATAACTGGTTTTAGGGAGGAACATAAATGACCTGATGGAGCTGAAAAACACAGCATGAGAACTTTGTGAAGCATACACAAGTATCAATAGCTGAATCAACCAAGCAGAAGAAAGGATACCAAAGTTTGAAGACCACCTTTCTGAAATAAGGCATGCAGACAAGACTAGAGAAAAAAGAATGAAAAGGAATGAACAAAGCCTCCAAGAAATATGGGACTTCATAAAAAGTCGGAACCTATGATTAATTGGAATACCTGAAGGAGACGGGGAGAATAGAAACAAGCTGGAAAACACACTTCAGGCTATTCAGGAGAACTTCCCCAACCTAGTAAGAAAGGCCAACATGCACATTCAGGAAATACAGAGAACACCGCTAAGATACTCCATGAGATGATCAACCCCAAGACATATAATCATCATATTCTTCAAGGCTGAAATGAAGGAAAAAAATGTTAAGGGCAGCCAGAGAAAGGCCAGGTCACCTTCAAAGAGAAGCCCATCAGACTAACAGAGTACCTCTCAGCAGAAACTCTGCATGTCAGAAGAGATTGGGGGCCAATATTCAACATTCTCAGAAAAAATAATCTACAATTCAGAATTTCATATCCAGCCAAAACTAAGCTTCATAAGTGAAGAAGTAAAATCCTTTCCAGACAAACAAATGCTGAGGAATTTCATTACCACCAGGCCTGCCTTGCAAGAGCTCCTGAAAGAAGCACAAAATATGGAAAGGAAAAACTGCTAACAGCCACTGCAAAAACACATCAAAATATAAAGACCAATGACACTATGAAGAAACTGCATCAGCTAGTGTGCAAAATAACCAGACAGCATCATGATGACAGAATCATCAATTTAGACAGCTAAATTAACACATAATAACACTAACCTTAAATTTCAATGGGCTAAATGTCACAATTAAAAGCCACAGACTGGCAAGTTGGATAAAGACTCAAGATCCATCAGTGTGCTGTATTCAGGAGACCAATCTCACATGCAAAGACACATATAGGCTCAAAACAAAGGGATGGAGGAAATTTACCAAGATAATGGAAGGC
>NW_016107377.1:2856227-2874263 GCF_001604975.1 Cebus imitator
CACGGTGGCTCAAGCCTGTAATCCCAGCACTTTGGGAGGCTGAGGCAGGTGGATCACGAGGTCAAGAGATCGAGACCATCCTGGTCAACATGGTGAAACCCCATCTCTACTAAAGATATAAAACATTAGCTGGGCATGATGGCGCATGCCTGTAATCCCAGCTACTCAGGAGGTTGAGGCAGAAGAATTGCCTGAACCCAGGAGGCAGAGGTTGCGGTGAGCTGAGATTGCGCCATTGCACTCCAGCCTGGGTAACAAGAGTGAAACTCCGTCTCAAAAAAAAAAAAAAAACCCTCCAAAAAAATCAATGAATCCAAGAGCTGGTTTTTTGAAAAAATTAACAGACAGCTAGCTTGATGAATAAAGAAGAAAAGAGAAAAGAATCAAATAGACACAGTAAAAAATTATAAAGGGAATATCACCACTGACCCCATGGAAATACAAACTACTATCAGAGAATACCATAAACACCTCCACACAAACTAGAAAATCTAGAAGAAATGGATAAATTTATGGACACGTACACTCTCCCAAGACTAAACCAGGAGAAGTTGAACCCCTGAATAGACAAATAACAAGTTCTGAAATTAAGGCAGTAATGAATAGCCTACCAACCAATAAAAGCCCAGGAGCAGATAGATTCACAGCTGAATTCTACCAGAGGTACAAAGAGGAACTGGCACCATTCCTTCTGAAATAATTCCAAACAATTGAAAAGGAGGGACTCCTTCCTAACTCATTTTATGAAGCCAGCATCATCCTGATACCAAAACCCATAAGAGACACAAGAATAGAAAGAAAGCTTCAGGCCATTATTCCTGATGAACATAGAAGCAAAAATTCTCAGTAAAATACTGGCAAGCTGAATCCAACAGCATATCAAAAAACTTATCCACCATGATCAAGTTGGCTTCATCCCTGGAATGCAAGGCTGGTTCAACATACGCAAGTCAATAAATGTAATCCATCACATAAATGGAACCAAAGAGAAAAACCACATGATTATCTCAATAGATGCGGAACAGGCCTTTGATAAAATTCAACATTGCTTCATGTTAAAAGCTCTCAATAAAATAGATATTGATGGAACATATCTCAAAATAATAAGAGCTATTTTTGGCAAACCCACAGCCAATATCATATTGAATGGGCAAAAGCTGGAAACATTCCCTTTAAAAACGAGTACAAGACAAGAATGCCTTCCTGCACCACTCCTATTCAACATAGTATTGGAAGTTCTGGCAAGGGCAATCAGGCAAGAGAAAGAGATAAAGTGTATTCAAGTAGGAAGAGAGGTAGTAAAATTGTCTCTGTTTGCAGATGACATGATTTTATATTCAGAAAACTTCATTATCTCAGCCCCAAAACTCCTTAAACTGATAAGCAAATTCAGCAGTCTCAATATATAAAATCAATGTGCAAAAATCACAAGCATTCCTTTACACCAACAATAGATAGAGTGCCAAATAATGAATGAATTCCTGTTCACAATCACTACAAAGAGAATAAAATACCTAGGAATACAACTTAAAAGGGCTGTGAAGGACCTTTTCAAGGAGAACTACAAACTACTGCTCAAGGAAATAAGAAAGGACATAAACAAATGGAAAAATATTCCATCCTCATGGATAGGAAGAATCCATATCTTGAAAATGGCCATACTGCCCAAAGTAATTTATAGATACAATGCTATTCCCATCAAATTACTGTTGAGATTCTTCACAGAATTAGAAAAAAACTACTTTAAATTTCATATGGAATCAACAAAGACCCTGTATAGCCAAGACCAATCCTAAGCAAAAAAAAGCTGGAGGCATCACACTACCTGACTTCAAACTATACTACAAGGCTACAATAACCAAAACAGCATGGTACTGGTAGCAAAACAGACATATAGACAAATGGAACAGAACAGAGATCTCAGAAATAACACCATATTCCTACAACCATCTGATCTTTGACAAACCTGATAAAAACAAGCAATGGAGAAAGTATTCCCCATTTAAAAAATGGTGCTGGGAAAACTGGCTAGCCATATGCCGAAAAATTAAACTGGACCCCTTCCTTATACCTTATACAAAAATTAACTCAAGATGGATTAAAGTCTGAAATATAAAACCCAAAACCATAAAAACACTTGAAGAAAACCTAGGCAATACCATGTAGGACATAGGCATGGGCAAAGACTTCATGACTAAAATGCCAAAAGCAATTGGAACAAAAGCCAAAATTGACAAATGGGATCTAACTAAACTAAAAAGCTTCTGTGCAGCAAAAGAAACTATTATCAGAGTGAACAGGCAACCTACAGAATGGGAGAATATTTTGCAATCTACCTATATGACAAATGTCTAATATTCAGAATTTAGAAGAAACTTAAACAAATTTACAAGAAAAAAACAACCCTATCAAAAAGTGGGCAAAGGATATGAACAGACACTTCTCAAAAGAAGGTTTTTACGCATCCAACAAACATGAAAAAAACTCAACATCAATGATCATTAAAGAAATGCAAAACCATAATGAGATACCATCTCACGCCAGTCAGAATGGCAATTATTAAAAAGGCAAGAAATAATAGAGGCTGGCAAGGCTGTGGAGAAATAGGATTGCTTTTACACTGTTGGTGGGAATGCAAATTAGTTCAACCATTGTGGAAGACAGTATGGTGATTCCTCAAAGATCTAGAACAAGAAATACCACTTGACCCAGCCAATCCCATTACTGGACATATACACAAAGGAATATAAACTATTTGTTTTTATTTTTATTGCAGCACTATTTACAATAGCAAAGTCATCAAACCAACCCAAATGCCCATCAGTGATAGACTGAATAAAGAAAATGTGGTACATATACACCATGGAATACTATGCAACCATAAAGAGGAATAAGATTATGCCCTTTGCAGGTATATGGATGAAGCTGAAAGCCATCATCCTCAGTAAACCACAGGAACAGAAAACCAAATACTACATGTTCTCACTCATAAGTGGGTGTTGGTCAATGAGAACACACGGATCACCATGGCACATGTATACTTAGTAACAAACCTGCACATTCTGCACATGTATCCCGGAACTTAATGTAAAAGAAAAAGAAAGAAAGAAAGAGAGAAAGAGAAAGAGAGAGAAAGAGAGAAGAAAAGAAAAAGGAGGAAGGGGGGAAGGAAGGAAAGAAAGAATGAATGAATGAATAAATCTATTCCCATGATCCAATCACCTCCCCCCAGGCCCCACCTTCAACAATGGGGATTACAATTTGACATGAGGTGGGCACACAGATCCAAACCATATCATTCTGCCTCTGGCCCTTCCAAATCTCACATCCTTCTCACATTGCAAAATACAGTCATCCTTTCTCAAACATTCCCCAAAGTCTTAACTCATTCCAGCATTAACTCAAAAGTCCAAAGTCTCTTCTGAGACAAGGCAAGTCCCTTTTACCTACAAGCCTGTAAAATAAAAAACAAGTTAGTTACTCCCAACATGTAATGGAAGTACAGGCATTGGGCAAATACTCCCATTCCAAAAGTGAGAAATCAGCCAAAAGAAAGGGGCTACAGGCCCCATGCAAGTCCAAAACCCAGCAGGGCAGTCATTAAATCTTAAAACTCCAAAATAATCACTTTTTACTCTGTGTCCCGCATCCAGGGCACACTGGTATAAAGGGTGGACTCCCAAAGTCTTGGGCTGCTCCACCCCTGTACCCTGTGGCTTTGCAGGGTACAGCCCACACAGTTGCTCTCAAGGGCTTAGGTTGAATGCCTGTGGCTTTTCCAGACGCAGGGCACAAGCTGTCAATGATCTGCCATTCTGGGATCTGGAGGACAATGGCCCTCTTCTCACAGCTTTACTAGACAGTGCTCCAGTGGACACTCAGTGTGGGGGGCTCCAACCCCACATTTCCCCTCTGCACTGTCTTAGTAGAGGTTCTCTGTGAGGGCTCCCCCCTGCAGCAGTCTTCTGCCTGAATATCCACGCTTGTCCATACATCCTCTGAAATCTAGGCAGAGGCTCCCAAGCCTCAACTCTTGCATTCTGTGCACCCACAGGCTTAACACCACATGAAAGCCACCAATGCTATGGCTTGCACCTTTTGAAGCGGCTGTCTGCTTTGAGCCAAGGCTGGACCTGGAGCAGCTGGGACACAGGCAGCAGTGTCCCAAGGCTGTGTAGGGTGGTGTGGCCCTGAGCCTGGCCCCAAAAAATTCTTCCTTCTTAGGCCTCTGGGCCTTTGGTAGGAAGAGCTGCCACAAAGACCTATGAAATGCCTTCCAGGCCTTTCTCCATTGTCTTGGCTATCAGCATTTGCCTTCCTTTTACTTTTGCAAATTTCTGCAGTCTGCTTGAATTCCACCCCAGAAAATAAGCTCTTCTTTTCTATCACATGGCCAGTCTGCAAATTTTCCCAACTTTTACATTCTACTTCCCTTTTAAACATAGGTTCCAATTTTATGTAATTTCTTGGCTCATACAGATGAGCATGATTTGCTGCTTAGAAATTTCTTCCTCCAGATACCCTAAATCATCACTCTCAAGTTCAAAGTTTCACAGATTTCTAGGGCAGGGCCACAATGCCTCAAAATTCTTTACTAAAATATAACAAAAGTTACCTTTGCTCCAGTTTCCAATAAGTTCCTTATTTCTATCTGAAGACCTCCTCAGCCTGGCCTTCACTGTCCATATCACTACCAGCATTTTGACCACAACCATTCAACCAGTCTTTAGGAAGTTTCAAACTTTTCCTCATCGTCCTGTCTTTTTCTGAGCCTTACAAACTGTTCTAACCTCTGCCTGTTACCCAGTTCCAAAGCTGCTTCAAATTTTCAGGTATCTTTATAGCAATACCCCACTCCTGGTACCAGTTTTCTGTATCAGTGTGTTCTCACTGCTATAAACAAATACCTGAGACAGGGTAATTTATAAAGAAAGGAGGTTTAATTTGCTCACAGTTCTGCAGGCTGTATGGGAAGCATAGTGACTGGCATCTGCTTGTCTTCTGAGAAGCCTCAGAAAGCTTACAATCATGGCAGAAGCCAAAGGGGGAGTGAGCACCTCACATGATCAGAGCAGGAGGAAGGTGGGAGGAGGTGCTCTACATTTTTAAACAACCAGATCTTGTGAGAACAGTACCAAAGGCAGGTGGTGCTAAACCATTAGAAACTGTAGAAACTGCCCCCATGATCCAATCACCTCCCACTAGGTCCCACTTCCAACACTGTGGATTACAATTCAACATGAGATTTGGGTGGAGACACAGATCCTAATTATATCAGGGAATATCCATCACCTCAGGCGTTTATCCTTTGCCTAATTATACTTTTAGTTATTTTTAAATCTAGAATTAAATAATTATCAACTCAGGTCACCCCATTGTGCTATCAAATGCTAGATCTTATTCATTGTTTTTGATATGGTTTGGCCCAAATCTCATGTCAAATTGTAATCCCCAGTGCTGGAGGTGGGGCCTGGTGGGAGGTGAGTGGATCAATGGGGGCATTTTCTCATAAATGATTTAGCACCATCTCCCTAGTGCTATTCCCATGATAGGGTTCTCATGAGATCTGGTTGTTTAAAAGCATGTAGTACCTCTGCCGCTCTCTCTCTTCCTCCTGCTCTGCCATGCCATGTAAGACATTCCTGCTTCATTTTCACCTTCTGCCATGATTCTAAGTTTCCAGAGGCTTCCCCAGAAGCCACAGAGAAGTCACTATGCTTCTTATACAGCCTACAGAACAATTAGCCAATTAAACTTCTTTTCTTTATAAATTATCCAGTCTCGGGTATTTATAGTAGTGTGAGAGTCAACTAATACAGTTTCTAACTATTTTTTGTATCATTAACCATCTCTACTCCCATATTCCCTCACAACCCTTCCCAGCTTCTGATAACTATCATTCTACTCTCTATCTCATGAGTTCAGTTGTTTTAATTTTTAGCTCCCACAAATAAGTAAGAACATGTGAAGTTTGTCTTTCTGTGCCTGGCTTATTTCACTTAACATAATGACCTCCAGTTTCATCCATGTTGTTGCAAATGACAGGATCTCATTCTTTTTCATGGGTGAATAGTACTTCATTGTGTATAAGGACCACATTTTCTTTATCTATTCATCTGTTGATGGACACTTAGGTTGCTTTCAAATCTTAACTATTATGAATAGTGCTGCAATAGACATAGGATTGCAGATATCTCTTTGATACACTGATTTTCTTTCTTTTGGTATGTATATGGCTAGCAGTGGGATTGCTGGATCATATGGTAGCTCTATTTTTAGTTTTTTGAGGATCCTCCAAACTGTTCTCCATAGTGGTTATACTAATTTATATTCCCACTGACAGTGTAAAAGTGTTCCTTTTTCTCGATATTCTCCAGAATTTGTTTTGTTTTTTTAGAAACAGGGTCTTGCTCTGTCATCCATGCTTGGAGTGCGGTGGTACAGTAATAGCTCACTGTAGCCTCAAATTCCTGGGCTCAAGCAATCATCCCGCCTCAGCCTCCCAGGTAGCCAAGTTTTTAAATCTAGTTTTGTTTGACTTGAATGTCTATGACTTTATCATCTATGGACTATAGTTTGTTATGGGCTTTATTGTGTCTTTCCCATCCCCAATTCATATGTTAAAGCCTTAATCCCCAATGTGACTGTATTTTGAGATAGCGTGTTTAGGGTGGTAATGAAGGCTAAATGAGGTCCTAAGTGTGGGTTTCTAATCCAACAGGACTGCTGTCCTTACAAGAAGAAGAAGAGACCCCCATAGTGCTCTTCTCTTGAGAAGACACCCCTCAAGTACACCTCTTCTCTCTCTTTCTCTCTCTCTCACAAGAAGACAACCATCTGCAAACCAGGAAGAGAGACCTCACCAGAAATCAATCCTGCTGGTGGTACCTTGATCTTAGACTTCCAGCCTCCAGAACTATGAGAAAATAAATTGTAGTTTAAGTTACCCAGTCTTGGTATTTTGTTATGGCAACCCTGGCACACTAATGCACACTTCAATGGAAAGAATTAGTGATATCTCAAATTCAACAGGTGTAAAATAAACCCAAGACTTTCCCCACCAGAACTTCCAAGTGTGCTTGATCTCTCTGAATTACACACTATTTAACCAGTTACGGAAGCCCAAAAAGTAGACACTACTCTCGACATTTTCCTCTCCCTCTCTCTCTCTTTCTCTCTCTCTCTCTCACCTGTTCTCTCATTTTTCAATTCATCTCTCAGTTCTATCAATTCACTTCTTGACTATTCCTTGAACCCAGACATTTATCTTTTCCTCCACTGCTATCTCTGCACTTCATGTTACCATTCTCTTTTACCGGTACTAGTCACAGCGTCCTAATTAATCTCTTTTTATTCATTCTTGCTCCCTTATAATTCATTCTTCACATGATAGCCAGAGTGTTATAGTAAAAACCAATGCCAGGGTCGTGTGTGGTGGCTCACACCTGTAATCTCAGCACTTTGAGAGGCTGAGGCAGGTGGATCATCTGAGGTCAGGAGTTCGAGACCAGCCTGGCCAACATGACAAAACCCCATCTCTACTAAGAATACAAAATTAGCCAGGCATGGTGGTGCGTGACAGTAGTCCCAGCTACTCAGGAGGCTAAGGCAGGAGACTAGCCTGAGCCCGGGAGATGGAGGTTGCAGTGAGCCAAGATTGTGCCATTGCAAGACTGGCAGACAAGAGCAAAACTCCATTTCAAAAAAAAAGCAAAAAGCAAACAAACAAACAAAAACTAAAGCCAGGTATCAACCTTGTACCAAGAACAGTGCCCAATACTATTAGAATGAAGACCAGATTTCCTAATATGATCTACAATGCCCTTTGTAAGCTGACCTTTGCCTCTCTCTCCAATCCCTTATTCTCTGTACTTCAGCCACACTGGCTTTCCATTCCGTGAATGATGTGCTTACTTCTCGCAGTCACAGGGCTTTTGAACATGCAATTTCCTCTGTCCAGACTCTCTCTGTCCTTCTGGCTGACTCTATCCCAATAATTTCACTAGAGAAACTTTCTGGGACCTCTCCACCTAAAACAACTCAACCTATTATGGACCTAACATTACAATGGTAATTTTACATTTGTCTGTGTGATTTTTTGATTAATGTCTATTTTCCCAGTGCCCAGCACAAATATAAATATGATAGGAATCATTGTTGAGTGCAGAAATCTTCTAGAAAGGTATGTGTATGCCCTGAAACTATGTAAAATTATTTGATATTGTCTGGGTATATCTTTTCCTGAAGGGAAGGGCCACCGTTTATGTCACATTTTCACCTGTTAGGGGGAAATTAGGGTCAGCAATTGGTCCATTTTTAATTTTTAGTTGGCCTGGACTTCTCTATTTAAAAGCAAAAGAAGGCTGGGTGTGATGACTTACGCCTGTAATCCCAGAATTTTAGGAGGGTGAAGTGGGGCCGATGACTTGAGGTCAGAAGTTCGATATCAGCTTGGTCAACATGGCGAAACCCCAGCTCTGCTAAAAATACAAAAATCAGCTGGGCATGGTAGTGCAACACCTGTAATCCCAGCTACTAGGGAGGCTGAGCCAGAAGAATTGCTTGAACCCTGGGGGCAGAGGTTGCAGTGAACAAAGACCATACCATTGCACTCCCGCCTGGGTGACAGATGGAGACTCCATCTCAAAACTAACTAAATTAATTAATTAATTCAAATAAATCAATAAATAAAAATAAAATATAAAAGCAAAAGAGGAGAGGGGGAAAATGAGTTAAAGGCCTAATGCTGTTCATATTATAAGGTATAGCTCTAACTTCTTTGCATACCAGGGCTGTGTTATATAGAATGGTTAGGAAAATGTTTATTTTCCTCCTTGTTGATACTGGTCTGAAAATTGATGTCTGTCCTTGGGAGATCAATGTGTATTTATGTGACTGATCCAATAATTGTCTCCCAGATCCTCAGACTGCCAAAGCTCTTCCCCAGGCTCTAAACTATGCAACTGGACTTAGAAGTGTAAAGGCCACCAGGAACCCCTGTCCCTTCCCTGTGGTATTATTCTAGACTAAAATGTGCAAGGTGAGGCCATGTGCTGCTGAAGATACTCAGATCCCTAGATTACCCGGAAGGGGAAGGAAGATGTAGACTACAGTCTATGGCTCAAACCATTTGCAGCAGAAAAATGAAGAGTATCCTCTGGGCAGAGAAGCCTTCCTGAGCAGCAGAGTGCAGGTGGGTAAACCCATAACAGATGTGAAGCAACGCCTTTCACCTTCACTTTTCCCAACCATACCAAGGAAGGCAATCCTAACGGGTGAGAGTGTCATCCGGTGGGGGAGGACTGTGAAGGAAGGTTTCCCAAGGAAAGACATCTGAGCTGCATTTTAAACAAATAAAAAATTTTCATAAATTATCATGTAAAACTAATAAAAATCTTCATGAGCAGAGTTCAAGGAACTGAAGCAAAGGTTGGTGCATATATTTCCCCAAAGAAAATATGAAGCATATGGCCTGGCAGCTGATTTGGCAACAAGACAGAATATCTGAAATTGAGACTCTCCAGAAAAATAGAAAGCATATGGTCACTCACAGCATAGGGTGTAGCTTGGGGAAAGGTTCTAAGGTGTGAGAGGAATGAGCCAAGGAAAGAGTACACTGAGATTAGGCAAATGTCTAATGTCATCAACGTTGATTGCAGAGAGTTAAAAATAAAGCTACGATATGGAAGCCAACAAGAACTCCTGACGAATTTCTCTCTTTACTCTGGTGTCATTGATATTAACAGCCTCCAGCAATGCCCAGTGGGAAGGCTTTAGAAGTGGGTGATGATGGATTTTGAGGTAATATTGGACACGAAGGTCAGCATAAAACAGCAAAGCAGTTAGAAAATAGGCAGCAAATACCGCTGCAGAGATACCGATTGCACTTCCTCTAAACTCCCACCTTGTGACAAATGCCAGCACCAGAAGTATTTTTATTTAATAGTTTGTATGTTCTTTAAATAGAAGAAAAGCTGGGCACAGTGGCTCGTGCCTGTAGTCACAGCACTTTGTCAGGCTGAGGTGGGAGGATCACTTGAGCCCGGGAGTTTGAGACCAGTCTGGGCAACAAAGCGAGACCCTCATCTCTAAGTAAATAAAATAAATAAATAACCAAACAAACAAATAAATGAAAAAAACAAAAGATGTAATTTTTTTTTGAAAGGCAGAAAATATTTTTAACCTAAAGAGAAAACAGATTGATTAGATTAATTGCATTTTGGTACCACCTACTTAATTCCTTCCTATACAAGGTATACATTCCCAAGCATCCATATTTAAAATAAATAATTCACTCTGAGTGTGGTAGTTTTGGGAGTAAAAGAAAATAAATTTTGAAAATCTAAACACTTCTTGCGAATGAAATAAAAAAGTGAAAATCAACTAGAGAGCTGCTTTAGGAAGGAAATGATTTGTAAAAACCAAATGGCTAGATAATGATGACAAACCAAATAATGTCAATTCATGGAGGCGATGATAATCACTTTCAGAATATGGGTTTGCTTCTTTGCATTTCCAGATGGAATTAAGTGGTTAATCTCATATCTCTACAATGAAGAAAAACAAACACTTGATAGGAGCAGATAATTCACAAAAGAAGAAATACAAGGCCAAAAGATATATTAAAATGTTAGCCTCCTTGTAATCAATAAACTAATGAGATATCTCTTTGTCTATCCAATTAATGATGATTAAAAAGAATGATAACACTCAGTGTTGTTGAAGGTGGAAGCAGACAGTCTCATAACTGACTGTTAAGAGCATAAAAAGGCACAACTTCCCTGGGAGGCAATTTGTCAAGATATAAGAAAACGCTCAAAAATGGGCATATCTCTGGTGTAAAAATTCTATTTCTAATATTTATTTTTGGGAAAAATCAGAAAAACATTGAAGAATAAATACACAATTTTGGCAGTTTTGTTTATAAAAACTAACAATGTCCAACAAAATTCAATGGTAGCTGGGCATGGTGGCTCACGCATGTAATCCCAGCATTTTGGGAAGCCAAGGCAAGAGGATTGTTTGAATTCAGGAGTTCAAGACCATCCTGGACAACACAGTGAGACTTCATTTTTACAAAAAATCACAAACATTAGCCAGGCATGATGGTGTGTGCCTGTAGTCCCAGCTACTCAAGGAGGCTGAGGCTGGAGGGTCACTTGAGCCCAGGAAATTGAGGCTGCAGTGAGCTATGATCACACTCCTATACTCCAGCCTAAAAAACTCAATGATGACATGTAATGCTACTTCTATAAATTGTAAAAGTGTCCAATCATTTGAAATTATATCCATCTAGAAAGAAATCCACAATTCTAAAATAAAGCAGGTTCTGAAGTAGTATGCATCATTTGACCTCCCCGAAATTTAAAAAAATTATATAATTAAAGATATGAGTGTTTACAAAAAAGAATATCAAAATGTTATTAGTGGCAGAATTATGGACACTTGTTTCTATTTGTCTTCCAGTATTTTAATTTTATTTAATAAAGATGTATTGTTTATGCAATAATGTTGTAATAACCATTTTAATGAGCAGGAATATCTTTACTGAAGGATTCCTCTCTAAAGGATAGAAAATCAAAGTGCAGGAATATGAGGATTTCGGGAAGGTAAAGCTGGTGAGAGGTGGGTGTGTTCAGGAGAGATGCCTAACTGTCAGGAAAAACAACAAAGAACTTTTGTATATGCTCCAAAGATGAATAGTTAAATGGGTTTTTTAGGTTACCACTTTCCTCTATTCCTTTGACTTTAAAAGTTACTCATCTTGATAACTAAACATTCATAAATTTGGGGGTTATGGAAGGGGATGGAGAAAATCTAAGATTTTCTGTCAGCAACTTTATTTTTAAGTGATTTTACATTCTGCCAATGTTTGTTTGTCTCATCACCAGGGAAAAAATGATTCATGGTAGTTTCAACCATCAGAAATATCTCAGGATTTCAAAAATACAATAACAACACTCATTACTGAGGTTTTTTTCAGAACCTTCCGACATGCTAAAAAGTTCACTAACATCAAAGAGGGTCTGTAATAACTATATGAGCTGAATTAAGCCAATATGACTCATACGGTCATTGTGAAATATAGAAAGTTACCAAACTGCTTACATACAAACGTGTCTGTTTTAGTCAAGGTTCTTGGTAAGAATAATTGAGACCAATTTTCTCTGATTTAAGCAGAACAGTAGTTGATTAACAGGATATTGTCTTAGTTATTTGGGTTTCTATTACAAAATACCATTAACTTAAGTACTTAGAAACAACAGAAATTTATTTCTCACAGTTCTGGAGGCTGAGAACTCCAATATCAAGGGACTAGCATATATGGTGTCAGATGAAGGCCCCTTACTTCAGTAGTAGATGGAACCTTCTTGTTGTGTCTTCACATGGTGGAAGAGGCAAGGCAGCTTTCTGGGACATCTTTAATAAGGGCATTAATTTCATTCACAGTGGCTGTGTTCTTATGACCTGATCACCTCCTGGAGGCCCCACCTCCTAACACCTTCACATTGGTGATTAGATTTCAATGTAAGAATTTGGGAGGATACAGACATTCAGACCATCAGATGCTGAGTTATGCTTCCATTAAATTTTTTTTGTTTTGGCCAGATGTGGTGACTCATGCCTGTAATCCCAGCACTTTGGGAGGTCAAGGCGGAAGGATCCACTGAGGCCAGGATTCCAAGACTAGCCTGCACAACATAGCAAGACTCCACCACTACAAAAGAAATTAAAAATTAGCCAGACACAGTGGTGCATGCCTGTAGTCCCAGCTACTCAAGAGGCTGAAGTGGGAGGATCGCTTGACCCTGGAGGTCAAGGTTGCAGTGAGCTATAATCCCGCCACTATACTCCAGCCTGGGTAGCAGAACAAGACCTTATCTCAAAAAAAAAAAAAAAAAAAAAAAAAAAAAAAACATAAAAAAAAAAAAAAAAAAAAAAAAAAAAAGTTTAAAACGCTATCGGGTAGCTCACAGAATTGTAGAGAGGACTGTAAAACCAGGCTTGAACTTAAACAGCAACAATAAACCACCCACAAAACTGACACGATGCAGAAGCTGGCTAGTGCTACCAACTGACCTGGTTTTCCCAGTGAGTGTGTAATTTCCAAGGATTCAGAGCCTTCCATGCCAAAATCTAAAAAGTGCTGGGCAAAGTATGACTGGCAATGTGGTAATCTTACAGCTAGCACCAGAGACATCAAGCACTGGACAACACAATTTGCCCTTTGGCCACTTGTACAGTGGGAACTCAGGCTTGCAGTAACCTCTACTGCCCCTAGGAGAGAGAAGGAGGAAGGGAGGAGGGAGAGAGGGGGAAAAAAAACGGTTGCTTGTTTCTTCAGCTCTGAGTCAATGGTCTAACGCAGATGCCTGGCTGAAAAGCCTAGGTCACATGCCTGCACCCTAGAGAAAGTATATGACATCTTCTGCTTCCGTTATGGGAGACAGCCTTTGCTTGCCACCAAGATTTACATGGTAAGAAATATCCTAAATATAGGGAAGCTGTTGAAGTGGCCAAAATAAGGACCAATTTCTACTAATTTGTACTAATATCCAAATTACTTTTAATTCTCTATTCAAGCACACTAAGGCAACCATTCATTGGATATATAATGGTTTCTTTGATTTCAAAATTCTTTTATTTTATGTAATAGATGTCTGAAGACCATCAAAATTAATTCTTAAAGTCAGATTAACAGAATGTTACTTATAATATTATTGTAATTATTTGGCAACATCATAGTTTACACTCGTTAGATACTGGGCAGTTGCATGATGAAATAATACTGTATTTAGTCTGTAAAAGTTTAATTATTCTGACCTTTGTTCATCATAAAGAATTGCTCCATTTCTACTATTTAACCAGGAAAAAAAAGTTGCTCTCTTTTAGTTTTTAATACATTGTAAGGAGAAGAGTAGCTACACATAGGCTAGAGCGTTTGCCAAGAAGAAATGGATTTTAATGGAAACCTTTTATCTAGAACAAATTTTAAGATGAGCAGTAGTGGACAATGTGTTCTGTGCAACTCTTCAGACTTTGCTTTCACATTTATTGTGGTCAAGTATTTTCAGCAAAGAATAACAAGTCAGGGTTTGTGCATATTTTTCATAGCTGCTCATTCTCTCACCGGTAACCTTGAACAAATCTCTTAAGATTTTTGTTTTGTCTTCATATACTAAAATACAAACTGGGAATGCCTATAATTAATCAAAGATATAATTTACTGATAGATAGTAAAGAACAAAACACTGGAACAAGAATTCTGGTGGTTTTGAGGCCCTGGCCATGTCACTTAAATTCTTTTTTTTTTTTTTTGGGACGGAGTTTCACTCTTGTTACCCAGGCTGGAGTGCAATGGCGTGATCTCAGCTCACCGCAACCTCCACCTCCTGGGTTCAAGCAATTCTCCTGCTTCAGCCTCCCGAGTAGCTGGGACTACAAGCACGCGCGCCACCATGCCCAGCTAATTTTTATATTTTTAGTAGAGACGGGGTTTCATCATGTTGACCAGGATGGTCTCGATCTCTTGACCTCGTGATCCACCCGCCTTGGCCTCCCAAAGTGCTGGGATTATAGGCGTGAGCCACCGCGCCCAGCCTTAAATTCTTATATCTCAGTTTCCTCAATCTATAAATGATCATAATACCTGCACTATCTGTCTCAAATTACATATGTGAAAGCATTTTAAAGGTATAAAACAATAAACGCAAAGCATTATTATTAAATTACACCTTTCAGCATTTAATGCTAAAAATGTGGAATGCTTTTTTTGTATATATGTAGGAAACATGTGTCAGAAAATCAATTAAAAATTATAGAAGCTAATAGGTAAGTCATTTTTTTTTTTTTTTTTTTTAGATGGAGTTTTGCTCTTGTTGCCCAGGCTGGAGTGCAATGGCACAATCTCCCCTCACCACAACCTCTGCCTCCCAGGTTCAAACAATTCTCCTGCCTCAGCCTCCAGAGTAACTGGGATTACAGGCATACGACACTACACCCAGCTAATCTGTTGTATTTTTAGTAGAGATGGGTTTTCTCCATGTTGGTCAGACTAGTCTCAAACTCCTGACCTCAGGTGATCCACCTGCCTCAGCCTCCCAAAGTGCTGGGAATACAGGCATGAGCCACCGCTCCCAGAAAGATTCCATTCTTTCCAAAGTTTTCTGAATTATACTTACCATCCCTTAAGTCTTGGGATACTCTTCTGAGTTTTTGGTTTTTTTTTAAACTGATACATCAATAGTTGTACATATTTTAGGGGTACTTGTGATATTTTGACACATGTATATAATGAGTAATTATCAAATCAGAGTAATTGGGATATCTATCACTCCAAACATTTATCTTTGTGTTGGGAAGATTAAAATTATTTTCTGGTTATTTTGGCATATACAATGAATTATTGTTAACTGTAATTTCCCTACAGTACTATCAGATACTAAGACTTATTTCTTCCATCTAGCTCTATTTTTGTACCCATTAACCAACCTCTCTTCCTTCCCTACCCAGTCTCTGGTAATCACTATTCTACTCTCTACTGAGGTTTTTTTAAACCGAAGATATCAAAAATAAGCTTCCATACAGGAGAAAACCATTAATGAAGCAAATAGAAAGTTGTAGAATTGTTCTACATAAAATAATTACACCCTCTTAGAGGCATAGAATATGAACTCTATTTATAATGAGAGGGAACAAATGAAGAGGAGAAGGGGCTGAAAGAGATTTTCTTGACAAATACAAGTATCTACTTTGTGAAATTACTGTCTAAGGACTAGTAAAGTACTCAAATAGCCCCTATAAAGAGGCTCCTTTGTTTCTTTGATCTCTGGTCCTTTAAATAGTGGCTGGATAATCTCATATTAACTCTCTGGAGCTGTGAATTTATAGATTTTAAACTGCTGATGCAGGACAGCTATGCAATTAATCAAGACACCAAAAATACAAGCAGGCAGACAAGATGCTTATTCTGGCAGCTCCACAATTTGGACTCTTCAGTAGGAAAAAAACATCTCAAGCCTACTCCTTTACAAAAGTTCTGTTCCTCAACTTTCACTGTCTAAACCTAAATAGAATTCCTTTCTATTTTTAATCCCCTTTCAACACATTGAAAGCCAAATATACACCAGTTTTTGTCTTTTATCCATCAACACTTTGAAGACAAACTACACTGCTCATTAATTTCAAGTGGGATAAACCCTTCTGACTTTTTCCTCACACCTACTTTGTGTGCATTTTTCACAAAAGTTTAATTTAGGGTAAATGACCTGAAGAAGTGGTATGCCTGATTCTCTGGGTGACCTTGGCAATCTCTCAGATTCTTTTCCTACGGAATGTAATACGGTTAATAAATATAGTAATCCAGCTATTAAGGCACTATATGTACTGCCGGGTGCAGTGGTGCATGCCTATAGTCCCAGCACCTTGGGAGGCCAATTCGGTGGATCACTTGAGCTCAGGAGTTTGAGATCAGCCTGGGCAACATGGTGAAACCCTGTCTCTACAAAAAATACAAAAATTAACCAGGTGTGGTGGTGTGCTCCTGTAGTCCCAGCTACTCGGAGACTGAAGCTGGAGAAGTGCTTGAACTTGGGAGGCAGACGTTGCAGTGAGTCGAGACTGTGCCACCACTCCAGCCTGGATGACAGAGACCCTGTCTCAAAAAAACCAAAAACAACTATTATATACTATAATTGATTTTTAAAACTATGTTACCTGTCTTGTCCAAGATAAGTATTCCAAAGAAAAACTGTTGATTTATCTTTATCCATGTATGCTACTATTACAGATACCACAGACTAGGTTATTTATTTTTTTGAGACAGAGTCTCACTCTCACCCAGGCTGGAATACAGTGGTGCCATCTCAGCTCACTGCAACCTCCACCTCTTGGATTCAAGCAATTCTTCTGCCTCAGCCTCCCAAGTAGCCGGGATTACAGGTGCAAGCCACCATGCCTGGCTAATTTCTGTATTTTTAGTAGAGAAAGGGTTTCACCATGTTGGCCAGGCTGGTCTCATACTCCTGACCTCAGGTGATCTGCCTGCCCTGGCCTCCCAAAGTTCTGGGATTATAGGTGTGAGCCACTGCACCTGGCCAGACTAGGTAATTTATAAACAATAGAAATTTATTTCTCACAGTTCTGGGGGGTGGGAAATCTAAGATCAAGGCAATGGCAGATTCATTGTCTGATGAGGGTCCAGTCGCTACTTCCAAGGCCTTGCTGCTACATCCTCTGGAGGGGAGGAACACTGTGTCTTCACATAGTAGAAACCAGAAGAGCAAAGGGACCAACTGCCTCCATCAAGCCTTTTCACAAGAGCATCCAATCCCACTCACAAGGGAGAAGCCCTCATGGCCCAATCACTTCTTAAAGGCCCTCAGCTCTCAACACCACCACATTGGCAATACCTGAATTTTGGAGGCCATACATTCAAATCATTGCATTGTTGATGTCTTGATTGGGAGGTAATGTTTTAATTGATAGCACAGGAAAGAGCAGATCTCACTTCAAAGTGAAATATTCCACTCAGAATTGTTTATACATTAACTGAGACTAAAAAGGAATTTGATTTGGTTCTACTTCAGTCTTATACAAAGAATATCCTCCACATTAATAAAAATGCAATGCAAATAATGCCACACTGTGTCCTGAGTATAAGAATGAAGTATAAGAAATAATCCCTGATCTCAATTTTACAGACTAGTAGTGGCTCATAACTTCTGACACATTTACAAGGATTCCATTAAAAAGATAATTATGTGTCTTTAGCATGTACAAGGCATGGTAAACAAAATAACTATCTCAGTGTCCTCAGTAATGCCTCTGAAATATTGTGATTATAAATTAGCCTTTTATATTGACTTTTAAAAGTCAACAAATTTTATGAGATATGTTAAAATAAAGAACAGTTCTCAATTGTTCTTCTACCCATCATTTCCCTGTGTCCAAAGGCAACTACATTTACCTCTAAATGAGTCTCTTCATATGTACCTCCATACTCTAGATAACATGTTTGTGTTGCTATATCATATT
>NW_016107377.1:2874494-2888337 GCF_001604975.1 Cebus imitator
AGTAGAGACGGGGTTTCACCATGTTGACCAGGATGGTCTCGATCTCTTGACCTCGTGATCCACCCGCCTCGGCCTCCCAAAGTGCTGGGATTACAGGCTTGAGCCACCGCGCCCGGCCTATATCATATTCTTTTAGTTACAAGCATTCCCTATGGTCTTTCCTCTCTACACCACAATTAAACACAGACATACAAAGCAGTTATCATTCTTATCACAATATAGTAACATAATTTTGGTTAGATAAATATATAGTGTTTATATTATTATGACTATATTTGCTTTTGGAATGGAGCAATGTAGTCAACTATGATCATTTTCCTTTCCTATAAAATATTTTGCTTTCCCTAGAGTTAATAATTTGTGAGTGTGTATTTAACTTTCTAATTCAATCAAACTTACAGTTGTTTAAATTCACATATTCTATCAATTTCATCTTCCTAAATATTTCTGTTCGAGGGCCTCTGACCTGCCTTAACTTTGACTTGTCACATAGCTGTCATCCTAGGGTCTCCCTTGATAAACATCTTGGAGAATCCTTTCACTTCTCTCCTAGGATAGATCTCCTGTTTTGATGATGCACACCTTCAGTAACTTCCTCAGAGAGAATGTATGGGAAATTAAAGTTTTTGAGTACTTGCATGTCTGAAAGTGTCTCCTCCCTCCTTTTAAAAAAAGCATACGTACTGGGTATAGAATTCAAAGTTGGAGATAATTCTGCTTCTGAATTTTGAGGCCATTTCTCCTTGTCTTAGTCTGGTATATAAGTATGCCACAGACTGGATAGCTTACAAACAACAGAAATTTATTTCTTATAGTTCTGGAGGCTGGAAAGTCCAAGATCAAGATGCCAGCAGATTCTGTTTCTGGTGAAGGTTGTTTCCTGTTTCATAGGTGGTGTCTTTTTGCCGTGTCCTCACCTGGTATAGGAGGCAACACAGCTCTCTAGAGTCTCTTTTACAAGGGCACTAATCTCAATCATGAAGGTTCTGCCTTCGTGACTTAATCACCACCTAAAGTCCCCACATCTTGGTACTATCCAGTTAGTGATTAGGTTTCAACATATGAATTTTCAGGAGGACACGAAAAATGACACCATAGCAATACGTTATCTCTCAGATTCACTGTGAGGTGATGTATTCGTCCATTTTCATGCTGCTGATAAAGACATACCTACCTGACACTGGGCAGTTTACAAAAGAAAGAAGTTTAATCAGACTTAGAGTTCCACATGGCTTGGTAGGCCTACTAATCATGGCAAAAGGCAAGGAGGAGCAAGTCACATCTTATATGGAATGGCAGCAGGCAAAGAGAGAGCTTGTGCAGGGGAACTTCTCTTTTTAAAACCGTCAGATCTCATGAGACTTATTCAGTTTCCTTCCTCCAGGTTCCTCCCACAACATGTGAGAATTCAAGATGAGGTTTCAGGGGGAACACAGCCAAACCATATCAGATGATATGCCTGGATCATTTGCTGAGGAATCCCTGGGTGGATCTGTCCTCAGAAAAGTTTCTTCAAACTTCCTGCCTAACAGGTCTAGGCTTGGCTGCCAGTGTCTTGGAGCTTTCTTTGCTACTGACTTGGTGTTCTCTCTGCCTTTGGCCATCGATTTCTTATCTAGTGTGTTACTGTCTTTCATTCCTGAAAAATTTGTACCTTTGGTGGTCCTGCCCATATAGGTTGTAGTCTTCCATTACCTTTTACCTCTGAATATGCCAATGACAGAAGGAGCTCCTGGTAATCACCTGGAGATCATCTATACTCCTCCTCCTCCTCCCATCTGATAGCAGCAGCCCTATTCCCCTGATATCTGAAATCTGTTACCACAACCAATCCCATAAGCCTCTTTCTTACCAGTTGTATTGGTAGTAAGAAGAACCTGAAATGGCCATTGAATTTCAACTTCAATGGAATTGCTGTTGTATTCCTCAGTAGAAGTATTCTTCTCCTCCATTCTCAGACCTCTGAATAATCAGAGTTCAGAGCTGCAGGGACAGGAAGCAAAAACATCTGAAGAAATCATTATGCATTAATTTATAAAATATTTATTGACAAATAGCATGTACCTTTAAAACTATCAATGTTATAAAATAAAAACAAAGAAGCTGGGCACTGTTCCTAAATTTCAAAACCCTGAGAGAGACGGCATTTAAGTGAAATGCATAATTCCTGATTGGGTCCTTAATTAATTTTTTAAAAACAGCTATAAAATATATTACTGGAACAACTGAGGAAATTTCAATACAGGCTGTGTGTGTATATATATAAAATAATTATTATATATAAAATTATTAATTATCCTGAATGATAATTACATTGTGGCTATTTATGTTTTATATCATAGCTGATGCATGCTAAATTATTTGTGAGTAAAGGGTCATGATCTCTAAAACTTACTTTCAAATGAAATCAGCAAAAAAAAGTGTGTGGTGTATGTGTGTGTAAGTAGTGCAACTGAAAGAAATAAAGCAAATGTGTCAAAATGTTAACAATTAATGAATCTAGTTGATGGGGATATGGACATCCATTGTATTTGTTGTTAAATTTTCTGTGAGCTTTTTGTTTTTACAGAGTCTCGCTCTGTCACCCAGGGTAGAGTGCAATGGTGTGATCATAGCTCCCTGCAACCTCCAATTCCTGGACTTATGTGATCCTCCTGCCTCAGCCTCCCAAGTAGCTGGAATTACAGGTGTGTGCTACCACATCTGGCTAATTAAAAAAATTTTTTTTGTAGAGATGGAGCCTCCCTTTGTTGCCCAGGCTGGTCTCAAACTCCTGGGCTCAAGCAATCCTCCCACCGCGGCTTCCCAAAGTGCTGTGATTGCAGGCATGAGCCACCATGTGTGGCCTCTTCAGGTATGAAAATTTTCAAAACAAAAAAGTTGGAAGAGGCCGGTTGCCGTGGGTCCTGCCTGTAATCCCAGTAGTTTGGGAGGTGAGGCAGATGGATTACTTGCGGTCAAGAGTTAAAGTCCAGCCTGGCCAACATGACAAAATCCTGTCTCTACCAAAAATATAAAAATTAGCCCAGCGTAGTGACGCACACCTGTAATCCCAGCTATATGGGAGGATAAGGCATAAGAATCACTTCACTTGAACCTGAGAGGTGGAGATTGCAATGAGCCAAGATCCCATCACTGCACTCCAGCCTGGGTGACAGAGGAAGACTCTGTCAAAAAAAAAAAAAAAGAAAAAGAAAAAGAAAAAAGTTGGAGGATAGGGAGAAAGAAAAATATCTATTGAGTATTTAATGTGTTTTAGGCATTGCATTAAACAGACAATAAATGGCTGCTTTCTTGGCAGGTAGAGGGAGCAGTGAACAAAACAAAACATGTAGTACAATTACAAGTGCCATGGAGAAAAATAAAGAAAGGAAATGAGGAATGCAGAGGGAAAGATGCTTTCAGTTTTAAATAGGGTTTTTGGGTAAGTCCTCACTTAGAAAGTGACATCTGTACAAATATTTTAAGAAAATAAAATAACAAAATATAGTGATATTTGGAGGTAGGGTTGGGATGAGGGAAATGTTCCAAGTTCAGGGAATAGGATGTGCAAATACCCTTCTGTGGGGACAAGCTTGGCACATTCTGGGAACCCTAAGGAGGCCAGTGGGGCTGAAACAGAGTGAAAACTTTGGCTTTTACTTTGAATGAGATGAGAGTCATTGGAAAGTTTTAAGTAGAGTGACTTGACCTGAATATAGAGAACAGGCTGTTGGTGAGCAAGAGCTGGAGCAGGAAAATCCATTAAGAGGTTATTGCAGTAAGTCAGGAGACGAAGGTATTTTGATCCAAAGTGGTAGTGGCAGGGGTAAGTGATCAAATTTGGAGTTAATTTTGAAGTTAGCATCAGTAGGATTTGCCGATGGATTAGATGTATGGTTTGAAAGAAAAGAGTCAGGCCAGGCATCGTGGCTCACACCTGTAATCCCAGCACTTTGGGAGGCCAAGGTGGGGGAATCACCTGGGGTCAGGAGTTTAAGACCAGCCTGGCCAACATGGTGAAACCCCCAGTGTGGCAGCACACGCCTGTAATCCTGCTACTCAGGAGGCTGAGGCAGGAGAATTGCTTGAACTCAGGAAGTGGAAGTTGCAGTGAGCCGAGATTGCACCACTCCACTCCAGGCTGGGCGACAGAATGAGATTCTGTCTCAAAAAAAAAATGAAAAGAAAAAAAAAAGAGAGAGTCAATACTGGCTCCAAGATTTTTGGTCTAAACAACTGGAAAGTTGAAGTTGCAATCAATTCAGAAAGGGAAGACTGCAGGAGGAACAGTCTTAGGGGACAGATCAGGGGCTCAGTTTTTGACTAATTAAATGTAAAATGTACACACAGGTGGAAATGCATTCCGTTGAATACATGAGCCTAGATTTTAGAACAAGGCTGAAGATTTAAACATGGCTTGTTAGCAAATTTGTGTTATTTAAAGATGTAAGACTTGAAGGAATCACCTAAGAAAAGAAAGTATGCAGAGAAGAAAAGAAGTCTAAAGATTGAGCTCCAGCTGGCCACGGTGGCTCATGCCTGTAATCCCAGCACTTTGGGAGGCTGAGGTGGGTAGATCACCTGAGGTCAGGAGTTCGAGACCAGCCTGACCAACATGGTGAAACTCTGTCTCTACTAAAAATACAAAAATTAGCCAGGCATAGTAGTGGGTGCCCATAATCCCAACTACTTAGGAAGCTGAGGCAGGAGAATCACTTGAACCCAGGAGACAGAGGTTACAGTGAGCCATGATCATGCCATTGCACTCCAGCCTGGGTGACAGAGCAAGACCCCATCTCAAAAAAAAAAAAAAATTGAGCTCTGGGACACCCCAATATAAGAGGTCAGGGAAATGAGAAAGAACTAGCAAAGATATTGAGAAGAAATGATTAAAGGACAATCAAGGAGGGGTGGCACGTGGCCTCCAAGATGTCCACATGGCTCTCTCCTAAGTGTACTTTCCTTTCTTTCCTGCTCCAAAGCAGGAAAAAAATCAATCTCTGAAACTTGCCTCAGTCTGTTTTTCTGCCTTATGCCCTTCAGTTGAATTCTTTCTTCTGAGGAGGCAAGAATTGAGGTTGCTGCAGACCCATACAGATTCGCCATCAGTAACTCATAACCACTGCAAACATATTTTGGTGCCACGTGACTCAGACACATTCCCTAGTGATAAGAGAGCTCTATGCGTTGCTTTCTTCAGCTGAAGGCATTCGACCCCTGTGCACGATTTTCTTCTCCCCTTTCTCTCTCCTGCTTACTAACCAACACCTAGAACAATTCCTCTTAGCTATAAGTGACTCTGCTTCCTGTGGCTGATTTCTCAGCTCACCCTGACAGGTGGCTTGTGGGGTTGGAAAGACTTTAGGGTCCACACCAAGATCTGAGGCACGAATGGTTCTCCCGTACAGGAGACTCCCAAGAGTGGTAGGGCCAAAGCCTAAACCATGCAATGTCTGGAGTTTTCTCTGCTTTTTCAACTGAAGAAAAACGAGGGGTGCCTTAGAAGCCATTGAAGAATGTTTTTCAAGGAGGAAGGAGAGAAGAACTATGCCAAATGCTCTTGATACGTCAAAAAAAAAAAAAAAAAAAAGATGTGAATTGAGATTTGCTTCATGTAGTATCATTTCAGGGGCTTAGGGCTTGTTGCTGCTACTAGAAAATGGGGCACTCGGCAGAGGCAGCTGCCATAGTGGCCTTAATGAGAGGACATCTATGTCGTTGACACGACTCATAGCCATCATCTGCTGCAATAGCCACTTCATGAGCTCACTGAGCAAGCACTTGAAAGCAGAAAGAGGTTGAGTGACATCTATAGTATCAGTCGTTTTATCTTCTTCATTATTGAGCTCGTCTTCGGAAGTAGGCATCTTTCGTGGTCATTCTCATGGGACTCAAGTATTCTAACATTCTGGACCCATTCTGAGAAGTCTAGCCTCACACCACACTTCTAAAACTCCTTGTCAGCAGCTCTTCAGTCCACTTACTCCCAAGTCCCTGACTATTCAGTGAAACCATTTGTTATTTTCCAGGAATCATTGTATATATTTATCTAATGTCATCTCTCCTTTTGGATAAAGTGGACAATGAGAAGTCTTCATTCAAGTGTTATTGACTGGGGCAGGGGGAATTTTTTTTCCCATTACTTTTCAGGATCGCATCTGAATTAAGCTATCATCAAGTCCTCTTCCTTGAAATTCAGATTCATATGTCCAGCTGAACACATCTCCACTTGGATTAATAATACATATCTTAAACTTCATCCAAAATTAAGCCTCTGATCTGCTTTTCCAGCTGAAAGAAACTGTAAGCTTTTCAGTTGGCACCAATAAAACCTGAATTTCTGTAACCAAACTGGGATTTTTTTTCTTCCCCAGCATATGATCATAGAGAATTCTACACAAAGCCCTTAGGTATGGGCTGAGGGAGAAGCAACAGAAAAGATGCTGTAAATGTGAGTCATCTTCACATGACACTTACTTGTATCTTGCTTGTTTCTGGTCCTACATATACACTGCTTTCACTTGATGATGGAATGCCGCTGGCAACACCAGACTTTATGGCCACTAAACAACATATTTTCGGTGTAGATGAAATAGCTGTATGTGGCTACACTAAACAACATATTTTTGATGTAGATGAAATAGGTGTATTCACTTTATTGTATTCATAAATACTGCATTTTGTTACAAATTGAAGATTGGTGGCAGCCCTGCATTGAGCAAGTCTATTGTCACCATTTTTTTTTAACAGCGTGTATTCACTTCATGTTTCTGTGTCACATACAACACTTGTTTCATAGAGAGTCCCTCAAAATCCATGGCCCCTTTGTACCTTATGGTTAGGTGCTCAGTTTCTATCAGAAACCAGTATCAGAGCAAGAGTTGCTTATCAAAAATAGAATAGTCACTTGCCAAAAAGGGGATAGTTTTCTCCCAAACTATCGGGTACCCCATTTTGTCTCCTCTACCAGAACTTGCCATCATCTCCATGCAGCCCCGTTATCCACCTTTATCAGCTAAAGAAACTTTTTTTTTGCTCTAGGGCCCTCTCAAAGCTGAGATCTTTTGTGTCAACCTGAAAATAGAGCCGGGCACAGTGGCTCACGCCTGTAATCCGAACACTTTGGGAGGGTGAGGCCAGTGGATCCCATGGTCAGGAGTTTGAGACCAGACTGGCCAACATGGTGAAACCGTGTCTCTACTAAAAATACAAAAACATTAGCTGGGCATGGTGGTGCACATCTGTAATCCTAGCTACTCAAGAGGCTGAGGCAGGAGAACTGCTTGAACCTAGGAGCCCATGAAATACCTGGTACCAGTCATGAACCTGATACTATCTAACTAGACATAAAATCAAGCATCAGTACAGGTACACCTCATTTTATTATGATTCACTTTATTGTGTTCAGAAACTGCATTTTTTTACAAGGTTGCAGTGAGCTGAAATCGTGCCACTGCAGTCCAGTCTGGGTGACAGAGTGAGATTCCATCTCAGGAAAAAAAAAAAAAAAAAGAAAGAAAATGAATCAGAGCGACATACTCCAATGTGGTATATGCTGCCTCCAAAATCCAAGGAAGCTCACAAACCATTGTGTCTCTTCCTGAATGGTAGGGATAGTAGAAAAACATGATCATCATTTTAGAGTGAATATTCTAACTCATCCAGGCTGAAGTGCAAGTGGTACGCAAAGATCGATCAATTATGCCTTATAGAGAATGTGCCAAGTTTTGTTAGGAGAGTCACAGCAGGGCTTTAAAGCACTTAGAGGCACTTGAACACTTAGAGGCCATTGTAGGTTATTAACTGACCTAATTTCAATATTGTTGTATGTTAGGGAATAGCAAGGTATGAGGAAAGGAAGAAAGACAAGTGAATGAGTTGTCTATTAAGTATTCGGAACACACATTTTTTCCATGAAGTTTACCATCTTATGTGGGTGTGGCTGGTGGTGCCCCAAAATAGTTACAGTAGTAACACCAAAGATCACTGATCACAGATAACCGTCACAAATGCAGACCACCTGCATTTGTTAAGAGAATCACAGCAGGGCTCTACACTTACTTATAAAAAATTATATAATTTAGGCCAAGTGTGGTGGCTCATGTCTGTAATCCTAGCACTTTGGGAGGCCAAGTGGGGGAGATCTCTCTTTTGTTTTTTTCCTTTTTGAGATAGGTTTTCACTCTGTTGCTCAGGCTGGAGTATGTTGGCATGATCTTGGCTCACTGCAGCCTTGACTCCTGGGCTGAAGCTATCCTCCCACCTCAACCTCCCAAGTAGCTAGGACTACTGTCACATACCACCACGGCTGGCTAATCTTGTTTATTTTTTATTATTTGTAGAGACAAGTTCTCACTATGTTGCCCAGTCTGGTCTCAAACTCCTAGACTCAAGTTATCCTCTTGCCTCAGCCTCCCAAAGTGCTGGGATTATATGCGTGAACCACCGTGCCTGGCCAGAGAAAATCTCTTGAAGCCAGGAGTTCAAGATCAGCCTGGGCAACCAAGTAAGATCTTGTCTGTACAAAAATAAAAAATATTAGCTGGTTCTGGTGGCACATGCCTGTAGTCCCAGCTACTTAAAAGGCTGAGGCAAGGGTACAGTGAGTTATGATTGCATCACTATACTCACGTCTGAACAACAGACTGAGATACGGCCTTAAAAAAAAGTTATAGGCCAGGCACAGTGGCTCATGCCTGTATTCCCAGCACTCTGGGAGGCTGGGGCAGGTGGATTACCTGAGCTCAGGAGTTTGAGACAAGCCTGGGCAACATAGCAAAACCCTGTCTCTACCAAAAATACAAAAGGTTAGCTGGGCATGCTAACACCCCTGTGGTCCCAGCTACTAGGGAGGCTGAGTTGGGAGGATTGCTTGAGCCTAGGAGGCGGCCATTGTAATAAACCAAGATCGTGCCACTGCACTCCAACTTGGATGACAGAGTAAGACCGCAACTCAAAAAAACCAAAACAAAATACAATGTATGATGAAAAATTATATATAGTTTTTTTTTAACACCCTGTAGGGTCGGATGTGGTGGCTCACACCTGTAATCCCAGCACTTTGGAAGGCTGAGGTGTGCGGGTTGCTTGAGCCCAGGAGTTTGAGACCAGTGTAGGCAACATGGTGAAACCACGTCTCTATGAAAAATACAAAAATTAGTCAGGTGTGGTGGCATGCGCCTGTAGTCCAAGCTATGTGGGAGGCTGGGGTGGGAGGATCACCTGAGCTCAGGGAGGTTGAAAATGCAGTCAGTTGTGATCATACCACTGCACTCCAGCCTGAACAACAGATGTAAGATCCTATCTCAACAACAAGAACAAAACAAACAAACAAACAAGAAACAGGCTGTGGCTTGCTTGCTATTATCCCTGATAGACACTGAAGACATGCCCATGAAATACCTGGGACCAGTCATGAACCTGCTGCTATCTAACCCGACATCAAACCAAGCATCAGTACAGGTACGCCTCATTTTACTGTGATTCACTTTATTGTATCCATAGATACTGCATTTTTTTTTTTACAAATTGAAGATTGGTGGCAACCCTGTATTGAGCAAGTCTATTGGCACCATTTTTTTAACAGCATGGGCTCACTTCATGTTTCCGTATCACATTTAGGTAATTCTCATAATACTTCAAGCATTTTCGTTATGATTATATCTGTCACTGCGATCTGTAATCAGTGATCTTTAGTGTTACTATTGCAATTGTTTTGGGGCACCACAAACCATGACTGTATAAGATGGTGACCTTCATGGATAAACGTTGTGTGTGTTCTGATGACTCCATAAACTACTCATCCTCCAGTCTTTCTCCTTCTCCTCACACGTCCCTATCCCCTAAGACACAACAATATTGACATTAGACCAATTAATAACCCTACAATGGGCCTGGCATGGTGGCTCAGGCCTGTAATCGCAGCACTTTGAGAGGCCAAGGTGGGTGGATCACCTGAGGCCAAGAGTTCGAGACCAGCCTGGCCAACATAGTATAAACCCCATTTCTACTAAAAATACAAAAAATTAGCTGGGCGTGGTGGCACATGCCTGTAATCCCAGCTACTCAGGAGGCTGAGGCAAGAGGATTGCTTGAACCCTGGAGGTGGAGATTGCAGTGAGCTGAGATGGTGCCACTACACTCCAGCCTGGGCAACATGAGCGAGACTATGTCTCAAAAAATAAATAAATAAATAACCCTATAATCGCCTGCTAAGTGTTCAAGTAAAGGAGGAGTCACACATCTCTCAATTTAAATCAAAAGCTAGAAATGAGTAAACTCACTAAGAAAGGCAGGTTGAAAGCAGAGATAAGCCAAAAGCTAGGCCTCGTGAACCAAATAGCCAAGTTGTGAATGCAAAGGAAATATTCTTGAAGGGAATTCAAAGTGCACTCCAGTGAACATAGAAATGACAAGAAAGCGAAACAGCCTTATTGCTGATACAGAGAAAGTTTTAGTGGTCTGGATAGAAGACCAATCAGCCAAACATTATCTTAAACCAAAGACTAATCCAGAGTGAGGCCCTAACTCTCTTCAGTTCTGGGAAGGCTGAGAGGGGTAAGAAAGCTGCAGAAGAAAAGTTTGAGTCTAGATTCATGAGGTTGAAGAAAAGAAGCCATCTCCATTACATAAAAGTGGAAAGAGAAGCCACAAGTATTGATATAAAGCTGCAGCAAGTTATCCAGAAGATTTAGCTAAGATAATTAATGAATGTAGCTACACTAAACAACATATTTTTGATGTCGATTAAATAGCTGTCTCTTGGAAGAAGACATCATCGGGAATTTCATAGCTAGAAAGAAGAAATCAGTGCTTGGCTTCAAAGCCTCCAAGGACAGGCAGACTCTCTTATAGGGGGCTGATGCAGCTAGTGACTTTAAGTTGAAGCCAATGCTCATTTCCCATCCCAAATTCCTAGGTCCCTGAAGAATTAAGCTAAATTATGCTGTTCTACCTGTGCTCTACAAATAGAACAACAAAGCCTGAATGACAGTACATCTGTTTACAGCATGGTTTACCGGATATTTTAAGCCCACTATTGAGACCTCCTGCTCAGGGGAAAAAAAAAAAATTACTTCAAAATGTTACCACTCATTGACAATGAACCTAGTCAATCAAGAGCTCTGATGGAGATGTACATATCCTAGGAGGCAGGGAAGATAAAAAGGAGTTCCAAGAATTCAAGTAGACTAAAACAGATTACTTATAAATAACTAAAAATCAGATAGTCCTCATTGAGAGCTTCCATTATAACAGAGTTTGTAACAAAACTTGGATGGATAAAATCTGAAATTTAAGCTACTGTTTACTATTTAAGTGTAAACATTAGTTTGCACTTAAATAGCGAGGGAAAATATGAGAAGTTTCAGAATAAAAATAGTACCTGCATTCTCTTCTTTAAAAAAATTCTTGAACATAGCTGGGCATGGTGGCTCGTAACTATAGTCCCAACTACTCAGGACTCTGGAGGCTGAGGTGGGAGGATTGTTTGAGACCAGGAGTTTGGGGCCAGTTTGGGCAACATTATGAAACCCATCTCTAAAAACATTTTTTTAATAAAAAATAAATTACATTACAGCCTTTTTAGAATTTATCTAGCAGGTTTTCTGGTCTTTACCAGAAAGTGCCCTGCTCCCTGACCCCACAATGAAAAGAAAAATTTTTAAGAAAAACAAATTTTAAGAAATTAATCTTGGCTGTGTGCTCACATCTGTAATCCCAGCACTTTGAGAGGCCAAGGTGGGAGGATCACTTGAGCTCACGAGTTCAAGACCAACCTGGGCAACATGGTGAAACCTTGTCTCTATTAAAAATACAAAACAAAAACCAAAAAAACTAGCCAGGCATGGTGGCCCATGCCTGTAATCCCAGCTACTCAGAGCACTGAGGCAGAAGGATCACTTGGGGCCAGGAGGTCAAGGCTACAGTGAGCCAAGATTATGTCACTACACTCCAGCCCAGGCAACTGGAGTGAAACCCCATCAATCAATCAATCAATCGATCAATCAATCTTGAGTATCTTCAACTAACTGAGAAATCAAATAAGAATTCCAAATGAAGGCCGAGAGTGGTGGTTCATGCCTGTAAACCCAGCACTTTGGGAGACTGAGGCAGGCAGATCACCTGAGGTCAACTTTGAGACCAGCCTGGTCAACTTGGCAAAACCAAATGCATAATGGTAAATAATGGTGCTGTTACTGAGAAGGGAGATGTTGGAGGAGGACCAGGCTTAAGGGAAGGGTTCAGTTTGGAATATTTTGAGTTTGAGGAACCTAGGAACCATTCAGGTAAACAACTAGGTATATGAATCTGAAGCTAAAGGACAATGTCTTTCTCAATGTACAGATCTTGGAGTTAAAAACAATTGTAAAAAAGATTAGCCTAAGAATATTCACAGTAGCTTTATTCACAAAAACCAAAAACTGGAAACAGCCCAATTGTTCAATGGGAGAATGAATATACATATTGTGATACATTTATATTATGGAACTCTGCAATAAAATAATAAACCATTGATATACATAATAGGTGACTTCAAAAAAATCATATTAAGGAAAATAAGCCAGAAAACACTACAGATTTTATTATTTTATTTGTGTGAAGATTAAGACTAGTAAAACTAGGCTGGGCATGGTGGCTCACGCCTGTAATCCCAGCACTTTGGGAGCCCAAGGCAGGCGGATCACCTGAGGTTGGGAGTTCAAGACCAGCCTGACCAACATGGAGAAACCCCGTCTCCATTAAAAATACTCAAATTAGCTGGGTGTGGTGGCACATGCCTGTAATCCCAGCTACTTGGGAGGCTGAGGCAGGAGAATTGCTTGAACCCAGGAAGCAGAGGTTGCGGTGAGCTGAAATTGTGCCATTGCACTCCAACCCGGGAAAAAAAAAAAAAAAAAAAAAAAAAAAAAAGACAAAAGACTAGTAAAACTAATCTATAGTGATAAAAATCAGAATAGTTGTTGCCTGGGGTTGCTGGGCAGTAGGAGGGGGTATTGGTGGCAAGGAGAAGGATGAGGGGATTCACTGGAAAAGGGCTGGGGGAACTTGCTGTGTTGACAGAAATGTTCTGGGTTTGTCTTGACTGGGGTGTTTTTTACATGGAAGGGTATGTTTACCTGTAACCGTCAGATTATATACAAGAAATCTGTGCATTTTACTGTATGCAAATTATATCTCAGTAAATTTAATTAGTGAAAAATAAATAAAAAGCACCAGGAGAGAATTTCCACAAGTTCCTACCATCATCAAATCTACCCACCCCACATCTGTGCCCAGGTACCGCCTTTCCTCCTGTTTCTAAAAATGAACTGTCTTTTCTCCTAAAGCCACTCCTCCATTGCAGCACTAGATCACAGAAACATGCTGAAGAATCCCCCATTCTAAACAGAGAGAGATGTCCTCCTTTGACCTGATATTCTCCTCCAGCTTACATTCCATTTCTCTACTTTTGTTACGACAAAATTCTTCCTAAGTGTTGCCTGTATTTTCTGTCTACAGGTTCTTTTCATGTCTCATCTTAAACCTACTCCAGTTCGGGTTTTGCCTTCATCACAACTCAAATTGCCTGTCAAGGTCACCAATACTCTTTATGTGGCCAAATCAAACGGTTAATTCTCAGACCATCGATTTTTCTTTTCTCCTTTAAACACATTCTTCACTTGCTTCAGAATGTGTTTTCCTCTTACCTCATTGGCCGTTCTTCCTTTGCTGATTCATTTCCCTCAGCCTGATCCCTAAATATTGGGTTTGGCCCTTGCAACTCTTTTCTTTCCCGTCTATGCTCACTGACTTGTTGGTCATATCCAATCTTGTGGCTTAAATATAATCTATATTCTGACAGTATCCAAATTAAAAAAAA
>NW_016107377.1:2888357-2889537 GCF_001604975.1 Cebus imitator
CTCTCCAAGACCTGCATCAACTTCAAACTTACAATAATAATTAATTCCCAGTATAGCGCAATGGGAAAATGCAAGGTCTACTGAGTGAGAGAAAATACAATATACAAGAAAATGCAGCAGTTGAAGGATAACTTGTATTGTCAGAAATTTGAGGAGCACGTTGACAGTATATTCTAGAGGTATTAGTCCACAGAGAAAAAAATATAAGGTTGATCTGGCTAAATTTATTAATATAAATACGGAGATTTAATGTTTAACTCCCTGGTGTAACTAACAATTTGCTTGGGTGGTTAGCAGGACTGACTTCAATAGTGGCCTACAGTGAATGAAATTGAGTTGCCAATACTTCTTTGGTATGCTCTAGGAATTAAACCTCAGGCGTAGGGAAATGAGTATGTTAGAGCAGATATGATCAGCCACATACCAACTATACCTCTTGGATGCCTAGAGGGTGCTCCCTTCACCAAGTCATTAATAAATTAATAAGTATGAAAAATTAATAACTTAATAAATACCTGGGTTGGCAGCCTCCATATCCTTTTAAAGCTCTGTGTTGTCTGTATTCTGTAGGTCAATGATGATGGTAGGAAATGTTGCCTTGAAATTAGGAATCCCTGATTTCAATGGAACAATAGAATCCTGTGTAGAAGGCCAGGTGGCAGCATTTAATCATTAGAGACAGGAGAGATGCAATTACTACATTAAGCTGCAAAGAGGGAATGTTAATCAAGTGCTTTAACCCAAGAGATTTGTGGCAATAATTAGCAATTACAAGGTTCCTGGGAATAAAACAAGTGCACAGCCCATCAAAGTTTTGCTTTAGAAAAATTCTAGTTCTTCCCTTCTTGCTTCCCGGTTATCTTGGCAGCTGCTTTTGTTTGGGGGCCATCCCACACCTAATGCAGGAAGATGGTGGCTGCAAAGAAGATAAAAAAAAGTCAGTGGAGGCCAGGCGCGGTGGCTTACACGTGTAATCCCAGCACTTTGGGAGGCCAAGGTGGGCAGATCACAAAGTCAGGAGTTCGAGGCCAGCCTGGCCAACAAGGAGAAACCCCATCTCTACTAAAAATACAAAAATTAGCTGGGCGTGGTAGTGGGTGCCTGTAATCCCAGCTATTCATGAGGCTGAGGCAGGAGAATCGCTTGAAACCGGGAGGCAGAGGTTGCAGAGAGCCAAGAT
>NW_016107377.1:2889634-2897134 GCF_001604975.1 Cebus imitator
AAAAAAAAAAAAAAAAGAAAAAGAAAAAGAAAGAAAAGAACAGTAGAGTGGATCAAATCTAGGCTCTAACTTGTTATAAAAAGTGGAAAGTACATTCTGGGGTACAAGGAGACTCTAAAAATGATCAGGCAAGGCAAAGCAAAATTAGCCATCCTCACTGAAAACTGCCCAGTTTTAAGGAAATCCAAAATACAGTAAGTACTATGCCATGTTGACCAAAACTGGAGTCCATCACTGCAGTGACAATACTTTTGAATTGGGCATAGCATGTGGAAAATACTGCAGAGTATGCACGCTGTCCCTCATTGATTGAGGCGATTCTAATATCATTAGAAGCATGCCAGAACATACATGTCACCACCGTGGTCATTCAGGCTTCTCACCCAGTACAGCCTGTGGGGCTTGGAGAGCCCAAACTGATCAGGGGCGGAAAGGTTCTCTCACACAGCACAGCTGCTCTACCAAAAAGCAGGCAAACTGCTTCTTTAAGTGGGTCCCTGATCCCATTCCTCCTGACTTGGTAAGACCTCCAAACCAGGGTCTCCAGCCACTCCCTACAGGTGCATTCAGCCTAGCAATAGGTCAGTACCCCCTAGGATGGAGCTTCCAGAGGAAGGGGAAGCCTGCCATTTTTGCTGTTTCACAGCCTTCACTGGTGATACCTCCAGGTACAGGAAAAACAGGTGACAAGGGTCTGGAGTGGACCCCTAGAAAACCACAGCAGTCCTATGGAAGAGTGGTCAGACTGTTAAAAGAAAAACAAACAAACAGAAAACAACAACAACAACAAGAAAACAGCACAAAAATCCCACCCAAAGATGAGCAACCTTGAAGATTGAAGGTGGATAAGCCCACAAAGATGAGAAAAAAATCAGTGCACAAACACTAAAATCTCAAAAAGCCAGAGTGCTCTTGTTTCTCCAAATGACCACAGCACTTCCCCAGAAAAAGCTCAGAACTGGACTGAGGCTGAGATGGCTGAAATGACAGAAGTAGGCTTCAGAATGTGGGCAATAATTAACTTGCTGAGCTAGAGCATCATGTTATAATCCAATGCAAAGAAGCTAAGAATCATGCTAAAACAATACAGGAGCTGACAGCCAAAATAGCTAGTTCAGAGAAGAAGATAACAAACCTGTTAGAGCTGAAAAACACGCTACATGGTCTAGGAAGAAAATTCTTGAATGAAACAAAAGAAAAAACAGAAAGAAAGAAAACCACTCTACAAGAACTTCACAATGCAATCACAAGCATTAATAGCCAAATAGACCAACTGGAGGAAGGACTCTCAGAGCTTGAAGGCTACCTTTCTGAAATAAGACAGGTAGACAAGAATAGAGAAAAAAGAATAAAAAAGAATGAACAATGTTTCCGAGAAAGATGGGATTATGCAAAGAAGCCAAATCTACAACTGATTGGGGTGCCTGAAAGAGATGGGGTGAATGAAACCAAGTTGGAAAACAGTTCAGGATATCATCCAGGAAAATTTCCCCAACTTAGCAAGACAAGCCAACATTCAAATTTAGGAAATGCAGAGAACCCAAGTAAGATACTCCATGAGAAGACCATCCCTAAGACACATTAATTATCAGATTCTCCAAGGTTGAAATGAAAGAAAAAAACATTAAGGGTAACCAGAGAGAAAGGCCAGGTCACCCACAAAGGGAAGCCCATCAGAGTAACAGTGGACTTCTCAGGGGAAACCTTACAAGCTGTAAGAGATTGCAGACCAATATCAATATTCTTAAGGAAAGGAATTTTCAACACATAATTTTATATCTTTATATAAAAGAAATGAGATCCTTTTCAGACAAGCAAATGCTGAGGGAATTTGTTACCACCAGATGTGCCTTACAAGAGAACTCCTGAAGGAAGTACTAAATATGGAAAGGTAAAACTGTTACAGCCACTACAAAGACACATAGAAGTACATAGACCAGTGACACTATGAAGCAACCACATAAACAAGTCCGCAAAATAACCAGCTAGCATCATGACAGGATCAAATCCACACATAATACTAATCTTAAATGTAAATGTTCTAAACGTCCCAATTAAAAGACACAGAGTGGCAAGCTGGATAAAGAACCAAGACCCATTGGTATACTGTCTTCAAGACAGTCACTCACATGCAAAGATACACATAGACTCAAAATAAAGGGATTGAGGAAAATTTGCCAAGCAAAATGGAAAACAGAAAAAAGAAGGGTGCACAATTGTAGTTTCTGGCAAAATAGACTTTAAACCAACAAAGATAAAAAAAGACAAAGAAGGGCATTACATAATGGTAAGGAGTTTAATTCAACAAGAAGAGATAACTAACCTAAATATATATGCACCCAATACAAGAGCATTCAGATTCATAAAGCAAGTTCTTAGAGATCTTCAAAGAGACTTAGACTCCCACACGATAATAGCGAGAGACATTAACACCCCACTGACAATAATAGACATACCACTGGGACAGAAAATTAATGAAGACATTCAGGACCTGAACTCAGCTCTAAATCAAGAGGCCTTGTAGATATGTACAGAACTCTCCTCCCAAAAACAACAGAATAGGCCAGGTGTGGTGGCTCACGCCTATAATCCCAGCACTTTGGGAGGCCGAGTTGGGTGGATCACAAGGTCAAGAGATTGAGTCCATCCTGGTCAACATGGTGAAACCCCATCTCTACTAAAAATTCAAAAATTAGCTGGGCATGGTGGTGCACACCTGTAGTCCCCGCTACTCGGGAGGCTGAGGCGGGGGAATTGCTTGAACCCAGGAGGCGGAGGTTGCAGTGAGCCGAGATTATGCCATTGCACTCCAGCCTAGGTAACAAGAGTGAAACTCTATCTCAAAAAAAAAAAAAAAAAAAAAAAAAAAAAAAAAAAAAAAAAAAAAAAAAAAAAACCCAGAATATACATTCTTCTCATTGCCACATGGCACTTATTCTAAAATTGATCACATAATCAGAAGTAAAATACACCTCAGCAAATGCAGAAGAGCTGAAATCACAACAATCTCTCAGACCACAGCACAATCAAATTAGAACTCAAGGTTTAAAAATTCACTCAAAACCACACAACTAAATGGAAACTGAACAACGTGCTCCTGACTCTTGGATAATTAATGAAATTAAGGCAGAAATCAAGAAGTTCATTGAAACTAATCAGAACAAAGGAACAAGGTACCAGAATCTCCAGGACACAGCTAAAGCTGTGTTAAGAGGGAAATTTATAGCACTAAATGTCCACCTCAAAAAGCTAGAAAGATCTCAAGCTAACAACCTAACATCTCAACTAAAAGAACTAGAGAACCAAGAACAAACAAACCCGAAAGCTAGCAGAAGTATAATTAAGTATAATAATTAAGTATAATAAAGTATAATAATTAAGATATAAATTATTAAGATCAGATAATAAATAATTTATGATTATAATTTATAATATATAATTTGTAATTAAATTAAATATATTTATTTATAAATATATAATTTATAATTAAAATAATAAATAATTAAGATCAGAGCTGAACCAAAGGAGATAGAGACATAAAAAAACCTTCAAAACATCAATGAATCCAGGAGCTGGTCAGACTAATAAAGAAAAAAAGAAAGGAGATTCAAATAAACACAATCAGAAATGATAAGGGGGATATCATCACTCACACACAGAAATACAAGCAACTAGCAGATAATACTATAAACTAGTATCATGCACATGAAGAAATGGATAAATTTCAGGACACATACATTCTCCCAAAACTGAACCAGAAAGAAATTGAATCCCTGAATAGACCAATAATGAGTTCGGAAATTGAGGGAGTAATAAATAGCCTACCAACCAAAATGGCCAAGAGCAGATGGATTTACAGCTGAATTCTCCCAGAGTTACAAAGAATAGCTGGTACTGTTTCTACTGAAACTATTCAAAAAATTGATAAGGAGGGACTCCTCCCTAACTCATTTTATGAGGCCAGCATCAGCCTGATACCAAAACCTGGCAGAGATACAACAAAAAAAGAAAACTTCAGGTCAATATCCTTGATGAACATCAGTGCAAAAATCCTCAACAAAGTACTGGCAAACTGAATCCAACAGCACATCAAAAAGCATAGCCACCATTATCAAGTAAGTTTCATCTCTGGGATGCAAGGTTGGTTCAACATACACAAATCAATAAATGTGATGCATCACATAAACAGAACTAAAGACCAATACCACATGGTTATCTCAGTAGATGCACAAAAGGCCTTTGAAAAAATTCAACATCCCTTCATGTCAAAAACTTTAAATAAATAAGATATTGAAGGAACATACCTCAAAATAACCAGAGCCATATATGACAAACTCGCAGTCAGTATCATACTGAATGGGCAAAAACTGGAAGCATTTCCCTTGAAAACTGGCACAAGACAAAAATACCCTCTCTTACCACTCCTATTCAACATAGTTGGAAGTTCTGGCCAGGGCAATCAGGCAAGAGAGAGAAATAAAGGGTATTCAAATAGGAAGAGAGAAAGTCAAACTATCTTTGTTTGCAGATGACATAATCCTGTATCTAGAAAACCCCAACATCTCAAAAGCTTTTTTTTTTAAGATCTGAAATGATTTTACCTTTATTTCCTTCACTTTAAGCCAATCATGAAATTTCATGGTGATTTCTAGGGTGGGGAGAGAAGGAAGGTGGTATTAAGAATCATCAGGGCTGTGGGCCAGTTGGCCTGCAGAGCTGAACAGAAGGCAGAGTGGGCCCTCACTGGGGCAGCTGAAGGAGCGCGGACTGCCCTGTCGGCAGGTAGGTGATGTTCCAAGAGCATGAGAACTGGAATGCGATGTCCTCCGCAGCTTCCAGCTTGCGCAGCTCAATCAGGCCGTTCCCTGTGGTGGCCAGTGAGTTGGCAATTAGCTCGGCTGTCTTGGAGTCACCCTGAACAGAGATGGTGGCCGCCATTTTCTGCTGCTCAGCTTTTTCACCACAAATCTGGCCCTCTCTGCTTCCTGCTGAGTCACCTGTTTGACTTCCACCTCTTCTATGAACTCCTTCCTGAAGGTCAGATATGTCAAGGATACATTGTTCAGGATGAGCCCAAAGGTGGCTTCTCACTCGGTAAAGTGATTGCTCACCTGCCTGGAGACCAGCTCTCTCTGGGTGGTTAGTTCTCCAGCAACAAAGCGAGCCACCACTGACTTGAGGATCTCAGTCATGACAGAGGGCAGCATATGCTCATCATAGTTCTTTCCAACGCTGGTGAAGATGTCAGGAAGCTGGCTAGCAATAGGCCAGAAAAGGATCTGCAGTGTGATATTGACATTCTGTAGATCTTTGCTACCAGTAATGTCTGGCACACTATGTGGTCAAGAACGGCAGTCAAAGATAATTGGTTTCTGTACCCATGGGATGAGAAAGTGAGTCCCTTCCTCTACCACAATGTCCTGTACTCCATAAAATTGGTTAAACAGGCCGGGCGCGGTGTCTCAAGCCTGTAATCCCAACACTTTGGGAGGCCGAGGCGGGTGGATCACGAGGTCAAGAGATCGAGACCATCCTGGTCAACATGGTGAAACCCCGTCTCTACTAAAAATACAAAAACATTAGCTGGGCATGGTGGTGCGTGCCTGTAATCCCAGTTACTCAGGAGGCTGAGGCAGGAGAATTGCCTGAACCCAGGAGGCGGAGGTTGTGGTGAGCCGAGATCGCGCCATTGCACTCCAGCCTGGGTAACATGAGTGAAACTCCGTCTCAAAAAAAAAAAAAAAAAAAAATTGGTTAAACATGACAGCTCTGTGCCCAGCATCCACATTATATAAGGCAAAGTTCACCATGCCTTCTGCAACAGCTACGGCCATGCCAAACTTGCTGATGGACTCAAATACTTTGGCAGCCATGTTTTCTTCTGCTGTCACATCCGCTTCCACTCTGACCTCCACATCTGTCAAAAGCTTCTTAAACTGATAAGCAAATTCAGCAAAGTCTCAGTATACAAAATCAATGTGCAAAAATTGCTAGCATTCTTATACACCAACAACAGGCAAACTAAGAGTCAAATCATGAATGAACTCCCATTCACACTTGCCACAAAAAGAATAAAATACCTACGAATACAGCTAACAAGGGATGTGAAGGACCTCTTCAAGGAGAACTACAAACCACTGCTCAAAGAAACCAGAGATGACACAAACAAATGGAAAAACATTCTATGCTCATGGATCGTAAGAATCAATATTGTGAAAATGGCCATATCACCCAAAGCAATTTATATATTCAATGCTATTCCCAATAAATTATCATTGACATTCTCCCAGAATTTAAAAAGAACTATTTTTAAATAATATGGAACCAAAAAAGAGCTTGAATAGCTAAGACAATCCTAAGCAAAAAGAACAAAGCTGGAGGCATAATGCTACCTGACTTCAAACTATACTACAAGGCTACAGTAGCCAAAAAAGCATGGTACTAGTACAAGAACAGATCCATAGACCAATGGAACAGAATAGACAACCCAGAAATAACACCACACACCTACAACCATCTGATCCTCGACAAGCCTGACAAAAACAAATAATAGGGAAAGGATTCCCTATTTAATAAATGGGGCTGGGAGTACTGGCTAGTCATATGCAGAAAATTGAAATTGGAAATTGGACCCCATTCCTTATACCACATAAAAAAATCAACTCAAGGTGGATTAAAGACTAACATGTAGGCTGGGCACAGCATCTTATGCCTGCAACCCAGTACTTTGGGAGGCCAAGGAGGACAGATTCCCCGAGGTTGGGAGTTCGAAACCACCTGGCCAACATGGAGAAACACCATCTCTACTAAAAATACAAAATTAGCCAGGCATGGTGGTGTATACCTGTAATCCCAGCTACTCAGGAGGCTGAGGCAGGAGAATCCTTGAACCCAGGTTGCAGTGAGCTGAGATCAAGCCATTGCTCTCCAACCTGGGCAACAAGAGCAAAATTNAAAAAAAAAAAAAAAAAAAAAAAAGAAAAAGAAAAGAAAAGAAAAAGAAAAAGACTTAAATGTAAAACCCAAAACCGTAAAAACTCTAGAATAAAATCTAGGCAATACCATTCAGGGCATAGGCACAGACAAAGATTTTATAATGAAGATGCCAAAAGCAATTGCAACAAAATAAAAAATTGACAAATTGGATCTAATTAAACTAAAGCACTTCTGCACAGCAAAAGAAAAGATCATCAGAGTAAACAGACAACCTACAGAATGGGAGAAAATTTTTGTAGTCTATCCATCTGACAAAGGTGTAATATCCAGCATTTACAAGGAACTTAAACAAATTTACAAGAAGACAACCCCATTAAAAAGTGGAAAAAGGACATGCACAAACACTTCTCAAAAGAATACATACATGTGGCCAACAAACATGAAAAAAAGATTCAACATTACTGATCATTAGAGAAATGTAAAACAAAACCACAGTGAGATACCATCTCACACCAGTCAGAAGGGCCATTGTTAAAAGTAAAACAATAACTGATACTGGCAAGG
>NW_016107377.1:2899289-2904539 GCF_001604975.1 Cebus imitator
AAATAGATTAAAATAAAAGAATAGAATAATATATACTATGCTTACACTAATCAGAAGAAAACTGGAGTAGTTATAAACAAATATTTCAGTACTTAAAAAGTACTACCAGAGATAAAGAAGATGATTTATAATGACACAGTAGTCAATTCATGAAGAGGAAATAATTATCCTAAATTATAGACCTAATAAATTCCATTCCATTTTCAAAATACAGGGTGCAAATTGATTGAACGGTGAGAATCAATAGATGCAATCCTCAATTATAGTAAGAGATTTTGATATATGTGATATCAAAATATCCATCTCGCAATATGTGATAGAACAAGTGAGCAGAAAATTAGCAAAGATACAGAGTTGAACAACACTATCAAATAACTTGACAAAATTCTCCACTCAATGACAACAGAATATACATTTTTTAAGTGCATGCATTTACTAAGATAGCTGATAAAATTGTGAGCCCCGCAAAAATCTCAATAAATGTAAAGAATTCAAATCATATAAAGTATGTTTTCTGACCAAAGTGGAATCAAATTAAAAATCAAAAATAGATCTGAAAAAAATGCTCAAAATAGCTGTAAATGAAATAACACACTTCTACACAACCCATAGGGTCAAAGAAGAAGTCAGAAAGGGAAATCAGAAAACAATTTGAGTTGAGTTAAAACAAAATTACAACATATTGAAATTTGTGAAATGTAGCTAAAGCAGTGCTTAGAGGGAAATTTATTACACTAAACGCCTATGTTCGAAAAAAAAAAAAATCACTGACATCAACTTTCTCCTTAGTAAACTAAAAAAAGAGTAAATAAAACCCAAACTAAGCAAAAAAAGTAAAATAAAATAAGAAGAATAAAGAGCATAATTAAACAGAAAGTGGAAAAGTAATAGAGGAAATCAATGAGACCAAAAACTGTAACTTTGTGATCAGTTAAATTGATAATCTTTTAGCCAGGCTGATCAGTAAAAGGAAGAAAGGAACTGCAGTGTGTATTCTGGATGTAAAAGGAGGAAGAGAAGGAAAAGAAAAGGAGAAAAAGAAGGAAGGAATTAAAAGAAAAATAGAGAGCATACAAATTGCCTATGTCAGGAATAAGACGTGATAGAAATACAGATTCCACAGGCATTAAAAGCAAAACAAAGGAAATTAGGAACAACGCCATGATAATAAATTTAACAATTTAGATGAAATGGAAAAATTCATTGAGAGATACAAGCTACCTAAGCACACACAAAGAAATGGAATCCCAAATAGCACCATTTCTATGAAAGAACTTGCACCTGTAGCTAAAATCTTCCTATTAAAATAAAACTATTCCAGTCTCATGTAAATTCTTTAGTGAGACCTAAAAACAGAAATACCATTTGATTTAGCAATTCCATTACTGGATATATGCCCAGAAGAATATAAATTGTTCTATTATAAAGACACATGCATGCATATATTCATTGCAGCACTATTTACAACAGCAAAGATATGGAATCAACCTAAATGCCCAGCAATGATAGACTGGATAAAGAAAATGTGGTACATACGCACCATGGAATACCATGCAGCCATAAGAAAGAATGAGATCCTGTCCTATGGAGAAACATAGATGGAGCTGGAGGCCATCACCCTTAGCAAACTAACACAGGAACAGAAAACACAAATACTGCATGTTCTCACTTATATGTGGAAGCTAAATGATAATACGTGGACACATACAGGAGAACAACACACACTGAGGCCTATTAGAGGGTGGAGGTTAGGAGGAGGGAGAGGATCAGGAAAAACAAGTAATGGCTACTAGACTTAATACTGGATAACGAAATAATCTGTACAACGAACCCCCATGACGTAAGTTTACCTATATAACAAACCTGCACATGTAACCCTGAACTTAAAAGCTAAAAACTAAAAAGCAAATTTTAACAATTAAATTCTTTGGTGAATTCTACCAAACATTTAGGAAATAAATAATACCAAAGCTATGCAAATTCTTCCAAAAATTTGAGAAGAATAAAATACTAACTCATCCTATGAGACTAGAGGTTAGCATTACTCAGACACCAAAATACAACAAATACAAGACTCAAACATACAAACAAACAGAAACTAAGGACAAATATATTTAATGAACATAAATGCAAAAACAGTCTTAGCAAAATTTTACTGAGATGAATCAAACAATGTCCAAAAATGGTAATGCATTATGTCCAACTGGAATTTCCCCTCAGAAATGCAAGTTTGGTTTAACATTTGAAAATCAATAGAATTTACCACGTAAAAAATCAAAACCAAACCAAACAAAAAACAAACCTACTATGTGTTCATCTCAGTAGATGCAGAAAAAAGATTTGACAGAAATTCAGCATCTGTTCCTGAATTTTTATTTTTTTTCCACAAACAGTTTATTGATTCCAAGTTTCCCCAAGGGTACATTCAGCAGTCACCACTCCTGCAATCGGTAACATTTTAATGTTAGGCAATTACCGCTATAGACATCTTGCTTCATCTTAAAAAAATAAAAATTGTCAAAGCATCTCACAGGCCAAAGGGCTAAGCAGGACCCTCATTCAGACATTCAAGAGTTTTTCCAGCGAAAACTCAGGAGGAGAAGGCAGCCTGGAACATCTTCCCATCTCCACACCCATGGCCACAGAGGCCTAGAGCTCAGAGGCCTGCGGGAAGCAGCCCTTCTGCCTGCAGAAGGGAAGCCAATGCCTGTTGGAGCCTCACAGAAGCATCCAGAACTCTGAGGCCTGGGCGCCGGCTGTGGTCAGCACAGGGCTGCTAACACAGTGTGACCTCATGCTAAACTGAAAACGGGGTGGGGGCAGAACATGGGGTGAAAAGGGTGTTCCTGATTTTTTAAAAAAATCTTCCAGGGCTGGGCGGGGTGGCTCATGCCTGTAATCTCAGCACTTTGGGAGGCATAGGTGGGTGGATAACCTAAGGTCAGGAGTTTGAAACCAGCCTGGCCAACATGATGAAGCCCTGTCTCTACTAAAAATACAAAATTAACCACGAGTGGTGGTGCATGCCCATAATCCCAGCTACTTGAGAAGCTGAGACAGGAAATTTGCTTGAACCTGGGAGGGAGAGGTTGCAGGGAGCCAAGATAGTGCCATTGCACTCCAGCCTGGGCAACAAGAGCAAAACTCTGTCTTAAATAAATAAATAAATATAAATTAAAAACCTGCCAGGTGTGGTGGCTCATGCTTATAATCTCAGCACTTGGGAGGTTAAGGTGGGAAGATCACTTGAGCCCAGGAGTTCGAGACTATCTTAGGCAATATGGCGAAACTCCACCTCTACAAAAAATTGAAAAATTAGCAGGGCATAGTGACATGCATCTGTAGTCCCAGCTACTCAGAAGGCTGAGGTGAGAGGATTGTTTGAGCCCAGGAAGTTGAGGCTGAAGTGAGCCATAATTGTAGCACTGTACTCTAGCCTGGGTGACAGAGCAAGACTGCCTCAAATAAGTAAATAAACAAACAAATAAATAAAATCTTATCTAAGAGTAGAAGGAATAAAACCTCCTCAACTTTGTAAAAGTTACCCCCCAAAATCTAAAGCTAATATGATACTGAATGGTGAAAGACTAAATGTTTTTCCTTAAGATTAGGAGAAAGGCAAGCATGTACATTCTCACCACTTCTATTCAACATTGTACTAAAGATTCAAGCCAGTATGTTAAGGCAAGAAAAACAAATAAAATATATCTAGAATTGAAAGGGGGAAGTTAAACTGTTTTTACTTGCAGATGACATAATTTTAAGTAGAAAATTCTACAGAATGTACAAAAAAGCTGCTGGAACTAAATTGAAAACTTTAAGACCAAACATTCACAATAGCATTAAAAGACATAAAAGACTGGCTAGGCAAGGTGGCTCACACCTGTAATCCCAGCACTTTGGGAGGCCGATGCGGGTGGATCACCTGAGGTCAAGAGTTTGACACCAGTCTGAGCAACATGGTAAAATCCCATCTCTACTAAAAATACAAAAAAAAAAAAAAAAGAAAAAATTAGCTGGGTGTGGTGGTGGGCACCTGTAATCCAAGCTACTCAGGAGGCTGAGGCAGGAGAATTGCTTGAACCCAGGAGGTGGAGGTTGCAGTGAGCCAAGATTGTGCCATTGCACTCCAGCCTGGGTGCCAGAGCGAGACTCTGCCTCAAAAAACAAACAAAAGATAGGAAAGTCTTAGAAATTAATTTGACAAAAGATCTGTAAGACCTCTACATTGAAAAGTATGACATATTGCTAAGAAAAATTTTAAAAGACCAAAATAAATGGAGATATATAATGTTTGTTGGAAGGAAATCTCAATATTGTTAAAATACGGCAATTCTCCACAAATTAACATAGAATTAATGCAAAACCGAAACAGGCAGAGAATGAAGGGGTCAAAATAATTGTGACTTTTTTTCAGATCATGGAATCAATTAATAGCATGTAAAGTGAAACCTTTAGTTTAAAAGAATGACTAAAATGTCTTCATTTATTTCATAATGTCTTTTTTCTTTGTTCAATTTTTTTTAAATTTCAGTAGGTTTTGGGGAGGAACATGTGGTGTTACATGGATAGGTTCTTTACTGGTGATTTCTGAGATTTTGGTGTATTCATCACCCGAGCAGTGTACACTGTACAATTTGTAGTCTTTTATCCCTCACCCCCTCCCACCCTTCAACCTGAGTCCCCAAAGCCCACTGTATCATTCTTATGCATTTGCATCCTCATAGCTTAGCTCCTACTTATAAGTGAGAACATATGATGTTTGGTTTTCTATTCCTGAGTTACTCCATTTAGAATAACGGTCTCCAACTCCATCCAGGTTGCTGTGAATGCCATTATTTCATTCCTTTTTAAGGCTGAGTAGTATTCCATAGTATATAAATGCCACATCTTCTTTATCTCCTCAGTGATTGATAAGCATTTGGGCTGGTTCCGTATTTTTGCAATTACAAATTGGGCTGCTATAAACATGTGTGTGCAAGTATTTTTTTAAATTTAATTTAAAATTCCAGGATATACGTGCAGGATGTGCAGGTCCAAGTATCTTTTCCGCATAAAGTCTTCTTTTCCACTGGGTAGATACCCTGGAGTGGGATTGCTGGATCGAATAGTAGATCTGCTTTTAGTTCTTTAAGGAATCTCCATACTGTTTTCTACAGTGGTTGTACGGTTTTACATTCCTAGCAACGGTGAAAAAGTGTTCCTTTTTCACCACATCCACATCAACGTCTTTCTTTTTTTTTTTTTTTT
>NW_016107377.1:2904700-2932824 GCF_001604975.1 Cebus imitator
TTTTTTTTTTTTTTCTTGCTGATTGGTTTGAATTCCTTGTAGATTCTATGTATTAGCCCTTTGTTGGAAGAATAGATAGGAAAGATTTTCTCCCACTCTCCTGGTTGTTCATTTACTCTGCTGATTATTTCTTTTGCTGTACAGAAGCTTTTTGGCTTAATTAAGTTCCATTTATTTATCTTTGGTTTTGTTGCATTTGCTTTTGGGTTCTTGGCCATGAAGTCCTTGCCTAAGCCAATGTGTAGAAGGGTTTTCCCAATGTTATCTTCTGGAATTTTTATGATTTCAGGTCTTAGATTTAAGTCTTTGGTCCATCTTGAGTTGATTATTGTATAAGGTGAAAGATGAGGATCCAGTTTCATTCTTCTGTATGTGGCTTGCCAATTACCCCAGCATCATTTGTTGAATAGGATGTCCTTTCCCCACTTTATGTTTTTGTTTGCTTTGTTGAAGATCAGCTGGCTGTAAATATTTGGCTTATTTCTCAGTTCCCTATTTCGTTCCATTCATCTATGTGCCTATTTCTATGCCAGTACCATGATGTTTTGGTGACTACGGCCTTTTAGTATAGTTTGAAGTTGCGTAATGTAATACCTCCAGATTTGTTCTTTTTTTTTTTTTTTTTTTGAGATCGCCCAGGCTGGCGGTGCAGTAGTACAATCATTGCAACCTCCACCTCCTGGGTTCAAGCAATTCTCCTGCCTTAGCCTCCAAAGTAGCTGGGATTACAGAAGTGTACCACCACACCTGGCTAATTTTTTGTATTTTTGTAGAGATGGAGATGGAGTTTCACCATGTTGGCCAGAATGGTTTTGAACTCCTGCCTTCAAGTGACCCACCCACCTTGGCCTCCCAAAGTGCTGGGATTACAGGTATAAGCCACTATGCCCAGCCAGATTTGTCCTTTTTGCTTAGTCTTGTTTTGGCTATGTGGGCTCTTTTTTTTGTTCCATATGAATTTTAGGATTGTTTTTTCTAGTTCTGTGAAGAATGACAGTGGTATTTTGATGGGAATTGCATTGAATTTATAGATAAATAGAATGTATATTCTGCAGTTGTTGGGTAGAATGTTCTGTAAATATCTGTTAAGTCCGTTTGTTCTTTTTTGACTTTCTGTCTTGATGACCTGTCCAGTGCTGTCAGTGGAGTATTGAAGTTCCCCACTGTGACTGTGTTGGCATCTATCTCATTTCTTAGGTCTAGTAGTAATTGTTTTGTGAATTTGGGAGCTCTAGAATTGGGTGCATATATGTTTAGGATTGTAATATTATCCTGTTGGACTACTCCTTTTACCATTACATAATGTCTCTCTTTGTCTTTTTTACCTGTTGTTACTTTAAGGTCTCTTTTTTTGTCTGATATAAAAATAGATACTCCTGCATCCTTTTGATGTTTATTTGCATGGAATATCTTTTTCTAATCCTTTACCTTAAGTTTATGTGAGTCCTTATGTGTTAGCTGAGTTTCTTTAAGATAGCAGATACTTGACTGGTGAATTCTTATCCATTCTGTCATTCTACATCTTTTAAGCGGATCATTTAGGCCATTTACATTCAACATTAATATTGAGATGTGAGGTACTGCTCTGTTCATCCTGCTAGTTGTTGTCTGAATACCTTTTTCTTTTTAAATTTTATTATTGTTTTATAGGCCCTGTGAGATTTATCCTTTAAAGAGGTTATTTTGGTGTATTTTGAGGCTTTGTTTCAAAATTTAGAACTCCTTTTAGCATTTCTTGTAGTTCTGGCTTGGTAGTGCCGAATTCTCTCAGCATTTGTTTGTTTGAAAAAGACTTTATCTTTCCTTCATTTATGAAGTTTAGGTTTGCTGGATACAAGAATCTTGGTTGATAATTGTTTTGTTTAAAGAGGCTAAAGATAGGACCCCAATGCCTTCTAACCTGTAGGGTTTCTGCTGAGAAATCTGCTGTTATTCTGATACGTTTTCCTTTATAGGTTACTAGATGCTTTTGCTTTACCACACTTAAGATTCTTTCCTTTGCCTTGACTTTAGATAACCTGATGACTGTGTGTCTCGGTGATTATTTTATTTATTTATTTATTTATTTATTTATTTATTTATTTATTGGAGATGGAGTTTTGCTCTTGTTGCCAAGGCTGGAGTGCAGTGGCGTGATCTTGGCTTACCGCAACCTCCGCTTCCTGGGTTTTAAGGGATTCTCCTGCTTCAGCCTCCCAAGTAGCTGGAATTATAGGTATGCACCACCACGCTCAATTAATTTTTGTATTTTTAGTAGAGAGTGTGTTTCTCCATGTTGGTCGAGCTGATCTTGAACTCCTGACCTCAGGTGATCCGCCTGTCTCAGTCTCCCAAAGTGCTGGGATTACAGGCATGAGCTACTGTGCCCGGCCCAGGTGATGATCTTTTAGAGATGAATTTCCTGGGTGTTCTTTGAGTTTCTTGTATTTGAATGTTTAGATCTCTAGCAAGGCCAGGAAAGTTTTTCTCAATTATTCCCTCAAATAAGTTTTCCAGACTTTTAGATTTCTCTTCTTCCCCAGGAACACCAATTATTCTTAGGTTTGGTCATTTAACAGAATCTCAAACTTCTTGGAGGCTTTGTTCGTTTTTTTAAATTCTTTTTTTGTCTTTGCCACATGTCTTGTCTCTGAGCTCTGAAGTTCTTTCTTCTACTTGTTCGATTTTATTTTTGAAATTTTCTGTATATTTTGCATTTCTCTAAGTGCGTCTCATTTACGGAAGTTATTATTTTTGTTTGTTTGTTTGTTTTGTTTTTTTTGGGACGGAGTTTCACTCTTGTTACCCAGGCTGGAGTGCAATGGCGCGATCTCGGCTCACCGCAACCTCCGCCTCCTGGGTTCAGGCAATTCTCCTGCCTCAGCCTCCTGAGTAGCTGGGATTACAGGCACGCGCCACCATGCCCAGCTAATTTTTTTTTGTATTTTTAGTAGAGACAGGGTTTCACCATGTTGACCAGGATGGTCTCGATCTCTTGACCTCGTGATCCACCCGCCTCGGCCTCCCAAAGTGCTGGGATTACAGGCTTGAGCCACCGCGCCCGGCCGGAAGTTATTATTATTTATTTTTTTAGATGGAGTTCACTCTTGTTGCCCAGGATGGAGTGCAATGGCATGATTTCAGCTCACTGCAACTTCTACCTCCCTGGTTCAAGTAATTCTCCTGCCTCAGCCTCCTGAGTAGCTGGAATTACAGGCATGTGCTATCACACCTGGCTAACTGTGTATTTTTAGTAGAGATAGGGTTTCACCATGTTGGTCAGGCTTGTCTGGAACTCCTGACCTCAAGTGATCCACCCGCTTCAGCCTCCCAAACTGCTAGGATTACAGTCGTGAGCCACAGCACCCAGCCAGGTTTTTTTAGTTTATCCTATCTATTTCTCTGGAGATTTTTTTCTTTCTGAGACGGAGCCTCATACTGTTGCCTGGTCTGGAGTGAAATGGCACAATCTTGGCTCACTGCAACCTCCACCTTCCGGGTTCAAGCGATTCTCCTGCCTCAGCCCCCCCAAGTAGCTGGGATTACAGGCACCTGCCACCGTGCCTGGCTAATTTTTTGTATTTTTAGTAGAGATAGGGTTTCACTATGTTGGCCAGGCTGGTCTTGAACTCTTGACCTTGTGATCCACCCGCCTTGGCCTCCGAAATGCTGGGATTACAGACCTAAGCCACTACGCCTGGCCTGATTTTCTTCATTTATACACAGTACTATTTCAAAAAATTTTTTTAAAAAGTTAGGTGTGTTGCTCATGTAAAGAGACCACCAGGCAGGCTTTTTGTGAGCAACACGGCTGTTAATTCACCCAGGTGCAGGAGGGCTGAGTCCGAAAAGAGAGTCAGTGGAGGGCAGTGGGTAGGAGTTCGTTTTATAGGTTGGGGCAAGTGGTCAGTTAAAGGTAGTAATCTATTTCAGAGAGCGGAAGGGCGTCATAGGATGCATGGTCACAAGGGCAGGGGTTGGTAATCTATCTTGGGGAAAGGAAGGCTGTCATGGGAATGCATGATCAAAAGGGTAGGGGTCATCTGTTACAAACAGGCATGATCATAAGGGTGGGGATTATCGGTTGCAAGCAGAGGGGAGGGTGTGGTAAATTACATAGTTATGGGGTGGGGGTCCTGAGAAACCCAATGTCCAGGAGGAAAATTCCACAAGACTGAGCAGGAACAATGGTTGCAGATTGCAGGTTGCAGGGGGAGAACGATTAGTTGAGGCAGAAACCAGTTGTTTCACTTCTCTCTGTGGCCACCTGGTTACTTGTGGTGACTTCAGACTTTCTGGCTCCTGGGGACCATCCACAGGTGTACATGCGGGTCACCAAAGCTATAATGGCCAGGCTTGGACTTGGTGGCCTGACAGGGTGATTCCTTGTTCTGGTGCTCTCCCCCGTGCCCTAGGGATGGAGCTTCCTGAGAGCTGGACTGCAGTGATTGTTATTGCTTTTCTGGGTCCAGCCGCCCAGTGGAGCTACTGGGCTCTGGGCTGGTACTGGTGAGTTTCTGCAACGTCCTGTGAGATGATCCGTTTTCAGGTTTCTCAGCAGCAGATACCAGCACCTGCTCCAGTGCAGGTGGCAAGGAAGTGAACTCTGTGACAGTCCTTGGTTGTAGTTTTGTTTAGTACACTTTCTCAAATGCTGTTGTGTTAGCAGTGAAGTTGTCACGTGGACAGACTCAGGACCTCTGGTAACCAGGATGTCACAGGCGGTGGAATTAACTGTTGTTTTCCCCTTCCTTGGAGCAAGATGGAGTTTTGGTCTTGTTGCCCAGGCTGGAGTGCAATGGCACGACCTCAGCTCACTGCAACCTCCACCTCCCCGTTTCAAGCAATTTTATGAATTGTTATAATGACTTGGGTTGGTTGGCCTCCAGCCAGTAAGTAGTGCTTTCAAAAGTGCATCAGCTGTGGTAGTGTGGGGGGACGCTAGCTTGCCATAAGGTCACCTGGATAAATATTGAGGATTCTCAAGCACTGGGTGGGGTGGGGGGTGGGAGGCGGAGTCATAGAGCTCCCAAGAGATTATTTCTCTTGTCTTCAGCTACCAGAGTGGGTAGAGAAAGACCATCAGGTGGCGGCAGGGTTATACATGTCTGAGCTCAGACACTCTTTGGATGAGGCTTGCGGCAGCCACTATGGGGGATGGGTGTGTGGTTCTCAGGCTAATGGAGGTATGTCCCCAAGGGGATTATGGCTGCCTCTGCAGCGTCATAAGGGTCACAAGGGAAGTGAGGGAAAGCTGGCAGTGACAGGTCTTATCTGGCTCCCATGCTGCCAGCAAAGCCAATATCACTCCCACCATGCCCCATCAACTGTAGGAGTTTATATCCAGGCAGCTAGATCTTGCCCCAAGCTACAAGCTTCCCTGCTGAGAAAGCAAGCAGGGCTTTCAGGCCCCACCTCTCCCTGCCTGTTGTGGCTTCCATGCTCTTATCTGCACTTCGTGTTCACCCTCCTCTCCATTTTGCCCAGGAAAATTGACACTCCATCAAAATTATTACAAAGTTCAGCTTGAAGTTTCTTTCCCCCTGTGGTCTTTCCCAATCCCACTGGCAGCCCCCTGCCACAAAGACTCCTGTGAGAAAAAGTCAAATGGCTTTCCTGGCCTTCTCTGGGGACTGGGAGTGCCTATATGGCTTTTCCCATGGCTTCTTCTACCTTCATATTTCACTGAGCTCTCTAAATTTGTTTCAGCTCTAGGTTAAATCCTTCTCCTGTGATCTGGACTTTCAGGTTCCTCAGTGAGAATGTGTGTTCCGAGGCAGAATTTCCCTTCTCACATGTTGGGCACTCAAAGTTTTTTGACTTTTTGATAATAACTATTTTAACTGTGAGTGAGATGATATCTCATTGTGGTTTTGATTTGCATTTCTCAGACGACTAGTGATGATGAATATTTTTCCATATACCTGTTGACCATTTGTATGTCTTCTTCTGTGAAATGTCTATTCAGCATATTTGCCCATTTTTAAATCAGATGTTTGTTTGTGTTGTTGTCATTTTTGCTATCAAGTTGTTTGAGTTCCTTATATATTCTGGTTATTAATCCTTCATCAGATGGATAGTTGGCAAATTTTCTCCCATTCTGTAGGTTGTCTCTTTACACTATTATTCCCTTTGCTGTTTAGAAGGGGTTTTGTTTTATTATTTAGCTTGATGTAATCCCTTTGTGTATTTTTGCTTTTGTTGCCTGTGTTTTTGAAATCTACTCAAAAAATCTTTGCCCAGATCAATGACCTGGAACATTTCCCCAATGTTTTCTTCTACTAGTTTCACAGTTTCAGGTCTTACATTGAAATCTTTGACTCACTTTGATTAGATTTTTGTATGTGTTCAAAAGAGACAGAGGTCTAGTTTTACTATTCTGCATATGGTTATCTAGTTTTCCCAGTACTATTTATTGAAGAGACTGTCTTTTCCCCAGTGTATGTTTTGATGCCTGTGTTGAAAATGAATTGGCTGTAAATGTATGGATTTATTTCTGAGTTCTCTATTCTGTTCCATTGGTCTACGTGTCTGTTTTTATGCTGCTACCATGCTGTTTTGCTTACAATAGCTTTGTAGTAGCTTTTGAAGTCAGATAATGTGATGCCTTCAGTGAAGACTAATATCACTTTGGAGGAAAAATATTTGTTTGTAATTCAGTAATACTTTCAGTTTTAAAAGTTTTCCTTTTAAGTTAAATTTCAATTTAACTTAAGTGATCAAGTGATCAATTTAACTTAAGAGCTCAAGTGATCCACCTGCCTGAGCCTCCTAAAGTGTTGGGATTACAGGCATGAGCCACCATGCCCGGCCAATAAAACTATTTTGTTTTTAAATTATACTTTAAGTTCTGGGGTACATGTGCAGAATGTGCAGGTTTGTTACACAGGTATACATGTGCCATGGTGGTTTGCTGTACCCATCAACCTGTCATCTGCCTTAGATATTTCTCCTAATGCTATCCCTCCCTCTGCCCCCGACTCCCGCAGCAGGCCCTGGTGTATAATGTTCCCCTCCCTGTGTCCATGTGCTCCATTGTTCAACGGTGCTCACACGTTCAGAGAAACTTCTCTAGTAACAAACTATAGAAATGATCCCTGAAAGCATAGTCTTTAAAAAGAACATTATGGCTGGGTGTGGTGGCTCACACCTGTAATCCCAGCACTTTGGGATGCTGAGGCAGGCAAATTGCTTGAGTCCAGGAGTTTGAGGGCAGCCTGGGCATCATAGTGAAACACTGTCTCTACAAATAATACAAAAAATTAGCTGGGTGGGGTGGCACTCTCCTGATGTCCCAGCTACTCAGGAGGCTGAGGTGGGAGGATCACCTGAACCCAGGAGGTTGAGGCTGCAGTGAGCTATGATCATTCCACTGCATTCCAGCCTGGGTGACAAAGTGAGACCCTGTCTCAAAAAAAGATACATAAAATATATTTTTATAAGATATATACATATATATGATACGACATATATATATTATCTATCATATATATGATATATGATATATCACATATATTTAATAATTTTATAACATGACATATCACATATTATATCATATATAAATATACCTATGATAGATAATATATGCACATCACATCTTATGTATATTATATATAAATATATTCTATTTCTCAGGAGAGCCCTCATACACCAGATTAAAGGCTTGAAACAGTGATTGCTGGGGAATGGAGGGAGGGGACCATTTGGGGGGAGGGAGGGGACCATTTGGGGGGAGGGAGGGGACCATTTGGGGGGAGGGAGGGGACCATTTGGGGGGAGGGAGGGGACCATTTGGGGGGAGGGAGGGGACCATTTGGGGGGAGGGAGGGGACCAGGAACTGCATTTTTCATTCCAAGTCTTATCATCCTTCTTGGCTTTTAAAACTATGTACATGCATTAATGTGATAAAAATTTAAAGTAAATTTAGAAAACACAACAAACCCAAGATATTTTCTTTGTTAAAATTAAAGTATATTAAAATGTGACCAACTCCTTTAAGCTAGTATAGTGAAATAAAAAATAAAAACTTGTTTGTTCCTGTCTTGTTCCATTTCAGTGATTCCCAAGGCTCTTCTCTGTGCTCCAGGTTCCTCACGTTGTATTAAATGAAGACCATTTTACCATCTTCACAAGGAAGGAGGAACAACCAATAAAAAATGGTTGATAGGTGTAAAGAGGCCTGAAAGGATAAGGAATCCAGGGCAAGTCTTTTTGGCTGAAAATTGTTAGAAAGTGAGATACGACAAAGAATTATAGATTAAAGCTGGCAATAACTGAGCAGCAAGTGTTGTGCTGGGCCCTTTCTTTGCATTACATCGTTTAAATCCTCACAATGATCCTATGAGTTAGGCTAGACTATTTCCCCCATTCTACAGATAGAAACCCTTTCAAAGGATGAGTAATGTGTCAAAGGAAGTAGCAAAGCCTGGATTTAAACTCAGATCTGTCTTGCTTGAAAGTCTAAGCTCTTGGAAACTTCCAGTGTATTTGAGCAAAACCAAAATAACAATCTGGGGGGTGGGGATAGGGAGGTAGGAGGAATCACTGTGGCTGCCAGGTCTCATGACAGGAGTACAAGAGAAAACTACTCAGTACTAATTGAAGCTCTAAAAGAATGATCCTGCTTCACTAAGGAATGCCACAGTAGATTGTCACATGAGCACCACTAGAATAAACTGAAGTATATGTACATTAATTCACCAAACGTTTATTAAATGTCCCCGAGTTGGTGACGGAGTTAGGGAATAGTAATATAAATTCTTCACTTGCATAATCTAATTCACTTAGATATGAGGAGTTTCTTTTTTATTACATTTAACATAATTATTATACTTTAAGTTCTGGGATACATGTACAGAACACACAGGTTTGTTACGTAGGTATACAGGTGCCATGGTGGATTGCTGCACCCATCAACCCGTCATCTACATTACATATTTCTCCTATTGCTATCCCTCCCCTACCCCCCCACCTCGATATCCCTCCTCTAGTCTCCCCACCCCCCAACAAGCCCCAGTGTGTGTCATTCCCCTCCCTGTGTCCATGTGTTCTCATTGTTCAACTCCTGCTTATGAGTGAGAACATTCGGGGTTTAGTTTTCTGTTCTTGTGTTAGTTTGCAGAGAACGATGGTTTCCAGCTTCATCCATATCCCTACAAAGGACATGAACTTATCCTTTTTTATGGCTGCATAGTATTCCATGGTGTATATGTACCACATTTTCTTTATCTGGTCTATCATTGATGGGCATTTGGGTTGGTTCTAAGTCTTTGCTATTGTGAACAGTGTGCAATAAACATACGTGTGCATGTGTCTTTACAGTAGAATGATTTATAATCCTTTGGGTATATACCCAGCAATGGGGTTGGTTCTAGACACTTGAGGAATCACCACACTGTCTTCCAAAATGGTTGAACTAATTTACATTCCCACCAACAATGTAAAAGTGTTCCTATTTCTCCATATCCAGATATGAGGAGTTTCTTGAAGAATTACTATAAAATTAGGGGCTTTTTACTATCCTGAGACATATTATCAATATTCAGTTTCTTAGAGGAAATTTGTTCCTCTAGTATTAATGTTATACTCTGACTGTTTCAGCAGAGGGCACTAGGTAACCAAGACAGTTTTGAACGTCACGTGGCAAAATAGTTAATAAAAGTATCTTTTTGAGCTTTATCTAAAAACAGAGTCATGATTTTTAAAAGCATATCAAATGTTCAAAACCAGAATAAGCCATAAACCAAAGAAAGGAGGTTTGAAATACGAACATTGGCAAGATCACTCAGGTCAATATCCTAGATGCTTACACAATTATAGATTTTTTTTAGTGTTCTGTTTATAAAATGATTTCCATTACTTATCTGCAAGCCTCTATTAGTGCCACCAGGAAATGTCAGTTTATCACCTAGCACTTATGAGAGAGACGGCTTAGGGTAGGGGAATAAATCCTGGGCCAGAAGCAAAAAATCTGGAGTTTGATAGGACCTCCCTCCACTCACATTGCCTTTTACCAATTCTGTGACCTGGAGCAAAATACTTAATCCTTTAGAGGTGTTGTTTTCCACACCTCTAAAACAGTGATAATGTCTCTCTTGCTTATGAACGTGAAAATGTGTTGCAAATGCTGTAAATGCATAAGGTATTATTAACATATAAAAAGTCAAGCTGTTAGAAAAGAAATTCTAGAAACAAAATGCAATCCTACATAATTTCCTTTTGATTCCAGGCCTGTAACAATTGGTTTTGGAATCTTCTGATAGTAGTGTAAATCCTATTAGTTCAAACAGATGAAAAGCAGCAATCTATAGTCACGATTTTAAGATTATAGTTTTCCAGACTCATAAGATTTTGCAAGTCTATTTTTTTCTTTTTTTCCTTGAGACAGTGTCTCACCATCACCCAGGCTGTAGTGCAGTGGCACAATCTCACCTCACTACAGTCTTGACCCACCAGGTTCAAGCAATCCTCCTCCTGCCTCAGCCCCCCAAGTAGCTGGAACTATAGCCTATGCCACCACTCCGGGCTAATTTTTGTCTTTTTAATAGAGATGGGGTTTCACCACGTTGGCCAGGCTGGTCTCGAACTCCTAAGCTCAAGTGATCCGCCTGCCTAGGCCTTCCAAAGTGCTGGGATTACAGGCATCAGCCACCATGCCCAGACTACAAGTCCCTTTTCCACATCAAAGAAAAAATACAAATTAATTCATAAAGATTTGCTAAAAGATCTTTTCATCATGTGATCATCAATTGTCCTCAAACTGCCACTCATTTGCATAGAGAGATTTCTCAGTTTTCAGGGAGAAGGCACATCTGGCTATATGCTTTTCATTTTCTTATGCATACTCAGATACATACTGTTTGCATGCCTGACTAGAAGTATGGCCACCCATCATCACTTCCGAATTGCCTTTATGAGTAATGTTTCCATAACCCAATTAATAGGATATGATTATATGTTATGTGTGGGAAACTAAAGAACAAAAAGATCAAATGTATAAGTGGGAGCTAAACATTTAGTACATATGGGCACAAGGAAAAAAAAAACACTGGGACCCACTGGAGGGTGAAGGGAGGGAGGAGGGAGAGTATGCTTTCTGATAATCGTAGAACCAGCAAAAACCACTGGAACCACTTGGAGCTACTAGAAAATTAGCATTCTGCCGGTGAGGTGGCTCACACCTGTAATCTCAGCACTTTGGGAGGCCTGGATGGGCGAATCACTTGAGCTCAGGAGTTCGAGACCAGCCTGGCCAACACAGTGAAACCCTAACTCCACTAAAAATACAAAAATTTGTTGGGCACAGTGGCACGTGCCTGTAGTCCCAGCTGCTAGGGAGGCTGAGCCAGGAGGATTGCTTGAACTTGGGAGGTGGAGGTTACAGTGAGCTGAGATCATGCCACCGCACTCCAGCCTAGGTGACAGAGCAAGGCTCTGTCTAAAAAAAAGGATGAAAAAAGAAAAGGAAATAAAATTAGCATTCTCTCTTATTACTCTTTTGTTTACATAATCAAATGTATTTTAACAGTTACTACAGGTGAGACCCTGTGGGAGATGCTAAAGATACATTAGGGAAAAAGAACAAAGATACAAAACCAGCCACGTCCCTACATATTCCTGGAGATTCATGTGAAGCGGCAGGGGCACACAAAAAATGTGAGGAGTAAAGGAAAATAGTTGTGAGTTGTGAATATTTTGTAAAGAAAGTAAACATGAGGCTGAAATACTAAAGAACAGAGGAAAACGATCGTAGACAGGCTGCTCAGGAAGTCAGGTCAAGAAAAGATGCTGACATTTCAGCTGAAACCTGAGGAGAGGCAGCGTTTCAGGGGTTGCAGCTCTCCCAACAGAGGCAATAAATAGCATGCACAAAGGCCCTGAGAAGAGAAAGATCCTGATTTGCCTGAGGAACTGAAAATAAAACAAAACAAAACGGAACAAAAGCCAGATGCTCAGAGCACAGCAAGCAAGGGGAAGAATGCCTTTAAAAAACAAGATTAAGTTGAGGTCAGATACCAGGTTTTGTGGGCTATGGTAGGCTTTGGATTTCATTCTAAGGAAAATATAAAGTCACTGAAGAATTTTAAACAGAGAAATAACATCATTGGATTTGTATTTTAAGAAGATTCTCGCTACTTGGAGAAGAATGGGTTGGAAAGGGACAAGAATAGCAACAGGAAGATAAAAGTCTAATGCAATTGTCCCTGAGATAGATGACAATGAACTCAATAAATGTGCTGATGGAGATGAAAAGTTGTTCATAAATTTCACATGTATTTTAAGAGATACTGATAGTTTTACTGGTTATTAGTAAAGTGTTTCAATGCAAAATACACCTTGGAAAATAACTCAAAATATGATAATTTCATTTGACAGAATGAGTTCTGTTAACTTTTAATGATCTCGAAGCTGTTATCAAGCACTTTAATCAATTCATTATATATTAATTAAATATCTTTGGAGTGTATAGAAATGAAATTTGAGGCTAGGCATGGTAGCTCATGCCTGTAATCTCAGTACTTTGGGAGGTCGAGGCAGGCAGATCAGCTGAGATCAAGAGTTCAAGACCACCTTGGTCAACATGCCAAAAGCCTGTCTTCACAAAAAATACAAAAATTGGCCGGGCACAGTGGCTCACGCCTGTAATTCCAGCACTTCGGGAGACTGAAGTGGGCAGATCACAAGTCAGGAGATGGAGACCATCCTGGCTAACATGGTGAAACCCCCCGTCTCTACTAAAATACAAAAAACTAGCTGGGCGTGGTAGCACGAGCCTGTAGTCCCAGCTACTCAGGAGGCTGAGGCAGGGGAATGGCTTGAACCTCGGAGGCGGAGGTTGCAGTGAGCCCAGATTTGCGCCACTGCACTCCAGCCTCGTGACAGAGTAAGACTCCGCCCCCAAAAAAAAAAAAAAAAAAAAAATTTAGCCAGGCGTGGTGGCAGGAGACTGTACTCCCAGCTACTCGGAAGGCTGAGGCAGGAGAATCGGTTGAACTCAGAAGGCAGAGGTTGCAGTGAGCCAAGATTATGGCAGTACACTCCAGCCTGGGCAACAGAACAAGACTTTGTCAAAAAGAAAAGAAAAAAAGAAAGGAAGGGTAAGGGAAAAGGAGGAAAGGAAGGAAGGGAAGGAAGGGAGGAAGGAAATAAAATTTAAGAGAGATCCTTCTTTTTAAAAATGCTTATCACTTTGGAAATCAAAAGCTTCCTGAATAAACCAATTGGAAAATAACCTATTGTTTAAAATAAAACTAAATTGTATGGGGCAGAAAATAAGCACTCAGAAAGGATAGAGATTAAAAAACAATTTGGACTATCAGGGAATTTTTATGGTCCCCAAATTGGAGATTCTTCCTGGGCTTTTAAGGAGGGATAAAGTTTAGGTAAACCAACAAGTTTAGGCAGGGAAAGGATTTTACTTTTGGGGTTTCCACTCATCTCAGAATAATTTCTCCTTTTTCTCTCAGAACTGGCCCTCCCTCCATAGGAATGGGCACCGAGTGGACATCCAGTGCAGTCTAACCAATCTTGCCACAAGAAGTAATTGCACTGGATGCTTGGCCCACATCAAGTCAAGCCAATCAAACTTTATATCTCAGGAATTCTGAATTGAGGTTCAAAATAGGGAGGTACCTCCCTAAACATGGCTGGAACCATACCACATAAAATCAGGAGCCACAGATGGGTAGAGAAGTGGGGAAAGGTAATCTTCAGGGAGAAAGAGTAACAGAAAAAAAATATCCTTAATTATTGGTTCTAGAACCTACTAGATGCTTCCAGAGTCTGTTACTATATTCTTGTCCTTGAGTTCTGTGAGAAAACGCCGCATCCTTAAAATCGTTTCCCTTTTTGCTTAAATTACTTTGTGCTAGTTGTTATTCAGAACCAATGTACCTTATCCAAGCTCAGTAGTCATAAAAATAAGAATAAGCATGATGAACAGACAGGATTGACTGTAACAGACTATCATTCTATACACAAAATATTGAGGAAAAACATAAGGCTAGGCACCATCTTTAACAAGCATAAATTTAGTGGAGTGTGATAAACAGCATGCCAGAATTACAATGACACCTCATGGATACTGATATCAAAGATTCTTCAGGCAAAGAATGAAAATGACATTATCAGACAGGAAAAGTAGTCATGAATTAGGGACTCATGCTTTCAGGTGGAAGCGTTAATTCTGAAGATTAATTTGGCAATATCTATTAAGATTCTTTAAATGGATATAGCACTTCTTTCAACAAACAAGGATTTCTTAAGTTCTTAGTATACATCAGGTGCATGTCTAGGTAGTGGAAATAAAGTACTAAACAAGAAAGGTAAATTCTCTGCCCTGTGGAACTTACAGGGAGAGGGGGAAGAAATAATAAATTAATTACAAAATTGCCTATAATTTCTAGGAATTTGACAAGGTAAACAATCAGATAACTATACACAGATGTAGGCACAAACATGTTGACACATTACAATGTTACTTATAATTTTTAAAAATTGGGCTGGATATGGTGGCTCACGCCTGTAATCCCAGTACTTTGGGAGACCAAGGTGAGCGGATCACCTGAGGTCGGGAGCTCAAGACCAGCCTGACCAACATGGAGAAACCCTGTCTCTACTAAAAATACAAAAAAATTAGCTGGGTCTGGTGGCACATGCCTGTGCCTTCAGAGGTTGTGGTGAGCCGAGATTGCGCCATTGCACTCCAGCCTGAGCAACAAGAGCGAAGCTTTGTCTTAAAAAAAAATTGGAGGCCAGGCACGGTGGCTCATGCCTGTAATTCCAGCATTTTAGGAGGCCGAGGTGGGTGAAATATCTGAGTTCAGGAGTTTGAGACCAGCCTGGCCAAGACGGTGAAACCCCGTCTCTACTAAAAATACAAAAATTAGCCCGGCGTGGTGGTGGGCATCTGTAATCCCAGCTACTTGAGAGGCTAAGGCAGAAGAATAGTTTGAACCTGGAAGTTGGAGGTTTCAGTGAGCCAAGATCACACCATTGCACTCCAACCTGGGCAACAAGAGCGAAACTCTGTCTCTAAAAATAAATAAATAAATAAATGGAAACAACCAGCCAGGCACTTTGGCTCACTCCTATAATCCCAGCACTTTGGGAGGCCGAGGTGGGCGGATCACCTGAGGTCAGGAGTTCAAAACCAGCCTGGCCAACATGGTGAAACCCCATCTCTATAAAAATACAAAAATTAACCAGGCATGGTGGCAGGAGCCTGTAATCCCAGCTGCTTGGGAGGCTGAGGCAGGAGAATCTCTTGAAATCTTGGAGGTGGAGGCTGCAGTGAGCCAAGATCGTGCCACTGCACTCCAGTCTGGGCAACACCTCATTCTCAAAAAAAAAAAAAAAAAAATTGGAAACAACCTAAGTGTCCAATAATAAGGAATCAATTACATAAATTATGATATAACATAGCACATCATTGTTTGGATATAATTTAAAATCTTTTAAAATAGTAATGGCTAATGTTCATTAAGTGCTTACTATGTGCAAGGTATTGTTCTAAGTGTTTTATGTGCAGTAACTCCTATAATTACTCATTCAATAAACGCAAAAGTCCTGCAGTAGGTATTTCATTATCATCTCCATTGTATAGCTAAGAAATCTATTGCATGGAGAGGCTAAGTAACTCACCCATAATTGTATAGCTAATAAGTAGGAGAGGTAAGATTTTAATCCAGAGAAGAGTTTAACTTTAGAAACTGTGCTCTTAACTCCACTATTCCCTAAGAAACATTCCAATGTGGAAAAATATCCATAATATAGGTCTAAGTTAAAAATGCAATACATATCTAATTTGATACATAATTTTAAAAAAATAAATTATGTATGTACTTTTACCCAGAAAAAAGGAAGAGATTCCAAAATATTAATAAATTAATTTCCCTGAATAGTAGGCTTACAAATTTCAGTTCTCTTCTTGGTCTGTTTAATATTTCTGAAACTTTTTGTACTTAACATGGATTACTTAGTAAAGAGGGTATAATTTGTGCCAAGGCTTAAAGGATGAAGAGAAATTAAGTAAGAATTACGAGAAAAGTAAACGGGAGGCGGTTTCAAATCAGCTACCATAATCTCTACGGTGAATTAGAAAGCAGGAGAAAATCCACCTTCTAGAAGTTGCATCTTCCAAGATGTTTTTCAAAAAAAATTTGATGACTGACATTTAGGGCATTTTGTCATTTTTATAAAATGAAAGCGATACCATGAGACAGAAGGTGACATGTCCACCAAAATTAAAATGGAGCTAGAAAGAGAAAAAAAATTCTGATAATCCAGCCACTTGTCTACATTGCTAATAATGAGAAAATGTCTTTTCCAGGTTTTTGAGAGTCTCTTTGTTGAAGAAAAGCATCAGGATGCTCAGGAAATGCAGAATAAGTAAACAATTATATACAACTCAAGGCAGGTATGATAAAGTGTTATGGTGATATCAAACATATTTTAAACAATTACAAAGACAGGAAGGATGACTTCTAGGCAGTTCAATAGAACTTAGCGATAAAGAATGGTAGAAATTCAACGGACAAATAAGAGAAGCAAAGACTGCATTCTAAGTACTGTAGCAGGTGTGGAGGCAGAAAACCACAGGATGTATTAATGTTGATGCCACACAGAGTATTTTGAATTCCAGGCACACTGCCAGGAATGTACGCCCTAAGTTTTATCTTCTACGCAGTGCTGAGAAATAGGCCAGCACCCTCTAGGCAGGAGATGTGAAAGGCTTTAGGATGTCTTTTCAGGACTATCTGAGTTGTTCAGGATCTTTCACTTGAAGATAACAGCATTGGAAGTTCCTTAGCAGAGTGGCCAAAGCAGCTTACTCTACAGTAAATTTCATAGTTGACAAGCCATACTCATGGGCTCACAGCTTCCTCTCAGCCTTTTAGTGGTTTGAAACAGACGAGCGAAGATTGAAGTTATCTAAGGAAAGCCTCTGACAAATATGTAAAAGTGGAGGAAATGAAGACTCTGGAGAGAATACTCCCTAAAGAAAACCCTCATTAAATATCCTGAGAGATGCCAGGCATGTTGACTCATGCCGGTAATCCCAACAGTTTGGGAGGCGGAGGCGGGTGGATCACTCGAAGTTGGGAATTTGAGACCAGCCTGGACAACATGGTGAAACCCCCTCTCTGATGAAAATACAAAAATTCGCTGGATGCGGTGATACTCACCTGTCATCCCAGCTACTCAGAAGGCTGAGAAAGGAGAATCGCTTGAACCTGGGAGACAGAAGCTGCAGTAAGCCGGGATCATGCCACTGCACTCCAGTCTGGGCGATAGAGCAAAACTCTGTCTCAAAAGAAAACAAATAAACAAATATCCTCAGAGAACTAAGAGAAAATGCTGCGTCCATAAAACAGACCATGGTGCCACACAACAGAAACATTTATGATACAAATAAACAAAACCAAACCAAACAATCAGCTCTTGTAAATTAAAACTCTGAGAACCTACATGAAAAATTTAATATCTGGAAGATAATGTTGAGAAAAAATAAGTAAAGCTAGAAATGAGGGATGAAAAAATGGGTAGAGATTAGAGGACTAATCCAGACAAACCAACATTCAAATAATTAAAATTCCAGAAGCAAGAACAGAAAAATGAAAGGGAGAAAATAGTTACTGAACATATTCAAATTAAATTGAAGAATATGAGTTTCCATACTGAAATGGCTTATATAGTGTATAGCACAATAGATTAAAAAAATAGGCTCATACAAAGTCATATCATGAAATTTCAGAAACCTGAGGACAATAGAAAATTTTATAAGTATCCAAAGGTAAAAATAGGACATGTAATATAAGTCAAATTAGAATGAATTTAGATTTCTGTGGTAGGCAGAATTCTAAAACAGCCTGCAAGCATCCCCACCCCTGTAGACATGCCTCTCGTACTAAGAATGATGGATTTCACGACTGTAATTAAGCTGCTATCATGGCACAGTTGACTTCGAGAAAGGCTTGACCTGTGAGGTGCTAAGGGGACTCTTCTCGGCAGAGGAGATTCTCCATAGCTGGCTCTGAAGATGAGTGGCCGAGGTGCGAAGGAGGCAGAGGCCTGTAGGAGCTGAGAGTGGTCCCTGGCTGATAGCCCTCAAGAAAATGCTGATCTTGGTCTTAAAACCACAAAGCACAGAATTCTCCCAACACCCTGAGTGAGCCTGGATGCAAATTTTTCCCCACAGTCTCCAGACAAGAATTCAATCCAGCTAACACCTTAATTTCAGCCTTAGGATACCCTGAACAGAGAATCCAGTCATGCTCTGCTCAGGTTTCTGACCTATGGAACTGTAAACTAATACATGGGTAATTTTGTACCCTGCTAAATTTGTGGTGATTTATTAACAGCAATAGAAAATGAATACAGCGTCTCAACAGCAACAACAGAAGCTGGACAGCAGTCCCGACACTTTCAAAATTCTGAAGAAAAGTTATGCATTTTTACATACAAATTTTTACTTTTAATTTGTGTGGGTACATAGTAGTGTAGATGTTTATAGGATACACGAGATATTTTGACTCAGGCATACAATGCATAATAATCACATCAGGGTAAATGGAAGATCCATCACCTCAAGCATTTATCCTTTGTGTTAAAAACAACCCAATTTCATTCTTTTAGTCGCCTTAAAGTGTACAATAAATTACCGTTAACTATGGTCACCTTGTTGTGCTATCAAATACTTATTTATTTATTCTATTTTTTGTTCTATTAACCATCCCCCTCCCCCACTACCCTTCCTATCCTCTGGTAACTACCACTCTCGTATCTCCATGAGCTCAATTGATTTAACTTTTAGCTCCCACAAATCAGAACACGCAAAGTTTGTCTGTCTGTGCCTGGCTTATTTCACTAAACATGGTGACCCCCAGTTCCATCCACATTGTTGCAAATGATAGGATCTCATTCTTTTTTATGGCCGCACAGCGCTCCATTGTGTACATGTAACACACTTTCTTTATCCATTCACCTGTTGATGGACACTTAGGTTGCTTCCAATCTCGGCTATTGTGAATAGTGCCACCACAAACATGGCAGTGCAGATATCTCTTTGATACACTCATTTCCTTTCTTCGGAGTACATGCCTAGCAGTGGGATTGCTGAATCATATAGTAGCTCAATTTTTAGTTTTTTAAGGAACCTCCAAACTATTCTCCATGGTGACTGCACGAATCTACATTCCCAGCAACAGTATACCAGGGTTCCCTTTTTCCACAACCTTGCCAGAATTTGTTATTTCCCATCTTTTACATAGAAGCCATTTTAATTGGGCCGAGATGATATCTCACTGGAGCTGTGATTTGCATTTCTCTGCTGATCAGTGATGTTGAACACCTTTTCATACGCCTCTGTGCCATTTGTATGTCTTCTTCTTTTTTTTTTTTTAAATGATGGTGCTGTTGTATACCTGATACTGCCTCATATCTGACAGCCTATAATGTCTGGTTTTCTCACTCTTTTTTTTTTTCTTTTGAGGCAGAATCTCACTCTGTCACCCAGCCTGGAGTGCAGTGGCACAGTGTTGGCTCACTGCAGCCTCCACTGCCCAGGTTCAAGCAATTCTTGTGCCTCAGCTTCCCGAATAGCTGGGATTACAGGTAGGTGCCACCATGCCTAGCTAATTTTTGTATTTTTAGTAGAGTCAGGGTTTCGCCACATTAGTCAGGCTGATCTGGAACTCCTGACCTCAAGTGATCTGCCCACCTCAGCCTTCCAAAGTGCTGGAATTATAGGCATGAGCCACCACACCCAGCCCATTTGTATGTCTTCTTGTGAGAAATGTCGATTCAAATATTTTGCTCATTTTTATCAGATTATTAGATTTTTTCATGTAGTTTGAGTTTATGTATTTTGATTATTAATCCCTTGTCAGATGAGTAGTTTGCAGATATTTGCTCCCATTCTGTGAGTTGTCTCTTCTGTTGATTGTTTTCTTTGCTGCGCAGAAGCTTTTTAACTTAATGTGATCCCATTTGTCCAAATTTTCTTTGGTTGCCTGTGCTTTTGGGGTATTACTCAAGAAATCTTTGCCCCGTCCAATATCCTAGAGGGTTTGCCCAATGTTTTCTTTTAGAAAAGTTATTTCTGACCCAGAATTATGTATCTGATCAAACTACCAATTAGCTGTGAGAGTAAATTAAGGAAATTTTCATATATACAAGGTCTCAAAAAATTTACCTCTCATGTGCTCTTTCTACTGGTGTGTGCTTCACCCAAATGAGGTGGAAACATAAAACAGGAAAGAGAAACATGTTGTATAAAAGTACTGTGAGTGGCCGGGCACAGTGGCTGACGCCTGGAATCCCAGCACTTTGGGAGGCCAAGGTACGTGGATCACCTGAACTCAGGAGTTTGAGGTCAGCCTGGGCAACATGGTGAAACCCTGTATCTACTAAAAATACAAAAATTAGCCAAGCCTGGTGGCAGGTGCCTGTAATCCCAGTTACTTGAGAAGCTGAGGCAGGAGAATCGCTTGAACCCAGGAGGCAGAGGTTGCAGTGAGCCAAGGTTGTGCCACTGCACTCCAGCCTGGGCAACAGAGGGAGACTCCGTCTCAAAAAAAAAAGAAAGAAAAAAAGAGGGAGATTGTGAAAGGCATCTCTATAATTTAATCAAATGCAAATAGCTTTCTTGGGAGGAAAACAGATAACCCTCTGATCATAATGAAGTGTTTTCATGTTAGCATCCATTTTAAAAGGCAAAGACATTATTCTTTTATGTGTCAAACAATGGAGCATTGTTATAATTTTATTTTTTAATTATTGTTATTATTTTTACCCCACCCTAATTATTATTTGTTAATGAGACAGGATCTTGCTCTCTTGCCAAGACTAGCACAATCATGGCTTACTGCAGCCTCGACCTCCTGGGCTCAAGCCATCTTCCCACCTCGGCCTCCAGAGTAGCTGGGACTACAGGGGCATGCCATGATGCCTGGCTAATTTTTTCCTATTTTTTGTAGAGATGAAGCCACACTGTGTTTCCCAGGCTGGCCTCAAACTCTGGGGCTCAAGAGATCTTACTTCAGCCCCCTAAAATGCTAGTGTTGCAGACATAAGCCACTGCACCCAGCCTGTTATAAATTTCTGAGCAAAAGAGACTCATTCATGATAGCAAGTGGGGATAGAAAGGAGTAGATTAAAAATATTTTTTTGGAATATCAGATTCAATAGTACCTGGTGATTGATTGCCAGATGGATGGAGAGAGTGACAACATGGGTGTGAAGAAGGAAGGAAGAGTTAAGGATGGTTCCCAGGTTACTGCCTTGGAATACTTGGGTGGATGGCGGCACCCTTTTCTGAAATAAGAGAAATAGAATTGGAAAGACAGGAAAGAATGCAAGCTGGATTTGAGACATCATCAAATAAAGTAGCTATGGGACATTCAGGCAGAGAAGATGGGTGGCAACTAGATATGGAAGAGTTCATAAGGGATTTGGGCTGGAAAAAGAGAATGAGGAATGTAACAACATGAGTAAGACAACGGGGGAGAAGGAGCAGGAGAATCCTTCCCTAGGGACAGACCTGCTTTGATTAAACCCATTTAGAGAGACTAGGCTTCAAAAGTCATGGGAAGGCTGACAACAATAATTTAGGGAAGTCAAAAAGTGCTAAATTACTCTAAGAGGAAGGTGTATGAAGGATTAGGAGAAAGTGAGAGACTGCCTGGTAGCCTTTTGGGGAGAGGACAAGAAGTGTTCAACTGGGAACTTTAGGTCATTTGTGTGTGGTGTGCCTTGTACATTTGTCACCTTTTTCTTTCCAGAAAATCTTTAGTAAAAACTGGCTCTTCTCAATATTTTGTGGAGCAGAGTTGTGGGTGGGAAGTAGGAGAAATGTGACAAAAAGATAAATTGTGTCTTGAGGTTTTTACAGGGAGAAGTCTGACATGATCCAGGAAGGATGACGGCGACATGACCATAGGCGTAGCCAGCACAGTGTTAGGGAAACATTTGCACATGTCTCTCACAAAGACTAAAATCTCAGAACAGCACCTAAAGAGGTCACTGTGGTAGCGGCTGATCATAACCCTGAAAGACACAATCCGGAACACCATAATCCTGAATGCTGAAATCTCATAAGAGCAAAATTATGAAAATATAATTCTGGAAACATAATTTAAAAAATTTTAGGCTGGGCATGGCGGCTAATGCCTGTAATCCCAGTGCTCTGGGAGGGCAAGGCAGGTGGATCATGAGGTCAAGAAATCGAGACCAACCTGGCCAACATGGTGAAACCCCGTCTCTACTAAAAAGACAAAAATTAGCCAGGTGTGGTGGCATGCACCTGTGGTCCCAGCTACTTGGGAGGCTGAGGTGGAAGAATCGCTTGAACCCAGGAGGCGGAGGTTGCAGTGAGCCAAGATTGTGCCACTGCACTCCAGCCTGGCGACAGAGCAAGACTCTGTCTCAAAAAAAAAAAAAATTTTTAAGATATTTATTTACATTTTTAAAAGGAGAATTATAGAAACATAAAAATACAACAGAAGTAGGCCAGGAATGGTGGCTCACCCCAGTAATCCCAGTATTTACAGCTGAGGCAGGTGGATCACTTGAGCCCAGAAGGTCTAACCCAGCCTCGGCAATGTAGCAAAACCCCGTTTCTACTAATAATATGAAAAAGTAGCCAGGTGTGGTAGCACCTATAGTCCCAACTACCTGGGAGGCTGAAGTGGGAGGCCTGAGCCCAGGGAGATGGAGGTTGTAGTGAGCTATGATCACCGCACTCCAACCTAGGCAACAGAGTGAGGTTCTGCCTCAAACAACAACGACAACAACAAACAGAACACTTTATAGACCACTTTGCACAATAGCAAAGGCATTAAGATACATATTTTTGCAAGCATAAACACTCAGATATTCTAACAGTCTTATGGGTGCAACATTTATCCATATTTATAAAGAACTATGGCCAGGTGTGCTGGCTCATGCCTGTAATCCCAGCAGTTTGGGAGGCTGAGGCAGGAGGATCATCTGAGGTCAGGAGTTTGAGACCAGCCTGGCCAACACAGAGAAACCCCGTCTCTACTAAAAATACAACAATTAGCTGAGCGTGGTGGTACATACCTGTAGTCCCAGCTACTCAGGAGGCTGAGGCAGGAGAATTGCTTGAGCCCAGGAAGTGGAGGTTGCAGTGAGCAGAGACTGCCCTGCTGCATTCCAGCCGTGGTGATGGAGCAAGAATCTGTCTTGAAATAAAAAACAAAAAAGAAATAAACACCTTATATAACTTCAATAATCTGATATCTCGTGACAGGCAACCCAAGTCTTTTAATGAGGTTGATCAAAAACCATGATGGGTCACCAACACAGTCATCCAAAGAGATGAACTCTTGAGAAATTTTATCTTCCACTAATGCAAATGCACAAAAGGGACATCTCTTCACTTTTTGAGGACACTTCAATGTTTTTAGGTACATGCACAATGCTTATACACAAACGCATGTTTGTGGAGACAAATTTGCAAAAAAATGCCTGAAAAGAATTAGAACTCTGAAAATCTTTACATAATTTATACCTCCAGTATTGGAAATGATGCAAAGATGAGATACACAGTATAGAGACTTCTAGAAAACAATGCTGGCAATTTAAAATAGCAGGAAAAAAAACCAAACTAAACCAAAAGCCAGAAAAGAAAATCTGACGTACAAAAAAGTATATTCCAGAGGTAGACTATGGGTAATTACACAGAGGTAGTCCATAAAAGCTGAACAACCTTAACAATCATTATGCATGTTTTGAAGTCTTACATCTCAATGAATATCTGCTTTTTTTTCCTTTAGGACATGAGTCTCCTTGAAAAATATGTTTACATTCATTTTATATGTGACATTGCTCTTTTTTAAATTCTTCTATGATTCTCTATATATAGACATGAACATTCTCTATTAATTTTTCCCATGCCATGCTTCTATGTTGGTTTGGGCATATGGAAATCCATTCACATGTACTCATATACAGACCACAGATTTGGCGGAAACAATACCGGTGATCAAACAGCAGTATCAGGACAGTGCAGTGGCTCACATCTGTAACTCCAGCACTTTAGGAGGCCAAGGCGGGTATCCACCTCAGGAGTTCAAAACCAGCCTGGTCAACATGGCAAAAGCCCATCTCTACTAAAAATACAAAAATTAGCCGGGCACGGTGGCATGCACCTGTAATCTCAGCTATTCAGAAGGCTGAGACAGGAGAATTGCTTGAACCCAAGAGGCAAAGACTACAGTCTTTGAGCTGAGATTGTGCCACTGCACTCCAGCCTGAGCAATGGGGCGAGAGTCTGTCTCAAAACAAAAAACAAAAACAACTCCAGCAATACCGTTGAGTGTCTTCTCATACTACCATGTACATAATTATTTTAATTAGTCAGTAGCTTCACTGGCTTCTTCAGGCAAATGTGGCTTTAATTTATCAAAAGCTCCTGGAATGTCGTCATCTGGAAAGAATGCCAATGCAGGCAAATGACGTAATTTTTTAACTAAGGTTTTTATTGTTGCCTAATTGCCTGGCTAATCCACTCACCTGAATTTTCCACCAAATGCATTGGGCTGAATGGAAAAAACAAACTTTATTAGCAATACCTTGAAATTTACTTTTAGAAGGCTTGATCATTCCTAATTCCAAATCTATCATTATGGTTTGAGGATTCAGTGGAAATCCATTTTCTTCTATAAAGTCCACCAAATCTACAAATGCAGTTTTATAAAGTGTCCCACTTTTTCTAATCATTAATAATAAACAAGCAAATAAATTCTAGAGCTTTTGGATTTAACAGGGGCATAATTGTATGTAATTCATTAAAAAAGGAAAAAAAACAGTGGGGGCAGTTCTGAAAGTGCCATCCATTAGCCAAAGTGAAGCATGTGCTGATTTTTCTGTTAGATTTACTGGAAAATATAAGAAGTCTATCTTCTCCAACGGTCAAATCCCAAATTCAGGATGGTTTGCCATTCAATATCACCAAATATCTTTGATTCAGAAGGTCATGAGCCTGTTGAATTATTTTTATTCTCTGACAAAGGACACATTCTTTAAGGGCAAGAATGTGCGCTATCTGTGAAGGGGCAGAAGTCATATAAGATTGTATAATTAATTGGGCAGGGGAGATTTATTGGAATTTTTGCCTGTTTTCACTTCTTCTGTAATCTTTAAAATATCCACTGCACTTGTATTTAAAGAGTGGTTGTGGTCTACAAGTTTTTTGTTGTTTGTTTTTGAGATGGAGTCTTGCTCGGTTACCCAGGCTGGAGTGTAGTGGCACCACCTCAAGCTCACTGCAACCTCCGCCTTCCGGGTTCAAATGATTCTCCTGCCTCAGCCTCTCAAGTAGCTGAAACTACAGGCTGGTGCCACCACATCCAGCTAATTTTTTTTCTATTTTTAGTAGAGAAAGAGTTTCACCATGTTGGTCAGATAGTCTCGAACTCCTGACCTCAAATGATCAACCTGCCTTGGCCTCCCAAAGTGCTGGGATTACAGGCATGAGCCACTGCACCTGGCCTACACATTTTTAAAGTATATGCTGTCCATTTGAAACTCTGGTTATTGTTCAGCCATTGCAATTAAGTGATTTTCTGCTTTCACAGCATCAATAATAATTAGCTTTTAGACATTTATATTTCATCATCAAGCAAACTCATACCATTATCACAGCCTTTTTGTAAGGGAACAGTTTCACAGACCTCTTCCTTTATGTTGTGAGAAAGTCAGTACGGAGGAATGATATTCAGTTTCCCCTGTACTGAGTCTGTATTAGTCAGGGGTCTCCAGAGAGAGAGAACCAATGGGATATGTGTATAGATATATGAGACAGTATTAGGGGAATTGACAGAGAACCAATGGGATATGTGTATAGATGTATGAGAGAGTATTAGGGGAATTGACAGAGAACCAATAGGATATGTGTATAGATACATGAGAGAGTGTTAGGGGAATTGACTCATGCAACTATGGAGGCTGAGAAGTCCCACGACAGGCCCTCTGTAAGCTGGAGACCCTGGGATGCCATTAGCATGGCTCAGACCAAGTCTGAAGGCCTCAGAATCAGAGAAGCCAAGGGTGTAACTCTCAGTCTGAGGCCAAAAGCTTCAGGATCCGGGGTTCTAATAGTATAAATCTGGAGGCCAAAGGCTGGTGAGCCTGGGGTTCTGATGTTTAAGGCAGCAGAAAAAAAAAAAAAGCCTGTCCCAGTTCTCAGGGAGAGATCAATTCACCTTCTGTGTTTGTTCTCTCCAGGCCCTCAGCGGATTGGACGGCACCCACCAACTCTGAAGTCAGATCTTTCCCACCAAATCCACTCTGACTCACATTCCAGTCTCCTCTGGAAACACCCTTCCAGACACACCCAAAATAATGCTTTACCAGGTTTCCAGGTATTCCTTAATCTAGTCAAATTGGCACCTACAATTAAGTCCAAAAGTTCACCTCTTGTCAACTTGGAACCCATACAAATGTCCTTAAATATATTTAATTTCCAAATAGACTGGGCGAGGTGGCTCACGCCTGTGATTCTAGCACTTTGGGAGGCTAAAGTGGGCGCATTGCTTGAGCTCAGGAGTGCAAGACCAGCCTGGGCAACATGGCGAAACTCTGACTCTACAAAAAATACAAAAATTAGCCAGGCGTGGTGGCATGTGTCTGTAGTCCCAGCTACTCAGGAGGCTGGGTGTGGGAGAATTGCTTGAGCTGGGGAAGCTGAGGTTGCAATGAGCTGAGATCGCACCACTGCACTCCAGCCCAGGTGACAGAGCAAGACCTTGTCTCAAAACAAACAACAAATAAATAAATGAAATTGCTATCAAAATACCAATGACATTCTTCACAGAAATAGAGAAAAAAGTCTTAAAATGTATGTGGAACCACAAAAGACCCTGAATGGCCAAAGCAATCCTGAGCGAAGAAGAACAAAGCTGGAGGCAGCACATTACCTTGACTGCAAAATTTACTACGAAGCTATAGAGACCAAATCAGTGCTGGAATGGCATAAAAACAGACACATGGACCAATGGAAAGCAATAGAGAACCCGGATATAAATCCATGCATTTACAGACAACTCTTTGACAAAAGCACCAAGAATATGCAATAGAGGAAGGACAGTCTCTTCAATAAATGGTGCTGGGAAAACTAGATAACCATAGGCAGAAGACTGAAACTAGACCCCTGCCTCTCATCATATACAAAATCAAATCAAAATGAATCAAAGACCTAAATGTAAGACCTGAAACTATGAAGCTGCTAGAAGGAAACATGGGGAAAAACTCCAGGACATTGGTCTGGGTGAAGATTTTTTTTTTTTTTTGAGATGGAGTCTCACTCTGTCACCCAGGCTGGAGTGCAGTGGTGCGATCTTGGCTCACTGCAACTCCACCTCCCAGGTGCAAGCAATTCTCCCTGCCTCAGCCTCCCAAGTAGCTGGGATTGCAGGCACCTGCCACCATGCCCGGCTAAGTTTTGTGTTTGTAGTAAAGACGGGGTTTTACCATGTTGGCCAGGCTGGCCTCAAAGTCCTGACCTCAGTTGATCCACCTGCCTCGGCCTCCCAAAGTTCTGGGATTATAGGTGTGAGCCAGTGCACATAGCCAGGGCAAAGATTTTTTGGATAAGACCTCGAAAGCACAGGCACGCAAAGCAAAAATAGATAAATGGGATCGCATCAAATTTAAAAGCTTCTGCACAGCAAAGTGGAGAGATAGCCTACAGAATGGGAGAAAATATTTGCAAACTACCCATCTGACAATGGTCTAATAACCAGAATATATAAGGAGCTTTAATAACTCAATAGCAAAAGAAGAAATAATCTGATTAAAAAGTGGTTAAAAGATCTGAATAGGGTGGCCGGGTGCAGTGAGTGGCTCATGCCTGTAATCCCAGCACTTTGGGAGGCCCAGGCGGATGGATCACCTGAGGTTGGGAGTTTGAGACCAGCCTGACCAACATGGAGAAACTCCATCTCTACTAAAAATACAAAATTAGCCAGGGGTGGTGGCTCATGCCTGTAATCCCAGCTACTCAGAAGGCTGAGGCAGGAGAATCACTTGAACCTGGGAGGTGGAGGCTGCAGTGAGCTGAGATCACACCATTGCACTCCAGCCCAGGCAACAAGAGCCAAACTCCGTCTCAAAAAAAAAA